>NW_027206607.1:22500-315114 GCF_024711535.1 Dipodomys merriami | reverse complement strand
GTTTAAGTTGAGGTTTAGGGTTAGATTTAGGGTTCGTGTTAGGGTGAGGGTGAGGGTGAGCGTTAGTGTTAGGGGTAGGGATAGGTTTAGGGAGAAGGTGATGGAGACGGTTAGGTTAAGGATTAGGGGTAGGGTTAGGGTTAGGCTTAGGGTGAGGGTGAGGGTGAGGGTGAGGTTTAGGGTGAGTGTTAGGGTTAGGGTTAGGGTGAAGTTTAGGGTTAGGGTGATGTTTGGGGTGAGGGTGAGTGTTAGGCTGACGGTGATGTTTAGGCTGAGGGTGAGGGTTAGGTTTATGGTTAGTATTAGGGTGAGTGTTAGGGTTAGGGTTAGGGATAGGGTGAGGATTAGGGTGAAGTATAGGGTTAGAGTTAGGGTGAGAATTAGTGTGAGGATTAGGGTTATGGTTAGGGTTAGGGTTAGGTTGAGGGTAATCATTAGGGTGAGGTTTAGGGTGAGGGTTATATTTAGGATCTGGGTTAGAGTTAGGGTTAGGGTGAGGATTAGTTTTTGGGTTAGGGTTAGGGTGAATGTTAGGGATAGGGTGAGGTTTAGGGATAAGTTTAGGGTTACGGTGATGTTGAGGGTGAGGGTTAGAGTTAGCATTAGTCTTAGGCTTAGGGTTAGGGTGAGGTTTAGGGTTACAATTAGGGTAAGGGGGAAGGTGAGGGTTTAGGGTGAGGGTTAAGGTTAGGGTTAGGGTGAGGTTTACGGTTAGGGTGTGGGTTAGGGTTAGTGTTAGGGTGAGGGTGGTGTTTCGGGTGAGGGTGAGTGTTAGGCTGACGGTGATGTTTAGGCTGAGGGTGAGGGTTAGGTTTATGGTTAGTATTAGGGTGAGTGTTAGGGTTAGGTTTAGGAATTGGGTGAGGATTAGGGTGAAGTTTAGGGTTAGGGTTTGGGTGAGGATTAGTGTGAGGATTAAGGTTAGGGTTAGGGTTAGGGTTAGGTTGAGTGTAATCATTAGGGTGAGGTTTAGGGTGAGTGTTAGGTTTAGTATCAGGGTTAGTGTTAGTGTTAGGGTGAGGATGAGTGTTTGGGTTAGGTTTAGGGTGAAGGATAGGGATAGGGTGAGGTTTAGGGATAAGTTTAGGGTAAGGGTGACGGTGAGGGTGAGGGTTAGAGTTATCATTAGTCTTAGGCTTAGGGTTAGGGTTAGGTTTAGGGTTACAATTAGGGTAAGGGGGAAGGTGAGGGTTTAAGGTTAGGGTTAAGTTTAGGGTTAGGGTGAGGTTTAGGGTTAGGGTGTGTGTTAGGGTTATTGTTAGGGTGAGGTTGGTGTTTCGGGTGAGGGTGAGTGTTAGGCTGACGGTGATGTTTAGGCTGAGGGTGAGGGTTAAGTTTATGGTTAGTGTTAGGGTGAGTTTTAGGGTTAGGGTTAGGGATAGGGTGAGGATTAGGGTGAAGTTTAGGGTTAGGGTTTGGATGAGGATTAGGGTTAGGGTTAGGGTTAGGGTTAGGTTGAGGGTAATCATTAGGGTGAAGTTTAGGGTGAGTGTTAGGTTTAGGATCAGGGTTAGTGTTAGGGTTAGGATGAGGATGAGGGTTTGGGTTAGGTTTAGGGTGAAGGATAGGGACAGGGTGAGGTTTAGGGATAAGTTTAGGGTTAGGGTGATGGTGAGGGTGAGGGTTAGAGTTAGCATTAGTCTTAGGCTCATGGTTAGGGTGAGGTTTAGGGTTACAATTAGGGTTAGGGGGAAGGTGAGGGTTTAGGGTGAGGGTTAGCGTTAGGGTTAGGGTGAGGTTTAGGGTTAGGGTGTGGGTTAGGGTTAGTGTTAGGGTCAGGGTGAGTGTGTGATTTAGGGTGAGGGTGAGGGTAAGGATGAGGGTTAGGGTTAGGATTAGCGTTGGTTTGAGGGTTAGGGTGTGGGTGAGGGTTAGGGTTAGGGTGAGGTTTAGGGGTAGGGTTAGGGTCATGGTTAGCGTTAAGGTTAGGGTGAGATTTAGGTTTAGTGTGAGCGTTAGGCTGAGAGTAAGTTTTAGGGTGAGGGTTAGGGTGAGAGTGAGGGTTAGGGTTAGCGTGAGTGTTAGGGTAAGGGTTAGGGTTAAGGTAAGGTCTAGGGTTAGGTTTAGGGTTAGGGTGAGGGTAGGGTGAGGGTGAGGGTAAGGGTGAGAGTTAAGGTTTGGGTGAGGGTTAGGGTTAGGGCTAGGGTGAGGGTTAGTTTTATGGTGATGTTTTGGGTGAGGTGAGGGTTAGGTTGAGGGTGAGGGTTCGGGTTAGGGTCAGGTTCTGGGTGATAGTGAGGGTTAGGGTTAGCCTTAGTCTTATTGTGAGGGTTATGATGAGGGTTAGGTTTAGGGTTAGGGTTCGGTTTAGTTTGGGGGTGTGGGTTAGGGTTAGTTTTAGGTTGAGGGTTAAGCTTACCATTAGAGTTAGGGTGAGGTTTAGGGTCAGGTTTAGGGTTGGGTTTAGGGTTTGGTTTAGGCTGAGGGTGAGGGTTAGCTTTAGGGTTATGGTTAGCGTTAGGTTTAGGTTGAGGGTGAGGTTTAGGGTTAGGTTTAGGGTGAGGGTAAGGTTTAGGGAGAGGGTTAGGGTGAGGGTGAGGGTTGGGCTGAGGGTGAGGGTGAGGGTGAGGGTTAGGATTAGAGTTAGGCTTAGGGTTAGGATGAGTGTGAGTGTGAGTGTGAGGGTGAGGGTAAGGTTTAGGGTTAGGGTGAGGGCTAGGGTGAGGGTGTGGCTTATTGTGAGGGTGAGGGTGAGGGTTTCGGTTAGGTATGGATGAGGGTTAATGTGAGGATTAGGGTGAGGGTGAGGGTCAGGGTGAGGATTAGTTTTAGGGTGAGGGTTAGGGTTAGGGTTAAGTTGAGGGTTAGGGTTCGGGTGATGTTTAGGTTGAGGGTGAGTTTAAGGGTGAGGGTGAGGTTTCGCGTGAGGTTGAGGGTTAAGGTGTGGTTGAGGGTTAGGCTTAGGGTGAGTGTTAGGGTGACGGTGATGGTTATGGTGAGGGTGAGGGTTAGGGTTAGGGTTAGGGTGAGGATTAGGTTTAGGGTTAGGGTTAGGATGAGTGTTAGGTTGAGGGGTAGGTTTATGTTTAGAGTGAGGTTTAGGGTTATTGTGATTGTTAGGGTTAGGGTGAGGGTTAGAATTAGGTTGTGGTTGAGGATTAGGTTTAAGGTGAGGTTTAGGGTTAGGTTTAGGGTTCGTGTTAGGGTGAGTGTGAGGGTGAGGTTTAGTTTTAGTGGTAGGGATAGGTTTAGGGTGAAGGTGATGGAGAGGGTTAGGTTAAGGATTAGGGTTAAGGTTATGGTTAGGCTTAGAGTGAGGGTGAGGGTGAGGTTTAGGGTGAGTGTTAGGGTTAGGCTTAGGGTGAAGGTTAGGGTTAGGGTGATGTTTAGGCTGAGGGTGAGGGTTAGGTTTATGGTTAGTATTAGGGTGAGTGTTAGGGTTAGGGTTAGGGATAGGGTGAGGATTAGGGTGAAGTTTAGGGTTAGGGTTAGGGTGAGGATTAGTGTGAGGGTTAGGGTTAGGTTTAGGTTTAGGGTTAGGGTGAGGGTGAGGGTTAGGGTTAGGGTTAGGGTTAGGGTTAAGCTTAGGTTTAGGGTTACAGTTAATGTTAGTGTTAGAGTGAGGGTGAGGGTTAGGATTAGGGTTATATTTTGGGTGTGGTTTAGGGTTAGGGTTAGGGTTAACTTTAGTGTTAGGTTTAGGGTTAGTATGAGAGGTAGTGTGAGGGTTAGGGTTAGGTTTAGGGTGAGGGTTAGGGTTATTGTGAGGGTTAGGGTTAGCGTTGGGTTAGGGTTAGGGTGAGGGTTAGGTTTAGGGTGGAGGTTAGGGTTGGGGTAAGATTAAGGTTTAGGGGTAGGTTTTGGTTGAGGGTGATGGTGAGGATGAGGGTGAGCGTGAGGTTTCGTTTGAGGGTTTGGGTTAGAATTAGGGTGAGGTTGAGGGTGAAATTTAGGGTATAAGGTTAGGGTTTCGGTGAGTGTGAGGTCAGGGTAAGGGTTAGTGTTAGGGTTAGGGTTTGGTTGAGGTTTAGGTTTTGGGATAGGGTAAGGGTGAGGGTGAGGGTTAGGGTTAGTGTTAGGGTGAGGGTTAGGTTTAGGTTTAGGATGAGGTTTAGGATGGGGGCTAAGGTTAGGGTGAATGTTAGGCTTAGTGTGAGGGTTAGGGTTAGGTTAAGGTTTAGGGTGATGGTTAGGGTGAGGGTTACCGTGAGGGATAGGGTGAGGGTTAGTGATAGGGTTAGGGTTAGGGTGAGGGTTAGGGCAAGGCTAAAGCTTAGGGTGAGGGTTAGGGTAAGGCTAAGGTTTAGGGTGAGGGTGAGGGTGATTGTTAGGTTTAGGGTTAGGGTGAGGTTCAGGGTTAGGGTTATGGTTATGGTTAGGGTTAGGATGAGGCTTAGCGTGAGGGGTAGGGTTAGGGCTAAGGTGAGGTTTAGGTTTAGTGTGAGTGTTAGTGTTAGGGTTAGGGTTAGGGTTAGGGTTAGGGTGAGGGTTAGGTTGAGGGTTAGGGTTTGGGTTAGGGTTACGTTGAGGGTGAGGTTTAGGGTGAGGTTTAGGGTTAGTGTGAGGGTTATGGTGAGGGCTAGGGTTGGGGGTAGGGTTAAGTTGAGGGTGAGGGTGAGGGTTAGGGTTATGATTAGGGTTAGGGTGAGGGCTAGGGTGAAGGTGAGGATTAGGGTTAGGTTTACAGTGAGTGTTAGGGTGAGGGTTAGGGTTAGGATTAGGGTTATGGTGAGAGTTAGGATTAGATTTAGTGTTAGGGTCAGAGTGAGGGTTAGGGTTAGAATTAGTTTTAGGTGACGGCTAGGTTCAGGGTGAGGGTGAGGGTTAGGGTTAGGGTGAGATTTCGTGTTAGGGTAAGGGTGAGGGTTTTTGTTCTTTTTAGGGTTACGGTTAGGTAGAGGGATAGGATGAGGGCTAGGTTTAGGGTTATTGTTAGGGTTAGGATTAGGTTTAAGTTTACCTTTACAATGTGGGTGAGAGTGATGGTGAGGTTTAGGGTTAGGGTTAGGATGAGGTTTAGGGTTAGGGTTAGGGTTAAGGTTAGGGTTAGGGTTAGCTTTAGGATGAGGGTTAGGGTGAGGGGCAGTGGTAGGGTTAGGGTGATGGTTAGGGTTAGTGTTAGGGTTAGGGGTAGGGTGGAGTTTAGGTTTATGTTGAGTGTTAGGGTTAGGCATAGGTTTAGGTTGAGGGTGAGGTTGAGGGTTAGCGGTAGGATTAGGTTTAGGGTTAGGCTGAGGGTGAGGGTGAGAATGAGGGTGTGTGTGAGGGTTAGGGTTAGGTTTAGGCTTAGGCTTAGGGTTAGGCGGAGGGTGAGGGTGAGAGTGAGGCTTAGGGGTAGGGTTGCGGTTGGGGTTAGGTTTAATATTAGGGTTAGGGTGAGGGTTAGGAAGAGGGTCAGGGTTAGGATTAGGGTTAGGGTGAGGATGAGTGTGAGGGTTATGTTTAGGGTTAGTATTAGGCTTATGTTTAGGCTGAGTGTGAGGGTGAGGGTGAGGGTTAGATTTAGGGTGAATTTTAGGTTTAGTGTTAGGTTGAAGTTTAGGGTTACGTTTAGGGTTGGGGTTAGGGTGAGGGGTAGGGTTAGGGTTAACATGAGGGTTAGGTTTAGTTTGAGGTTTAGGGTTAGGGTGAGGGTTGGGGTGAGGTTAAGGCTAAGGGTGAGGTTTAGTGTGAGAGTGAGGGTTAGGGATATCCTTAGGGTGAGTTTGAGTGTAAGGGTGCGGGTTTGGGTTAGGGTTAGGTTTAGGATGAGGGTGAGTGTTAGGGTGAGGGTGAGTGTTAGGGTGATGGTTAAGGTTAGTGTGAGGGTTAGGGTTAGGTTTAGGGTTAGGTTTCAGGTGAGGGTAAGTGTTAGGGTAAGTGTTAGGGTGAGAGTGAGTGTTTGGGTTATCGTGAGTGTTAGGGTGAGAGTTTGGTGAGGGTTATGGTTATGGTTAGGTTGAGGGTGAGGGTTAATCTAAGGGTGAAGGGTGAGGGTGAGGGTTAGCATTAGGGTTACTGTTAGGGTTAGGCTGAGGGTGAGGATGAGGGTGATTGTGACGGTTAGCATTAGGGTTAGTGTAAGGGTTAGGGTTAGGGTTAGGATGAGGTTTAGGATGAGGGCTAGGGTTAGGGTTAGGGTGAGGGTTAGGCTTAGTGTGAGGGTTAGGGTTAGGTTAAGGGTTAGGGTGATGCTTAGGGTGAGGGTTACCGTGAGGGTTAGGGTGAGGGTTAGTGATAGGGTCAGGGTTAGGGTGAGAGTGAGGGCAAGGCTAAGGCTTAGGGTGAGGGTTAGGGTAAGGCTAAGGGTTAGAGTGAGCGGTAGGGTTAGGCTTAGGGTGAGGTTTAGATTTAGTGTGAGGGTTAGGGTTAGGGTTAGTTTTAGGGTGAGGGTAATATTTAGGGTGAGGGTTAGGGTGATAGTGAAGTTTAGGGTTAGCCTTAGTCTTAATGTGAGAGTTATGGTGAGGGTTAGGGTTAGGGTTAGGTTTAGGTTTAGGATGAGGTTGAGGGTTAGTTTTAGGGTTAGGATGAGGGTTAGTGTTAGTGTGAGGATTAGGGTTAGGGTTAGGGTAAGGGTGAGGGTAAGGTTTAGGGTGAAGGGTAGTGTAAAAATGAGGGTTGGGGTTATCGTGAGTGTTAGGGTGAGGGTTAGGGTGAGTGTTAGGGTTAGGGTTAGGGTGAGGGTTAGCGGGAGAGTAAGGATTATGTTGTGGATTAGGGTTAGGGTGAGGTTCAGGGTGAGGGTGAGGGTTAGGGTTAGGTTGAGGTTAAGGGTTAGGGTGAGAGTTAGGGTGAGGGTTAGTCTTAGCATTAGGGTTAGGGTGAGGGTTAGAATGAGGGTTAGGGTTAGGGTTAGAGTTAGGTTTAGGGTGAGGGTGAGGGTTAGGATTAGGGTTATGTTTCAGGTTAGGTTGAGGGTGAGGGTGAGGGTGAGGTTTAGGGTTATGATTATGATTAGGTTTAGGGTTAGGCTGAGGGTGAGGTTGAGGGTGAGGGTTAGGGTGAGGGTATGGGTGAGGGTAAGCCTGAGGGTTAGTGTTTGGGTGAGGGTGAGGTTTAGGGTGAGGGTTAGGTTGAGGGTGAATGTTAGGGTTTGGTTTAGGGTGACGGTGAGAGTTAGGGTTTTGGTCTGGTGAGGTTTAGGTTTAGGGTGAGGGTGAGGGTAAGGGATAGGGTGAGGGTTAGGGTGAGAGTGAGGCTTAGGGTTATCGTGAGGGTTCGGGTGATGGATTGGTCGAGGGTTAGGTTTGGTTTTAGGCTTTGGTTTAGGGTGAGGGTGAGGGTTAGGTTTAGGGTTAGGGTTAGTTTGAGGGTTAGGGTTAGCTTAAGGGTTACGGATAGTGTGATGGTGAGGGTGAGGGTTAGGGTTAGGTTTAGGTTTATGGTGAGGGTGAGGGTGAGGGTTAGGTTTAGGATTAGGGTTAGGGTTAGGTTTAGCCAGAGAGTGAGGTTTAGGGTTAGGGTTAGGGTGAGGGTTAGGGTGAGGGTGAGGGTTAGGGTTAGGGTTATGTTTAGGGTGAGCTTAGGTGAGGGTGCGAGTGAGGGGTAGGATTAGTTTTAGGGTTAGACTGAGGGTGAGGGTGAAGGTTAGGGTGATTTTGAGGGTTAGGCTTAGAGTGAGGGTTGTTGTGAGTGTGAGGGTTAGGGTGAGGGTTAGGGTTATGGTTAGGTTTAGCGTGAGGGTTAGGGGGAGAGTAAGGTTTTGGGTGAGGGTTAGGGTTAGGGTTATGGTGAGGTTTAGGATGAGGGTTAAGGTTGGGATGAGAGATAGTGTGAGGGCTAGGTGAGGATGAGGGTTAGGGTTAGGTTTAGGGTGAGGTTTAGGGATAGGCTTAGGGTTAGGTTGAGGGTGGGAGTTAGGTTAAGGGTGGATGTTAGCGTTGGGGAGAAGATAAGGGTTAAGGGCAGGTTTAGTATGAGGGTGAGCATGAGGGTTAGGGTTAAATTATGGTTCGGGTTAGGCTGAGGGTGAGGGTAAGGATGAGCGTGAGTGTAGGGTAGGGTTGAGGGTTTGAGTGAGGTTGAGAGTGAGGGTTAGGTTTAGGGTGACGGTTAGGTTGAGGGTTACGGTTTGGGTTAGGGTTAGTTTGAGGTTGAGGTTTAAGGTTAGGTTTAGGGTTAGGGTTAGGGTTAGGTTGAGAGTTAGGATGGAGGTTACTGTTAGGGTGAGGGTTAGGATGAAGGTTAGGGTTAGGATTAGGGTTAGGGTGAGGGCTAGGGTGAGGGTGAGGGTTACGGTTACGGTTAAGGTTAGGGTTAGGGTGAGGGTTTGGGTTAGGTTTAGGGTTAGGGTTACAGTAAGGAAGAGGGTTTGGTTTAGGGTTAAGGTTAGGGTTAGGGTTATTGTTAGGGTTAGAGTTAGGGTTACGGTGAGGGTGAGTGTGAGGGTGATTGTTAGGCTAAGTTTAGGGAGATGTTTAGGGTTAGGGTTAGAGTGAGGGTGAGGTTTAGGGTTAGATATAGGGTTAGGGTGAGGGTTAGGATGAGGGTTGGGGTTAGGGTTAGTGTTAGGGTTATGGTTAGGGTGAGGGTTAGGGTGAGGATTAGGGTTAGGGTTAGGGTTAGGGTTAGGATTAGGGCTTGGTTGAGTGTGAGTTTGAGGGTTAGGGTTAGGTTTAGTATTAGGCTGAAGTTGAGGCTGAGGGTGAGGGTTATGGTTAGGATGAGGGTGAGGTTTAGGGTTAGGGTTACAGTGACGTTGAGGGTTAGGGTTAGGGTGAGGGTGAGGGTTAGTGTTTGGGTTACAGTTAGGGTGAGGGTGAGGGTTAAGGTGAGGTTTAGGGTTAGGGTGAGGGTTAGAGTTACGGTTACGGTGAGGTTGAGGGTGAGGTTTAGGGTGAGAGTTAGGGTGAGGTTTAGGGTTAGGGTTAGGGTTAGGGTTACAGTGAGGGTTAGGGTTAGGGTTAGGGTTATGTTGAGAGTGAGCATGAGGATTAGGATTAGGGTTAGCTTTAGGGTTAGGATTTGGGTTACCTTTAAGGTGAGGGTGAGGCTGAAGGTGAGGTTAGGCTTAGGGTTTGGGTGAGCTTTAGAGTTAGGGTTAGGGGTAGGGTTAGGTTGAGGGTATGGGTTAGGGTTAATGTTACTGTGAGGGTGACAGTTAGTGTTAGTGTTAGTTTTAGGGTTAGGGTTAGGTTTATTGTTAAGGTTACGGTTAGACTTACGGTTAGGGTGAGGGTGAGGGTTAGGTTTAGGGTTAGAGTGAGGTTTAGAGTGAGGTAAGAGTTAGGGTGAGGGTTAGGGTTAGGGTGAGGTTAAGAGTTAGGGTGAGGGTTAGGATGAGGGTTAAGGTTAGGGTTAGTGTTAGGGTGAGGGTTAGGGTAAGGGTTAGTTTGAGGTTTAGGGTTAGGATTAGGGTTAGATTTATGCTGAGGGTGAGGATGAGTGTTAGGGTGAGGATGAGTGTTAGGGTGAGGGTAAGTGTTAGGGTGAGGGTTAGGCTGAGGGTGAGGGTCAGGTTTAGAATTAGAGTTAGGGTTAGTGTGAGGGTTAGGGTTAAAAGTAGGATGAGGGTTAGGGTTAGGGTTAAGATTAGTGTAAGGGTGAGTTTTAGAATTTGTGTTAGGGTGAGGGCTAGGGTGAGGGTGAGGGTTAGGTTTAGGGTTAGGTTTAGGGTCATTTTTATTGTTAGGGTTAGGCTTACCTTTATGGTGAGGGTGAGGCTGATGGTGAGGTTAAGTGTTAGGTTTAGAGTGAGGGTTCGCGTTAGGGTTTGGGTTAGGGTTATGGTGAGGGTGAGGGTGAGGGTTAGGATTAGGTTTAGGTTTAGCGTTATTGTTAGGGTTAGGGTTAGGTTTACCTTTACGGTGAGGGTGAGGCTGAGGGTGAGGTTAGGTTTAGGGTTTGGGTGAGGTTTAGGTTTAGGTTTAGGGTTAGTGTTAGGGTGAGGGTTTGGGTTAGGGTTAGGGTTACGGTCAGGGTGAGGGTTAGGGTTAGGGTTAGGATTAGGGTTAGGGTGAGTGTGAGTGTGAGGGTTAGGGTTAGGGTTATGCTTAGGCTTAGGGTTAGGCTGAGGGTGAGGGTGAGGGTTAGCGTTAGGGTGATGGTTAGGTTTAGGATGAGGGTTAGGGTTAGGATTAGCGTTAGGGTGAGGGCTAGGGTGAGGTTGAGGGTTAGTGGTAGCATTAGGGTTCTGGTGAGGTTTAGGGTTTAGTATAGGGTTAGGGTTAGGGTGAGGGTTAGGGTTAGGGTAAGGTTTACGGTTAGGGTGAGGGTTAGGGTTAGGGTGAGGATGAGGGTGAGGGTGAGGGTTAGGATTAGGTTAAGGGTTATGGTTATTTTGAGTGTTAGGTTTAGAGTTACGGTTACAGTGAGGGTGAGGATGAGTGTGAGGGTTAGTGTTAGGGTTAGGGAAAGGTTTAGGGTTAGGGATATGGTTAGGGTTATGGTTAGGGTTAGGATGAGGCTTAGGGTGAGGTATAGGGTTAGGGTTAGGGTGAGGGTTAGCATTACTGTGAGGGTTAGGGTTAGGTTTAGGGTTAGGTTGAGGGTTAGGATGAGAGTTAGTGTTTGGGTTACGGTTAGGGTGAGGGTGAGGGTAAAGGTGAGATTTAGGGTTAGGGCGAGGGTTAGAGTTACGGTTACGGTGAGGTTGAGGGTGAGGTTTAGGGTTAGGGTTAGGGTGAGGTTTAGGGTTAGGGTTAGGGTGAGGGTGAGGTTTAGGGTTAGGATTACAGTGAGGGTTAGGGTTAGGGTTAGGGTTATCTTGAGGTTAAGCATGAGGGTTAGGATTAGGGTTAGCTTTAGGGTTATTGTTAGGGTTAGGTTTAGGTTTACCTTTACGGTGAGGGTGAGGCTGAAGGTGAGGTTAGTCTTAGGGTTTGGGTGAGCTTTAGGTTTAGGGTTAGGTGTAGGGTTAGGGTGAGGTTTTGGGTTAGGGTTAATGTTACTGTGAGGGTGACGGTTAGGGTTAGGGTTAGTGTTAGTGTTAGGTTTAGGGTTATTGTTAAGGTTAGGGTTAGACTTATGGTTACGGTGAGGGTGAGGGTGAGGGTTAGGGTTAGAGTGAGGTTTAGAGTGAGGTAAGAGTTAGGGTGAGGATTAGGGTTAGGGTGAAGTTTAGGGTGAGCTTGAGGGGTAGGGTTAGGTTAACATTAGAGTGAGGTTAAGAGTTAGGGTGAGGGTTAGGTTGAGGGTGAGGGTTAAGGTTAAGGTTAGTGTTAGGGTGAGGGTTAGGGTTAGGTTTAGGTTGAGGGTTAGGGTTAGGATTAGGGTTAGGTTTATGCTGAGGGTGAGTGTGAGGGTTAGGTTGAGGGTAAGGTTTAGGATGAGGGTTCGTGTGAGGGTGAGGGTTAGGCTGAGGGTGAGGGTTAGGATTAGGGTTAGGTTTAGGTTTAAGCTGATGGTGAGGGTGAGGGTGAGGGTCAGGTTTAGAATTAGAGTTAGGGTTAGGATTAAAATTAGGATGAGGGTTACGGTTAGGGTTAAGATTAGTGTGAGGGTGAGTTTTAGGATTAGTGTTAGGGTGAGGGCTAGGGTAAGGGTGAGGTTTAGGTTCATGGTTAGGGTTAGGGTGAGGGGTAGGGTGAGGGGTAGGGTTAGGGTTAGGGTGAGGGTAAGTTTTAGTGTGAGGGTTAGAGTTAGGGTTAGGTTAAGGGTAAGGGTTAGGGTGAGGGTTAGGGCGAGAGTGATGGTGAGGCTTAGGGTTAGGGTTAGGTTTAGTGTGAGGTTGAGAATGTGGGTTAGGTTTAGGATTAGGGTTAGGGTTATGCTGAGGATGAGGGTGAGGGTTAGGGTGAGGGTAAGGGTTAGGTTGAGGGTTATTGTGAGGGTGAGGTTTAGGATTAGAGTTATGGATAGGGTTATGCTGAAGGTTAGGGTGAAGGGTGAGGGTCAGGGTTAGGATTAGCGTTAGGGTTAGGTTTAAGCTGAGGGTGAGGGTGAGGGTGAAGTTTAGAGTTAGAGTTAGGGTTAAGGTTAGGTTTAGGGTGAGGGTTAGGGTGAGGATAAGTATTAGGTTGAGGTTTAGGGTGAGAGTGAGGGTTAGGATTATCATGAGTTTTAGGGTGAGGGTTAGGGTTTTAGGGTTTTTGTGAATGTGAGTGTTAGGGTTAGGGTTAGGGTGAGGGTTAGGTTTAGGGATAGGGTTAGGGTGAGGGTTATGGTTAGGGTGAGGGTGAGGGTGAGGGTGAGGCCTTGGGTTAGGTTAGGTTTAGGTTGAGGGTGAGGTTGAGGGTTAGGGTTAGGCTGAGGTTTAGGGTGAGTGTGAAGGTGAGGTTTAGGGTTAGGGTGATGGTGATGGTTAGGGTGAGGTTGAGGGTGAGGGAGATGGTTAGCATTAGGGTTAGGGTGAAGCTTAGGGTTAGGGTAGGGTGAGGGTGAGTGTGAGGGTTAAGTTTAGGGTTAGATATACTGTTAGGCTGAGGGAGAATTTGAAGGTTATGGTTAGGGTGAGTTTTAGGGTTAGGTTTAATGTGAGGGTGAATGTTACGGTTAGGATTATGGTTAGGTTTAGTGATAAGCTGAGGGTGAGGGTGAGGGCTAAGGTTAGGGTGTGGGTTAGGCTTAAGTTTAGGGTCAGGTTTAGGGTTAGTGTGATGTTTAGGGTGAGGGTGAGGGTTAGGGTGAGGGTGAGGGTTAGGGTGAGGGTGAGGGTTAGTATTAGGGTTAGCGTGAGTGTTAGGTTTAGGGTTACGGTGAGGTTTTATGTGAGAGTTAGGATTAGGGGTAGGGATACTGTTAGGCTGAGGGTGAGGATGAGGGTTAGGGTTACGGTGAGGATTAGGGTTAGGGTTAGGGTGAGGGTGTGGGTGAGGGTGACAGTTTAGATTAGAGTTAGGTTTAGTGTTAAGCTGAGGGTGAGGGTGAGGGTGAAGGCTACGGTTTGGGTGAGGGTTAGGCTTAAGTTTAGGGTGAGGGTTAGTGTTAGGGTGATATTTAGGGTAAGGGTTAGGTTTAGGGTTCTGGTTAAGATGAGGGTTAGGTTTAGGTTTAGGAAGACTGTTAGGATGAGTGCTAGGGTTAGGGTTAGGGTGAGTGTTAGGCTTAATGTGAGGGTTAGGGTGAGGCTAAGTGTTAGGGTGAGGCTAAGTGTTAAGGTGAGGGTTAGGGTGAGGGGTAGGGTTAGGTCAGGGGTAGGGTTAGGGTAAGTGTGAGGGTTAGGTTTTGTGTGAGGGTTAAGGTTAAAGTTAGGGTGAGGGTAAAAGTTAGGATGAGGGTTGGGGAGATAGTGAGGATTAGGGTTAGCCTTAGTCTTAGTGTGAGTGTTATCGTGAGGCTTAAGGTTAGGGTTCGGGTTAGGGTTAGGCTGTGGGTGAGGGTGAAGATGAGGGTAAGTGTTAGAGTTAGGGTTAGGGTTAGGCTTATGGTTAGGCATTCGGTGAGGGTGAGGGTGAGGTTTAAATTTAGGGTGAGTGTTAGGTTTAAGGTTAAGGTGAGGGTTATGGTTAGGGTTGGGTTTAGGATTAGGGATAGGATGAAGGCTAGGGTGAGGGTGAGGTTTAGTGTTAGGTTTAGGGTGAGGTTTATGTTTACGGTAAGGTTTAGGATTAGTGTGAGGTTTTGGGTTAGGGTTAGGGTTATGGGGAGGGAGAGGGTTAGGGTTAGGGTTAGGGTTATTGTTAGGGTTAGGGTTAGGGTTAAGGTGAAGGTAATTTTTAGGCTAAGGGTTAGGGAGAGGTTTAGGGTTAGGGTTAGGGTTAGAGTTAGGGTGAGGGTTCGGTTTAGAGTGAGGGTTAGGTTTAGGGTTAGGGTTAGGATTAGCGCTACGGAGAGGATGAGTTTGTGGGTTAGGTTTAGGTTTAGGTTTAGGGTTAGGCTTAGTGTTAGGCTGAGGTTGAGGGCAAGGGGGAGGGTTAGGGTTAGGGTGAGGGTTAAGTTTAGGGTTATGGTTAGGGTGAGTGTGAGGGTTAGGATTAGGGTTAGGTTTAAGGTTATTGTTACTGTTAGGGTTAGGGTTACCTTTACGGTGAGGGTGAGACAGAGGGTTAGGTTTAGTGTTAGGGTTACAGTGAGGGTGAGGGTTATGGTTAGGATTAGTGTTACGGTGAGGGTGAGGGTTAGGGTTAGGTTTAGGTTTAGGGTTAGGGTTATTTTTAATGTTTGAGTTAGAGTTACAGTTACGGTTACGGTGAGGTTGAGGGTGAGTGTTTCGGTTAGGGTTAGGGTTAGGGTGAGTTTTAGGGTTAAGGTTAGGGTTAGGGTGAGGTTTAGGTTTAGGGTTAGGGTTAGGGTGAGGTTTAGGGTTAGGGTTACAGTGAGGGTTAGGGTTAGGGCTAGGGTTATGGTGAGGGTGAGGGTGAGGGTTAGGATTAGGGTTAGTTTTAGGGTTATTGTTAGGGTTAGTGTTAGGGTTACCTTTACGGTGAGGGTGAGGCAGAGGGTGAGGTTAGGGTTTGGGTGAGGTTTAGGGTTAGGGTTGTGGGTAGTGTTAGGGTGAGGGTTTGGGTTAGGGTTACGGTTATGGTGAAGGTGAGGGTTAGCGTTAATTTTAGGGTTAGGATTAGGGTTATTTTTAGTGTTAGGGTTAGAGGTAAGGTTTCGGTGAGGGTGCGTGTGAGGTTTAGGGATAGGGTTAGGGTGAGGTTTAGGATGGGGTTAGAGTTAGGCTGAGGGTTAGGGTTAGGGTGAGGTTTAGGGTGAGGTTGAGGGTTAGGGTTAGGGTTAACGTTAGGGTGAGGTTAAAAGGGTGAGGGTTAGGGTAAGGTTGAGGGTTAAATTTAGTGTTAGTGTTAGTGTGAGTGTTTGGGTTAGGGTTAGGTTGAGGGTTTGGGGGAAGGTTAAGGTTAAGTTTAGGGTTAGGGTGAGGGTTAGGTTTAAGGTTAATGTGAGGGCGAGTGTTAGGATTAGGGTTAGGGTGAGGGCTAGTGTGAGGGTGAGGGTTAGGGTTAGGGTTAGGGGTATTGTGAGGGGTAGGGTGAGGGATAGGGTTAGGGTTAGGGTGAGGGTAAGTTTTAGTGTGAGGTTTATGGTTAGGGTTAGGGTTAGGTTGAGCGTAAGTTTTAAGGTGAGGGTTAGGGTGAGAGTGAGGGTGAAGCTTAGGGTTAGAGTTAGGTTTAGGGTGAGGGTGAGGTTGATGTTTAGGGTTAGGATTAGGGTTAGGGTTAAGCTCAGGGAGAGGGGGAGGGTTATGGTGAAGATAAGGGTTAGGGTGAGGGTTAGTGTGAGGGTGAGGGTTTGGCTGAGGGTGAGGCGTGAGTGTGATGGATAGAATTGGTGTGAGGGTTAATGTTAGGCTGAGAGTGAGGGGGAGGGGGAGCTGGAGGGGGAGGTTTAGTTTTAGGGATAGGGTTAGGGTGCAGGTTAGTGTTAAGGTTAGGATGAGCGTTAAGTTGAGATTTTGGGTGAGGATTAGGGTGAGGATAAGCATCAGGGTGAGGATTAGGGTGAGAGTGAAGGTTAAGGTTATCATGAGTGTTAGGGTGAGTGTTAGGGTTAGGATTAGGTTTAGGGTGAGTGTGAGTGTTAGGGTTAGGGTTAGGGTGAGGTTTAGGGTTAGGTATAGGGTTAGGGTGAGAGTTAGGGTTAGGGTAAGGGTGAGGGTGAGGGTGAGGCTTAGGTTTAGGGTTAGGTTCAGGTTGAGGGTCAGTTTGAGGGTTAGGGTGAGAGTTATGCTGAATGTGAAGGTGAGGGTTAGGGTGAGGGTTAGGGTTAGGGTGAGGTTTAGTGTGACGGTGAAGGTTAGGGTTAGGTTAGGTTGAGGGTTAGAGGGAAGGCTAGGGTGAGGGTTAGGGTTAGGGTTAGGGTTAACGTTCGTGTGAGTGTAAGTGTTAGGATTAGGATTAGGGTGAGGGCTAGGGTGAGTGTGAAGGTTAGTGTTAGGGTTAGTGTGAGAGGTAGGGTTAGGGTTAGTGTGAGGGTAAGTTTTAGTGTGAGGGTTAGGGTTAGGCTTAGGGTTAGGTTGAGGGTATGGGTTAGGGTGAGGATTAGGGTGAGTGTGAGATTGAGGCTTAGGGTTAGGGTTAGGTTAAGGGTGAGGGTGAGGTTGAGGGTTAGGGTTAGGATTAGGGTTAGGGTTATGCTGAGGGTTAGGGTGAGGGATAGGGAGAGTGTAAGGGTTAGGGTGAGGTTTAGGCTGAGGTTCAGTGGTGAGTGTGAGGGTTAGGATTAGGGTTAGGGTTAGGGATAGGCTGAGGGTGAGAATGAGGTTGAGGGTGAGGTTTAGGGTTAGGGTTAGGGTTATGGTGAGGGTTAGGGTCAAGGTTAGGATGAGGGTTAGGATGAGCGTTAGGGTGAGGGGTAGGGTGAGGATAAGCTTTAGGGTGTGGTTTAGGGTGAGAGTGAAGTTTAGGGTTATCATGAGTGTTAGGGTGAGTGTTAGGGTGAGTGTTAGGATTAGGGTTATGGTGAGTGTGAGAGTTAGGGTTAGAGTTAGGGTTAGGGTGAGGGTTAGGGTTAAGGATAGGGTTAGGGTGAGGGTTAGGATTAGGGTAAGGGTGAGGGGGAGGGGGAGGGGGAGGCTTAGAATTAGGATTAGGTTTAGGATGAGGGTGAGGTTGAGGGTTAGGATTAGGGTTATGCTTAGGTTGAGGGTAAGGGTCAGGGTGAGGGTAAGGGTTAGGGTGAGGGTTAGTGTGAGGGTGAGGGTTAGGCTGAGGGTGAGGGTGAGGTTGAGGGTGAGGTTTAGGGTTACGGTGAGGGTGAGGGTTAGGGTGAGTGTGAGGGTGAGGGTTAGCATTAGGGTTAGGGTGAGGGTTATGGTTAGGTTAAGGAGAGGGTTTGGATTAGGGTTAGGGATACTTTTACGCTGAGGGTGTGGGTGAGTTTTACGGTTAGGGTGAGGATTAGGATTAGGGTTAGGATGAGTGTGAGGGTGAGGGTTAATGTTAGGATTAGGGTTTGGTTTAGTTCTATGCTGAGGCTGAGGGTGAGGTCTAGGGTTAGGGTTAGGGTGAGGGTTAGGCTTAAGGTTAGTGTGAGGGTTAGGGTTAGGGTGATGTTTAGGGTGAGGGTTAGGGTTAATGTGAGGGTTAGGGTGCGGGTGAGGTTTAGGGTTAGGTTTAGGTTGAGGTTTAGGTTTAGGGTTAGGATGAGGGCTAGAGTTAGGGTTAGGGTGATGGTTAGGTTGAGGGTTAGCATGAGGGTTAGTGTGAGGGTTAGTGATAGATTTAGGGTTAGGGTGAGGGTAAGGGCAAGGCTAAGTCTTACGGTGAGGGTTAGGGTGAGACTAAGGGTTAGGGTTAGGGTTATGGTGAGGGGTATGTTTAGGGTTAGGGTGAGGGTTAGGTTTAATATTAGGGTTAGGGTTAGAGTTAGGGTGAGAGTAAGAGATAGGGTGAGGGTTGGTGTGATAGTGAGGGTTAGGGTTAGCCTTAGTCTTAATGTGAGGTTTATGGTGAGGGTTAAGGTTAGTGTTACGGTTAGGGTTAGGCTGAGGTTTAGGGTGAGGATGAGGGTGAGTGTGAGGGTTAGGGTTAGGGTGAGGGTTAGGCTTAGGGTTAGGCGTAGGGTGAGGGTGAGGGTTAGATTTAGGGTGAGTGTTAGGTTTAGAGTTAGGGTGAGGTTTAGGGTTAGGATTAGGGTTAGGTTGAAGGCTAGGGTGAGGGTGAGGGTGAGGGTTAGGGTTAGTGTTAAGGTTAGTGTTAGGTTTAGGGTTAGTGTGATGGTTAGGTTTAGGGTTAGGGATAGGTTTAGGGGTAGGTTGAGGTTGAGTTTGAGGGTTAGGGTTAGGGTTAGTCTTTGTGTTAGGCTGAGGTTGAGGGTGAGGGTGAAGGTTAGGGTTAGGGTGAGGGTTAGGTTTAGGGTGAGGGTTACAATGAAGGTGAGGGTTAGGGTTAGGGTTGAGGTTAGGGTGAGTGTGACGGTTAGGATTAGGGTTAGGTTTAGGGTTATTTTTAGGGTTAGGGTTAGGGTTATGTTTACCTTTGTGGTTAGGGTGAGACTGAGGGTCAGGTTTAGGGTTAGGGTTACAGTGAGGGTGTGGTGTATGGTTAGGGTTAGGGTTACGGTGAGGGTGAGGGTTATGGTTAGGTTTAGGGTTAGGGTTAGGGTTAGGGTTAATTTTAGAATTAGGGTTAGAGTTACAGTTATGGTGAGGTTGAGGTTGAGTGTTAGTGTTAGGGTTAGGGTTAGGGTGAGGTTTAGGGTTAGGGTTAGGGTTAGGGTTAGGGTGAGGTTTAGGTTTAGGGTTAGGGTAAGGGTGATGTTTAGGGTTAGGGTTACAGTGAGGGTTAGGGTTATGGTTATGGTTATGGTTATGGTGAGGGTGAGGGTGAGGGTGAGGGTTAGGATTAGGTTTAGGTTTAGGGTTATTGTTAGGGCTAGTGTTAGGGTTACCTTTACGGTGAGGGTGAGGCTGAGGGTGAGGTTAGGGTTAGGGTTTTGGTGAGGTTTAGAGTTAGGGTTACAGGTAGGGTTAGGGTGAGGGTTTGAGTTAGCGTTAGGGTGAGGTTTACGGTGAGGGTTAGGGTTAGGGTTATGGTTAAGGTGAGGGTCAGTTTGACGGTTAGGGGGAGGTTTGGGTTGAGGTTAGAGTTAGGGTTAGGATTAACGTTAGGGTGAGGTGAAAAGTTAGGGTGAGGGTTAGAGTAAGGGTGAGGTTTAAGTTTAGGGTTAGTGTTAGCGTGAGGGTTAGGGTTAGGGTTAGGTTGAGGGTTTGGGGGAAGGTTAGGTTTAGTGTTAAGTTTAGGATTAGGGTTAGGTTTAAGGTTAGTGTGAGGGTGAGTGTTAGGATTAGGGTTAGGGTGAGGGCTAGTGTGAGGTTTAGGGTTAGGGTTAGGTTTAGCGTGAGTGGTAGGGTGAGGTGTAGGGTTAGGGTAAGGGTAGGTTTTAGTGTGAGTGTTAGGGTTAGTGTTTGGGTTAGGTTGAGGGTAAGGATTAAGGTGAGGGTTAGGGTGAGAGTGAGGGTGAGGTTTTGGGTTAGGGTTAGGTTTAGGGTGAGGTTGAGTTTGAGGATTAGGGTTAGGATTAGGGTTATGGTTAAGCTGATGGGGCGGGGGAGGGCTAGTGTGAGGGTAAGGGTTAGTGTGAAGGTTAGTGTGAGGGTGAGGGTTAGGCTGAGTGTGAGGGGTGAGTGTGAGGGTTAGAATTAGGGTGAGGGTTAATGTTAGGCTGAGGGTGAGGGTGAGGGTGAGGGTTAGGTTTAGGGTTAGGGTTAGGATTAGGGTGAGGGTTAGGGTAAAGGTTAGGATGAGGGTTAGGTTGAGGGTTATGGTTAGGGTTAGGGTGAGGATAAGCTTTAGGGTGAGGTTTAGGGTGATAGTGAGGGTTAAGGTTGTCATGAGTGTTGAGGTGAGTTTTAGGGTGAGGGTTAGGTTAGGGTTAGGGTTAGGGTGAGTGTGAGTGTTAGGGTTAGGGTTAGGGTGAGGGTTAGGGTTAGGGATAGGGTGAGGGTTAGGGTGAGGGTGAGTGTGAGCTTGTAGATGAGGTTGAGGCTTAGGGTAAGGGTTAGGTTTAGGGTGAGGGTGAGTTTGAGGGTTATGGTTAGGGTTATGCTGAGTGTGAGGGTGAGCGTTAGGGTGAGGTTTAGTGTTAGGGTGAGGTTTAGTGTGAGGGTGAAGGTTAGGCTCAGGGTGAGGGGTGAGGGTTAGGGTTAGGGTTAGGGTTAACCTTATGGTGATGTTAAGGTTTAGGGTGAGGGTGAGGGTTAAGGTTATGGTTTGTGTTAGGGTGAGGGTTAGGGTTAGGTTAGGTTGAGGGTTAGAGGGAAGGCTAGGGTTAGGTTTAAGGTTAGGGTTAAGGTTAGTGTGAGGGTGAGTGTTAGGATTAAGATTAGGGTGAAGCCTAGGATGAGGGTGAGGTTTAGGGTTAGAGTTAAGGTTAGGGTGAGGGGTAGGTTGAGCGGTAGTTTTAGTGTTAGGGTGAGGGTAAGTTTTAGTGTGAGAGTTAGGTTTAGGGTTAGTGATAGGTTGAGGGTAAGGATTAGGGTGAGGTTTAGGGTGAGAGCGAGGGTGAGGATTATGTTTAGGTTTAGGTTCAGTGTGAGGGTGAGGTTGAGGGTTAGGGTTAGGATTAGGGTTAGTGTTACGCTGAGGGTGAGTGTGAGGATTAGAGTGAGGGTAAGGGTTAGGGCGAGGTTTAGGCTGAGAGTGAGAGGTGAGTGTGAGGGTTAGGATTAGGGTTAGGGTTACGTTTAGGCTGAGGGGGAGGGAGAGGGGGAGGGTGAGTTTTAGGGTAAGGTTTAGGGTTAGGGTGAGGGTTAGGGTTAAGGTTAGGATGACGGTTAGGATGAGGGTTAGGGTGAGGGTTAGGGTTAGGATTAGCATTAGGGTGAGGTTTAGGGTGAGAGTGAGGTTTAGGGTTATCATGAGTGTTAGGGTGAGTGTTAGGGTGAGGGTTAGGATTAGGGAGAGTGTGAGTGTTAGGGTTAGGGGTAGTGTGAGGTTTAGGGTTAGGGATAGGGTTAGGGTGAGGTTTAGGGTTAGGGGGAGGGGGAGGGGGAGAGGGAGGGTGAGGCTTAGAATTAGGGTTAGTTTTAGGGTGAGGTTTAGGTTGAGGGTTAGGGTTAGTGATATGCTGAGGGTGAAGGTGAGAGTTAGGGTTAGGGTAAGGGTTAGGGTGATGGTTAGTGTGAGAGTGTGTGTTAGGCTGAGGATGAGGGGTGAGGGGGAGGGTGAGGGTGAGGTTTAGGGTTAGGGTGAAGGTGAGGGTGAGGGTGAGGGTGATCATTAGGTTTAGGGTGAGGGTTAGGGTTAGATTAGGGTGAGGGTGAGTGTGAGGTTTATGATTAGGGTTAGGGATATTTTAGGCTGAGCGTGAGGGAGAGGTTTAGGGTTAGGGTGAGGGTTAGGGTGCGGGTGAGGTTTAGGGTTAGGGTTAGGTTGAGGGTTAGGTTTAAGGTTAGGTTGGGGGTTAGGATGAGGGCTAGGGTTATGGTTAGGGTGAGGGTTAGGCTTTGTATAAGGGTTAGGGTTAGGGTTAGGTTGATGGTTATGGTGAGGTTTAGGGTGAGGGTTAGGGTGAGGGTTAGTGATAGATTTAGGGTTACGCTGAGGGTTAGGACAAGGCTAAGGCTTAGGGTGAGGGTTAGGGTGAGGCTAAGGGTTATGGTGAGGGTTAGGTTGAGGGGTATGGTTAGGGTTAGAGTGAGGGTTAGGTTTAGTGTGAGAGTTAGGGTTAGACTTAGGGTGAGATTAAGAGTTAGGGTGAGGGTTGGGGGGATAGTGATAGCTAGGGTTAGACTTAGTCTTAGTGTGAGGGTTATGGTGAGGGTTAAGGTTAAGGTTAGGGTTAAGGTTAGGCTGAGGGTGAGGGTGAGGATGAGGGTGAGTGTTAGGTTTAGGGTTAGGGTTAGGTTTAGGCATAGGGTGAGGATGAGAGTGAGGGTTAGAGTTAGTGTGAGTGTTAGGTTTAGGGTTAGGGTGAGGGTTAGTGTTAGGGTTAGGATTAGGGTTAGGGTGAAGGCTAGGGTGAGGGTGAGGGTTAGGGTTAGGGATAGGGTGAGGTTTACGGTTAAGGTTAGATTTAGGGTTAGGGTGAGGTTTTGGGTTAGGTTTAGGAATTTGGGTGAGCGAGAGGGTTAGCTTTAGAGTTGGGGTTAGGGTTAGGGTTAGGGTTAGGGTTAGGATTAGGGTTCGTGTGAGTGTTAGGGTTAGGGTTAGGGTGAGGTTGAGGCTTAGTTTTAGGGTTAGGTTTAGTGTGAAAATGAGTTTGAGGGTTAGTGTTAGGATTGAGGGTAACCCTGAGGGTGAGGGTGAGGGTTAGGGTGAGGGTAAGTGTTAGGGTGAGGGTTAATGTGAGGGTGAGGGTTAGGCTGAGGGTTAGGGTTGATGGTGAGGGTTAGGATTAGGATTCTGGTTAGGGTTAGGCTGAGGGTGAGGGTTAGTGTGAGGGTGAGGGTTAGGCTGAGGGTGAGACTGAGGTTGAGGGTTATCATTAGGGTTAGGGTGAGGGTTAGGGTTTGGGTTAGTGTGAGGGTGAGTGTGAGGGTTAGGATTAGGATTAGGGATACTTTTAGGCTGAGGATGAGTGTGGGTGTTAGGTTTAGGTTGAGGTTTAGGGTTAGGGTTAGGGTGACGTTGAGGCCGAGGGTTACAGTTAGGATTAGGTTTAGGTTTAGTGTTAAACTGACGGTGAGTTTGAGGGTGAGGGCTAGGGTTAGGGTGAGGGTTAGTGTGAGGCTTATGTTGAGGGTTAGGGTGAGGGTTAGTGATAGGGTTAGGGTTAGGGTGAGGGTTAGGGCAAGTCTAAGGCTTAAGGTGAGGGTTAGGGAGAGTCTAAGTGTTAGGGTGAGGGTGAGGGTGAGGGTGAGGGGTAGGGTTAGTGAGGGTGAGGATTACGTATAGTGTGAGGGTTAGGGTTAGGGTTAGGGTGAGTTTAAGATTAAGGGTGAGGGTTAGGGTGATAGGGAGGGTTAGTGTTAGCCTTAGTCCAAGTGTGAGGGTTATGGTGAGGCTTAGGTTTAGGGTTAGGTTTAGGTTTAAGATGAGGGTGAGGGTAAGGTTTAGGTAAGAGTGAGGGTTAGTTTTAGTGTGAGGTTTAGGGTTCGGTTTGGGGTGAGGGTAAGGGTTAGGGTGAAGGTTATGGTGAGAATGAGGGTTAGAGTTATCATATGTGTTAGGGTGAAGTTTATAGTGATCTTTAGGGTTAGGGTTAGGGTTAGTTTTAGGGTGAGGGTTAGCGGGAGGGTAAGTATTAGGGTGAGGGTTAGGGTTAGGGTTAGGGTTAGGGTTAGGGTTAGGGTTAGGATTAGGGTTAGGGTTATGGTTAGGTTGAGGTTGAGGGTGAGGGTGAGGGTTAGGGTTAGGATTAGGCTTAGGTTTATGTTTAGGCTTAGGTTGAGGGTGAGGGGGAGGGTTAGTGTAAGTGTAAGGGTTAGGCTTAGGGTGAGGTTTAGGGATTGGGCGAGTGTTAGAGTGAGGGTATGCGTGAGGGTGAGACTGAGGATTAGGGTGTGGGTGTGGGTTAGGTTTAGGGTGAGGGTTAGGATGACAGTGAGCGTTAGCGTGAAGGTTAGGGTGAGAGCGAGGGTTCGGGTTTTCTTGAGGGATAGGGTGAGGGTTAGGGTTGGGGTTATGGTTTGGTTTAGGGTGAGGGTGAGGTTTAGGTTTAGGGTTAGGGTGAAGTTTAGGATGAGGGTTAGGGTTAGGATTAGGGTTAGGTTGAGGGCTAGGGTGTGGGTGAGCGTTATGGTTAAGGTGAGGGTTAGGTTTAGGGTAAGGGTGAGGGTTAGGTTGAGGGTTAGGGTTTGGGTTAGGGTTAGGTTGAGGGTGAGGCTTAGCGTGAGGTTTAGGGTTAGGGTTAGGGTTAGGGTGAGAGTTAGGATGGAGGTTAGGGTTAGGGTGAGGTTTAGGGTTAGGAGTAGGTTTAGGTTGAGGGTTAGGGTTAGGATTAGGTTTAGGGTGAGAGCTAGGGTGAGGGTGAGGTTATGGTTAGGGTAGGGTGAGGGTTAGGTTGAGAGTTAGCTTTAGGATTAGGTTTAGGGTGAGAGTTAGGGTTACTGTTAGGGTTAAGGTTAGAGTGAGGGTTAGGGTTAGGATTGGTTTTAGCGTTAGGGCTAGGTTGAGGGTATGGGTTAGTGTTAGGTTTAGGGTGAGGTTTAGGGTTAGGGTTAGGGTTAGTGTTAGGGTTAGGTTTACGGTTATGTTGAGGGTTAGGTTTAGGGTGAGATTTAGGGTTAGGGTTAGGTTTAGTGTTAGGGTTAAGGTTATGGTTATGTTGAGGGTTAGGGTTAGGGTAAGGGTTAGGGTGAGGGTTAGGGTTTGGGTGAGGTTTAGGGTTAGTGTTACAATGAAGGTGAGGGTTAGGGTTAGGGTTAGGGTTAGGGTGAGGGTGAGGGTTAGGGTTAGGGTTAGGGTGAGGGTTAGGTTGAGGGTTAGGGTTTGGGTTAGGGTTAGGTTGATGGTGAGGTTTTGGGTGAGGTTTAGGGATAGGGTTAGGGTTAAGGTGAGAATTAGGATGGAGGTTAGGTTTAGGGTGAGGGTTAGGGTTAGGTTGAGTGTGAGGTTGAGGGTTAGGGTTAGGATTAGGGTTAGGTTGAGAGCTAGGGTGAGGGTGAGGATTATGGTTAGGGTAGGGTGAGGGTTAGGGTGAATGTTATCTTTAGGATTAGGGTTAGGGAGAGAGTTAGGGTTAGTGTTAGGGTTAGGGTTAGAGTGAGGGTTAGGGTTAGGATTAGTTTTAGGATTAGGGCTAGGATGAGGGTATGGATTAGTGTTAGGGTTAGTGTGAGGTTTAGGGTTAGGGTTAGTGTGATGGTTAGGGTTAGGTTTACAGTTATGTTGAGGGTTAGGGTTAGGGTGAGGATTAGGGTTCGTGTTAGTCTTAGGGTAAGGGTGAGGGTTAGGATTAGGGTTAGTTTTAGGATTATTGTTAGGGTTAGGGTTATACTTACGGTTACGTTTATGATGAGAGTGAGAACCTAAACATCACGTTTAGGGTTAGGTTTAGTGTTTGGGTGAGAGTTAGGGTTAGGGTTACAATGAGGTTGAGAGTTAGGATTAGGGTTAGGGTTAGGGTTAGGGTGAGGGTTAGGATTAGGGTTAGGTTTAGGGTTATTGTTAGGGTTAGGGTTAGGGTTAACTTTACGGTGAGGGTGAGGCTGAGGCTGAGTTTAGGGTTTGGGTTTGGGTGAGGTTTAGGTTTAGGGTTAGGGGTAGTGTTAGGGTTAGGGTTAGTGTTATTTTTACACTAGGGTTAGAGTTACGGTTACGGTGAGGGTGAGGGTGAGGGTTCGGTTTAGGGTAAGTTTAGGGTGAGGTTTACGTTTAGGGTTAGAGTTAAGGTTAGGTTTAGGCTTAGGGTGACGGTGAGGTTTAGGGTTACAGTTAGGGTTAATGTTAGGGTTAGGGTGAGGGTTAGGGTTAGGATTAGTTTTAGGGTTAGGGTGAGGGTTAGGGTTAGGATTAGTTTTAGGGTTAGGGTTAGATTGAGTTTGAGTGTGAGGGTTAGAGTTAGGATTAAGCTTAGTGTTAGGTTTAGGCTGAGGGTGAGGGTGAGCATTAGAGTTAGTTTAGGATGAGTGTTAGGGTTACGATTAGGGTTAGTGTGAGGGCTAGGTTGATGGTGAGGGTTAGGGTAGGGTTAGGGTGCGGTTTAGGGTTAACTATAGGGTTAGGGTTACGGTGAGCGTTAGGGTTATGGTAAGGTTTACGGTTAGGGTGAGGTGTACGGTTAGGGTTAGTGTTATGGTTATGGTTAGGGTGAGGGTGGGGGTGAGGGTTAGGATTAGGTTAAGGTTTATGGTTATTTTTAGTGTTAGGGTTAGGGTTACAGGTATGGTGAGGGTGAGGATGAGTGTGAGGGTTAGTGTTAGGGTTAGGGTGAGGTTTAGGGTTAGGGTTATTGTTAGGGTTATGGTTAGGGTTAGGATGAGGCTTAGGGTGAGGGGTACGGTTAGGGTTAGGGTGAGTGTTAGGGTTACTGTGAGGGTTAGGGTTAGGTTTAGGGTTAGGGTGAGAGTGAGGGTTAAGTTGAGGTTTCCAGTTAGGGTTAGCTTTGGGTGAAGTTTAGGGTGATGTAAGAGTTAGGGTGAAGGTTAGGTTTAGGGTGAGGTTGAGGGTTAGGTTTAGGGTTAACGTTATGGTGAGATTAAGTGTTAGGTTGAGGGTTAGGGTGAGGGTGAGGGTTAAGGTTTGGGTTCGTGTTAGAGTGAGGGTTTGTGTAGGGGTTAGGTTGAGGGTTAGATGGGAAGGTTAAGGTTAAGTTTAGGATTAGGTTTATGGTTAAGGTTAGGGTTAAGGTAAGTGTGAGGGTGAGTGTTACGTTTAGGGTTCGGGTGAGGGCTAGGATGAGGGTGAGGTTTAGGGTTACGCTGAGGGTAATTTAGTGTGAGGGTTAGGGTTAGGGTTAGGTTTAGGTTGAGGGTAAGAGTTAGGGTGAGAGTTAGGTTGAG
This sequence comes from Dipodomys merriami, assembly GCF_024711535.1. Classification (NCBI taxonomy): domain Eukaryota; kingdom Metazoa; phylum Chordata; class Mammalia; order Rodentia; family Heteromyidae; genus Dipodomys; species Dipodomys merriami. The sequence goes on along the minus strand of NW_027206607.1, from coordinate 289,484 downwards.
AGTGAGGGTGAAGCCTAGGGTTAGGGTTAGGTTTAGAGTGAGGTTGAGGATGAGGGTTAGGGTTAGGATTAGGGTTAGGGTTACACTGAGGGTGAGGGTGAGGGTTAGGATGAGGGTAAGGGTTAGGGTGAGGGTTAGTGTGCGGATGAGGATTAGGCTGAGGGTGAGGATTGAGGGTGAGGGTTAGGATCAGAGTTAGGGTTAGGGTTAGGGTGAGAGTGAGGGTGAGCGTGAGGTTTATGGTTAGGGTTAGGTTTAGGATGAGGGTTAGGGTTAAGGTTAGGATTAGGGTTAGGATGAGGGTTAGGGTTAGGGTTAGGGTGAGGGTTAGGGTGAGGATAAGCATTAGGTTGAGGTTTAGGGTGAGAGTGAGGGTTAGGGTTATCATGAGTGTTAGGGTGAGTTTTAGGGTGAGGGTTAGGGTTTTAGTGTTAGGGTGAGTGTGAGTGTTAGGGATAGGGTTAGGGTTAGGGTGAGGGTTAGGTTTAGGATAGTGTTAGGGTGAGGGTTAAGTTTAGGGTGAGTGTGAGAGTGAGTGTGAGTGTGAGGCTTAGTGCTAGGTTTAGGTTTAGGGTGAGTGTGAGGTTGAGGGTTAGGGTTAGGATTAGGGTTAAGGTTATGCTGAGGGTGAACCTGACGGTTAGGGTGAGTGTAAGGGTTAGGGTGAGGTTTAATATGAGGGTGAGTTTTAGGCTGAGGGTGAAGGGTGAAGTTGAGGGTAAGGATTAGGGTTACGGTTAGGTTAAGCTGAGGGTGAGTGTGAGGGTGAGGGTGACATTTAGGCTTAGGTTTAGAGTTAGGGTGAGGGTGAGTGTGAAAGTGAGAGTGAGCATAAGGGATTGGGTGAGGGTTAGGGTTAGGGTTAGGTTGAGGGTGTGTTTGACGGTTAGGGTTAGCGTTAGGTTTAGTGCTAAGCTGAGGGTGAGGTTGAGGGCAAGGTTTAGGGTGAGTGTTAGGCTTAAAGTTAGTGTGAGGGTTAGGATTAGGATGATGTTTAGGGTGAGGCTGAGGGTTAGGGTTAGGGGTAGGGTGAGGGGTAGGGTTAGTGTCTGGGTGAGGGTGAGGGTTAGTGTTAGGGTTAGGGTTAGGGTGAGGGGTATGGTGAGGGGTATGGTTAGGGTCACGGTGAGGGTAAGTTTTAGTGTGCGGGATGGGTTTAGGGTTAGTGTTAGGTTGAGGGTAACTGTTAGGGTGAGGGTTAGGATTAAGGTTAGGGTTAGGGTTAGGCAGAGGGTGACGGTGAGGGTGAGGGTGAGGTTTAGGGTTAGGGTTAGGATTAGGGTGAGGTTTAGGGTTGGGGAGAGGGTTAGGGTGAGGGTTAGGTTTAGGGTGAGGGTGAGGGTGAGGGTGAGGGTGAGGCTTAGGGTTAGGGTTAGGTTTAGGGTGACGGTCAGGTTGAGAGTTAGGGTTAGGATTAGGGTAAGGTTTACGCTGAGCGGGAGGGTGAGGGTTGTGGTGAGGGTAAGGGTAAGGGTGAGGGTTAGGCTGATGGTGAGAGGTGAGGGTGAGGGTTAGGATTAGGCTTACAGTTAGGATTAGGCTGAGTGTGAGTGTGAGTGTGAGGGTGAGGTTTAGGGTTAGGTTTAGGGTTAGGGTGAGGATTAGGGTGAGGGTGAGGTTGAGGGTAAGCATTAGTGTTAGGGTGAGGTTTCGTTTTAGGGTTAGGGTGAGCATGAGTGTGAGGGTTATGATTAGGGGTAGGGATATTGTTAGGCTGAGGGTGAGGGTGAGGTTTAGGGTTAGGTGAGGGTTAGGTTTAGGGTTAGGTTGAGGGTGAAGGTGAGGGTTACGGTTAGGATTAGGGTTAGGTTTAGTGTTAAGCTGAGGGTGAGGGTGAGGGTGAGGGCTAGGGTTAGAGTGAGGGTTAGACTTAAGGTTAGGGTGAGGGTTAGGGATAGGGTTATGTTTAGGGTGAGGGTGAGGGTTAGGGTGAGAGTTAGGGTTATGGTTAATGTTAGACTTAGGGTTAGGGGAAGGGTGAGGGTGAGGGTGAGGGTCAGATTTAGGGTGATTGTTAGGTTTAGGTTTAGGGTGAGGTTTAGGGTTAGGATTAGGGTTAGGATGAAGGCTAGGATGAGGGTGAGGTTTAAGGTGAGGGTGAGGGTTAGGGTTAGAGTTAGTGTTAAGGTGAGGGTTAGGGTTAAGATTAGGATGAGGGTTAGGGTTAGGGTTAGGGTGAGGATATGCATTAGGGTGAGTTTTAGGGTGAGAGTGAGGTTTAGGGTTATCATGAGTGTTATGGTGAATTTTAGGGTGAGGGTTAGGGTTTTAGGGTTAGGGTGAGTGTGAGTGTTAGGGTTAGGGTTAGGGTTAGAGTTAGGGTAAGTGTTAGGGATAGGGTTAGGGTGAGAGTGAGGGTTAGGGTTATGGTGAGGGTGAGGGTGAGGGTGAGGCCTAGGGTTAGGTTTAGGTTTAGGGTGAGGGTGAGGTTGAGGGTTAGGGTTAGGATTGGAGTTAGGGTTATGCTGAGGGTAAGGTTGAAGGTAAGGGTTAGGGTGAGGGTGAGGGTGACGTGAGGGTTAGGCTTAGGGTGAGGTGTGAGGTTGAGGTTTAGGATTAGAATTACAGTTATGGTTAGGCTGAGGGTGAGGGTGAGTATGAGGGTGAGGCCTAGGGTTAGGATTAGGTTTAGGGTGCGGGTGAGGATTAGATGTAGGGTGAGTGTTAGGTTTAGGGTTAGGGTGAGGGTTAGGGTGAGGGTTAGGGTTAGGATTGGGGTTAGGGTGAGGGTGAGGGTGAGGGTTAGCATTAGGGTTAGGGTGAGGGTTAGGGTTAGGATGAGGGTGAGGGTGAGGGTGAGGGTTAGGGATAGGTTTAGGTTTAGGGTTAGGATTATTGTTAGGGTTAGGGTTAGAGTTACGGTTACTGTGGGGGTGAGGGTGAGGTTTAGGGTGAGGGTAAGGTTTAGGGTGAGGTTTAGGGTTAGGGTTAGGGTTAGGGTTAACTTTAGGGATAGGGTGAGTGTGAGGTTTAGGGTTACGGTTAGGGTTCTTTTAGGGATAGGGTTAGGGTTAGGGTTAGGGTTAGTGTTAGTTTTAGGATTAGGAACAGAGTTAGTGTGAGTGTTTTTATTAGGGTTAGGTTTATGTTTAGGCTTAGGGTTAGGCTGAGGGTGAGGGTGAGGTTCAAGATTAAGGTGAGGGTTAGATTTACGATGAGGTTTAGGGTTAGGATTAGGGTTAGGGTGAGGGCTAGGGGGATGGTGAGGGTTAGCGTTAGGGTTAGGGTGAGGTTTAGGTTTAAGTATAAGGCTAGGGTTAGGGTGAGGGTTTGCGTTAGGGTAAGGTTTACGGTTAGGGTGAGGGTTAGGTTTAGGATGAGGGTTAGGGTTAGGTTTAGGGTTAGGGTGAGGGTGAGGGTTAGGATTAGGTTAAGGATTATGTTTATTGTTAGGGTTAGGGTTACAGTTAAGATGAGGGTGAGGATGAGTGTGAGGATTAGTGTTAGGGTTAGGGTGAGGTTTAGGTTTAGGGTTATGGTTAGGGTTAGGATTAGGCTTAGGGTGAGGCGTAGGGTAAGGTTTAGAGTGAGGGTTAGGTTTACTGTGAGGGTTAGGGTTAGGTTTAGGGTTAGGGTGAGGGCTAGGTTTTGTGTTTTGTTAGGTTTTGTGTTAGGGTTAGGGTGAGGGTGAGGGTTAAGGTGAGGTTTAGGGTTAGGGTTAGGGTTAGAATTAAGGTTAAGGTGAGGTTGAGGGTGAGGGATAGGGTGATGTTTAGGATTAGGGTGAGGTTAAGGGTTAGGGTTAGGCTTAGGGTTAGGCTTCGGGTTATGGTGAGGGTGAGCGTGAGGGTTTGGATTAGGGTCAACTTTTGGGTTATTGTTAGGGTTAGGGTTACCTTTACGGTGAGGGTGAGGTTAGCGTTAGGGTTTAGGTTAGGTTTAGGGTTAGGGTTAGGGGTAGGGTTAGGGTAAGGGATTGGGTTAGGTTTAGGGTTTTGGTGAGGGTGACGGTTAGGTTTATGGTTAGGGTTATTGTTAGGGTTAGGGTTAGACTTACGGTTACGGTGATGGTGAGGGTGAGGGTCAGGTTTAGGTTTAGGGTGAGGTTTGGTGTGAGGTAAGAGTTATTGTGAGGGTGAGGTTTAGGGTGAGGTTGAGGGTTAGAGTTAGGGTTAACGTTACAGTGAGGTTAAGAGTTAGGGTGAGGATGAGGGTTAAGGTTAGGGTTAGTGTTAAGGTGAGGGTTAGGGTTAGGGTTATGTTGAGGATTAGAGGGAAGTTTAGAGTTAGGTTTAGGGTTAAGGTTAGTGTAAGGGTGAGTGTTAGGATTAGGATTAGGGTGTGGGGTAGGGTTAAGATTAGGATGAGGGAGGAGTTCCGGGAAGATGGCGGAGGAGAAGCTGGAATCTGAACAAGCTCTCGCATAGAAAGCAGCTTTAGAGTTCCAGTGAACAGTCCTAAGCCAGAGAATCACACCAAGTGTGCCATCACAGGACAGAGAGTTAGACAAGAGAGGGGAAGCCAAGGCAAGTGGTCGCCAGCAGCCACCACGGCGGCGGCGGCGGCGACAGGGTCGCAAGCGGCAGAGACCACAGCCGGGGGCCATACCTGAGCGCTCACACAGAGAGTCCGGGACGAAGGAGCCAGACGCAGTGGCCGAGCGGATTCTACTCAACACCAGCAAGAACCAACAAAGAGCGGACATCTTCACCCTGCAGCTTGCAGACCAGAGACGACCCAGGATCCAAGACTCGGCACCAGAGACGACCCAGGACCCAAGACTCAGCGTGAGTACAAGCCCGACATCCTCACTCCTCAGGGAGCAGAGGAAGGAAGGCCACCCCTCCCCCCCCAGCACCGGTGATCTCCATCTTGGATACCGACAAAGCTCGGAGTTGCTGCTAGCTTCAGCTCAGGCCTTGGAATAAAATGAGTCATTTAGCAGGTCACAAGAACTTAACGCCGAAGTGACCTGCCAGACTCAGCTCCATCCAGGGAAAAGTCACCCAGCACAGGCGCCAGCCTAGCCTCACTGGGTAACCAGAGCCAGAGGCTGCCCCTCCCTCTAGCAGCCACCACAATCAATTGAAAAACAGAAACCCTGAGAATGGCTCCAGGCTGGGCGCTGTGAGTTATCACAAAATAGCCCCAGGGAAAAGCTACTGTTTGCTGAAAGGCCTCAACTCCACCCAGAACCTAGCCTCATCACCACATCCCCCTCTTTTGTGACTCTCAAAGCAGACCACCCTCCCAGAAAACTAACCTGGGAGGGGGATCTCAAAATCTTGGGTAAAGCAGAGCATTTTTCTGCCTCTTCCAACCAACTGACTTAAGAAACCAATCAAGCCACAGGACCTCAAGCTGACCAGAGACTCCAAGAGACTGGTTGCAGACAAAAGGGAGATACAGGATTCTTCCCACTCCTCCCCCCCCCAAAAACAAAAAAACAAAAAAAAAAAAAATCAAAAGAATTTTTTTTTCTTCTTTTTTTTTTCTTTTTTTTTTCTCTTTTTTTTCTTCTTCTTTTCTTTTTTTTTGCTTGTTTTTTGTTTTTTGTTACCTTATATATATATATATGTATATAAATTTTTTTCCCTTCTAAAACTTTTATCAATCTTTAATTTTTGCCTCTTCTGAAAAAATAATTGTTTTCCAGTAACTTTTTTTCTCATCTTATAATTTTTATTTCAGAATTACGTGAATGAGAGTTTTCCTTTCTTTTCTTGTCTTCTTTCTCTTTTTCTTTCTTTCTTAATTATCTTTTTGTTTTTTATCTAGCTCTACTGAACTTCTGATCTTTTCTTCTCCCTTAAAGCTTTTCACATCTCCTCAATGTCCCTCCCCTTCTCTGAACATATTCACATTCCTCTCTAAATAGACGGTCTTTTAACCTCTATAATAACATTAATTTTTACGTTTCTATTCTTTTTCTGGTCTCTCTTTATACCCCTTTCCGTCTCTTCTTTTTCTCTCTCTCTCTACTTGCATCCTACCCAACCCATTTCCTGCACTGTGAGTAGGACATAGTTAACTCTCCTTGTGCCTCCCCACACCAATCTATTCCTATTTTTTACCCACATCTCTCACTAATCCTAATAATTTCTGGTTTTCCAAATTCTTTTCTGCGGTTCGAAGTCCTTTAACATATAGTCGTTTGATGTTGAATAGATGTATCTGTTGAACTAGATTGTATCTGTAGACTATTGACTGTACAAATGCAAACTTTGGTTGATGGTTGCCTTAAGATAGTGTTCTAGCACAAAACTGGTGCAATCTTTATCTCAAATGGGCCGAGTAAGCCGGAAAAACACAAGAAAAATGGCAAATTCGGGTATCTCAATTCCCAACCTTGATAATCAGGGATTAGAACAGATAAAGAATAACCCAGAGGAGAGTTCCCAAATAGCTCTACAAACACTAATAGCAAACATGATAAATGAGAAGTTTGACAATGTACAAAGGACTCTGTATGAGCGTGATAGGGAGAGAGAGGAGGCATCCCAGAAGTTTATACAGGAATATCATAAGCGTGAGGAAGCTTCTCAAAAACTGATACAGGATTTGCATGAACAACTTGAGAATACTCAAAGAGAAAGGGAGGAATGGCGTGAGCAGGCAGAGAACACTCAAAGAGAACTGCAGGAATCCCACAGAAGGGAGGAAACTAATCAAAGAGTAATTCACGAATTAAGAGACCAGGTAGAGAATACACAAAGATCACTAAAGACATTCATGGAATCCATTAACAAAGAGCTGAAGGAAGTCAGGGAGACCACAAAGGGAATGTTGAATGGAACCCAACAGAAGGAATGGGAGTCCAAAGAAACCATAACCAATCAACTAAGTGATTTGAGAACAAACACTGAACACCAAATTAAGGAAGTAAAGAAATTCATACAAGACCTAAAACAGAGCTTCAACAAAGAACTTGAAGCCATCAAAGCTGACCAAGTAGAAGGAAAAGAGATAAAAAACAAAGTAGAGAGTCTTGACAGCAGGTTAGACCATGCAGAAGATCGAATCTCAGGGATTGAAGACAGCCTAGATATTATAGAGAAAGAACATACAACCATCCAAGACAAGTCCAAGAAATATGATAGGTCTATCCAACACCTGGAGGACACCATCAGAAGGCCCAATTTAAGGATAATGGGTGTAGAGGAGCACCTAGAAACAGAAGTTAATGGTCTAGGAAATTTGTTTAACAGGATCCTAGCAGAGAACTTCCCAAACATACAAAAAGATAGGCCTATTCAGATACAAGAAGCTTTTAGAACCCCAAATAGACCAGACCAGAATAGGACATCCCACCGTCACATTATAATCCACACAGGATCAACCCAGACCAAGGAAAAGATCCTTAAAGCTGTCAAGGAGAAAAGATTAATCACCTATAAAGGGAAACCAATTAGAATTACCTCAGATTTCTCAGCAGAGACAATCAAAGCAAGAAGAGCCTGGAATGACGTAATCCATGCCCTAAAAACAAACAACGATCAACCAAGAATACTGTACCCAGCTAAACTCTCCTTCATAACTGAAGGCCAAATAAAAACCTTCCATAGCAAAGAAAAATTGAAACAATACATCTCCACCAAACCAGCCCTGCAAAAGATTCTTAAAGATGTCCTACACATAGAAAACCAACAAGAACGCAACAAAGGCCAAGAAACTGCACACAAACGGAGAATCCAAGAACCTTAGGAAGAACCCAGTTTTCACAGCCCCCAAGAAGGTGGATAACATGGCAGGAACTCCCAAATACCTCTCAGTCCTATCTCTTAACGTTAACGGACTGAACTCTCCAATTAAGCGACATAGACTGTCTAGTTGGATTAAAAAACAAGACCCTTCTATCTGCTGCCTGCAGGAGTCACATCTTGCCCGTAAAAACAAACATATTTTCAAGGTTAAAGGCTGGAACAAAATCTACCAAGCAAACGGCCCTCATAAACAGGCGGGAGTTGCAATCCTAATATCAGATAAAATAGACTTCAAATTAAAATTCGTGAGAAGAGATAAAGAAGGTCGCTACATACTAATTAAAGGATCTCTCCTTCAGGAGGATATTACAATTCTAAATATCTATTCGCCAAACAATGGAGCACCCAAATTTATCAAAGAAACACTACTTTCCCTCAAATCCCAGATAGATCCAAAGACATTAATCGTTGGGGATTTTAACACACCACTCTCCCCACTAGATAGATCAACTCGGCAAAAACTCAACAGAGAAACCGCAGATCTAAACAGCTGCATAGATCAACTAGACTTAACAGACATTTACCGAACATTTCACCCAGCAGCATCAGAATACACGTTCTTCTCAGCAGCACATGGAACGTTTTCTAAAATAGACCACATTTTAGGCCACAAAGCAAACTTGTCTAAATTCAGAAACATTGAAGTTATACCTTGCATTCTCTCTGACCACAAGGGAATAAAATTAGAACTCAACACCAAAAGCCACCAAAGAAAGTCCGGTATCACATGGAGGCTGAACAACACACTACTGAATCATGAGTGGGTCATGGAAGAGATTAGAAAGGAAATTCAAATGTTCATGCTATTCAACAAAAATGAACACACAAATTACCAGCTCCTCTGGGACACAGCAAAGGCAGTACTCAGAGGAAAGTTTATAGCTCTGAGCTCCTACATCAACAAATTGGAGAGATCGGAAACTAACAATTTAATGACACATCTAAACCTCCTTGAAAAAGAGCAGCAAGATAAACCCCAATCCAGTAGACGGAAAGAAATAATCAAAATTAAATCAGAATTAAATGAATTAGAATCCAAAAAAACTATAGAAAGAATCAACAAAACAAAGAGTTGGTTCTTCGAAAAACTTAACAAAATCGACAGACCCTTAGCAAACCTTATCAGAAAAAGGAGAGAGCACACCCAAATTAATAAACTCAGAGATGAGAATGGAAACATCACCACGGAAACAACCAAGATTCAGAACATTATAAGGGAATACTTCTCAAAACTTTATGCTAATAAGTTTGAGAACTTGACAGAAATGGACCTTTTCCTAGCAAATATTGACATGCCAAAACTAAACCAAGATGAGTTAAACCAGCTTAACAGGCCCATATCAAGCATTGAAATAGAAACAGCAATAAGAGACCTCCCAGCTAAGAAAAGTCCAGGACCAGATGGTTTTACAGCGGAATTTTACAAGGCCTTCAAAGCAGAGCTCACACCAATACTCCTCCAACTCTTCAATGAAATTGAAAGAGAAAGCTCACTACCAAACACATTCTATGAAGCCATCATAACCCTCATCCCAAAACCAGGCAGGGACTCATCAAAGAAAGAAAACTATAGACCCATTTCTTTGATGAACATTGATGCAAAACTTCTCAACAAAATTTTGGCCAATCGACTTCAACAATTCATCCAAAAAATCATACACCATGATCAAACAGGATTCATTTCAGGGATGCAAAGCTGGTTCAATATACGCAAATCAATTAATATTATTCATCACATCAACAGGAGCAAGAATAAGAACCACATGGTTATCTCAATAGATGCAGAAAAAGCATTTGACAAGATCCAACACCCCTTTATGATGAAGGTTCTGGAAAAATTAGGAATCCATGGAACATTCCTCAATACAATAAAGGCTGTATATGACAAACCTACAGCCAGCATTATACTCAATGGTGAAAAACTAAAGCCATTTCCTCTTAACTCAGGAACAAGACAAGGATGCCCACTCTCTCCACTTCTCTTCAATCTAGTATTAGAATGCCTAGCTACAGCAATAAGGCAAGATGCAGACATAAAGGGGATCCAAATAGGGAAAGAAGAAATAAAACTCTCCCTCTTTGCAGATGACATGATCTTGTATTTAAAGAATCCCATAGACTCCACTCCCAAATTACTCAAGCTGATTCAAAACTTTGGCAAAGTAGCAGGTTATAAAATTAACCCCCAAAAATCAATGGCTTTTCTATATGCCAACAATGAGAAAAGTGTGGCTGAAATTAGGAAAGCAACTCCATTTGTAATAGCCCCACAAAAAATAAAATACCTAGGAATTAACTTAACCAAAGAAGTGAAGGACCTCTATGATGAAAACTTTAAAATCTTGAAAAAGGAAATCAACACAGAACTTAAAAAATGGCAAAACCTCCCATGCTCCTGGATTGGCAAGATTAACATCGTGAAAATGGCAATACTTCCCAAGGCTATCTACAAATTCAACGCGATACCTATCAAAATTCCACCCTCATTCTTCAAGGAAATAGAGGAGGCAATCCAAAAATTCATATGGAACAATAAAAGACCCCGAATAGCAAAAACGCTCCTCAACGGAAAGAACACTGCTGGAGGAATATCAATACCAAATTTCAAACTCTACTATAAAGCCATAGTAATCAAAACAGCTTGGTATTGGCATAAGAACAGACCTCAGGACCAATGGAATAGAATTGAAAACCCAGAAATGAACCTACAGACCTATAGCCATCTAATCTTCGATAAGGAAGCTAAAACAATAGAATGGAAGAAAGACAGCCTCTTCAGTAAATGGTGCTGGCAAAATTGGTTAACTACATGTAGAAAACTAAAGCTAGATCCTTATATATCACCCTGCACCAGAATCAACTCCAAATGGATCAAAGACCTTGAACTCAAAGCAGACACTCTGAAAACATTACAGGATGGAATAGGAGAAACCCTAGGTCTCCTTGGCTCAGGTCGAAATTTTCTGAATAGAGACCCGGAAGCACAACAAATCAAAGAAAGGTTGGACAAATGGGATTGCATAAGATTGCAGAGCTTCTGCAGGGCAAATGACATAGCTGGCAAGATCAATAGAAAGCCCACCGATTGGGAGAAGATCTTTACTAGCCATACAACGGACAAAGGTCTCATATCAAAAATATACTTGGAACTCAAAAAATTAAACCACCCAACAACAAATCCTCAAAGAAACAACTGCCCAATAAATAAGTGGGCGAAAGACTTAAAGAGAAGCTTCTCTGAAGAAGAAAGAAGGATGGCCAATAGACACATGAAGAAATGTTCAACATCCCTAGCCATAAAAGAAATGCAAATCAAAACAACATTGAGATATCACCTCACTCCAGTTAGAACAGCAAAAATCAAGAACTCTAATAACAACAGATGCTGGAGGGGATGTGGACAGAAAGGAACCTTACTTCATTGTTGGTGGGAATGTAAACTTGTTCAACCACTTTGGAAAGCAGTATGGAGGTTCCTCAAAAGACTTCACATAGATCTCCCCTATGATCCAGCAATCCCAGTTTTGGGCATTTACCCAAATGTTTACAAACAAGACCACACTAAAGCTACCAGCACAACTATGTTTATTGCAGCATTATTTACCATAGCTAAGATATGGAACCAACCCAGATGCCCCTCAGTAGATGAATGGATCAAGAAAATGTGGTATATATACACAATGGAATTCTATGCCTCCATCAGAAAGAATGACATTTCCCCATTTGTTAGGAAATGGAAAGGTTTGGAAAAAATTATATTAAGTGAAGTAAGCCAGGCCCAAAGAAGCATAGGTCCCATGGTTTCCCTTATTTGCAATATCTAGTATAGGTATGAGTCAAGCGGAAAAGGCCAGATAATGTGATGTTAGGAAAATGAACCCTTAAATATGTATTTTAATGTTTTCGTTTCTTTCATGCATGTATTTCTAATGCATTTATAAGATTATTCCTTTATTGCTTTGTATGTCCCTCCCCCACAGTGTAACCCCCGCTTTCACTGTATTTGATATCAGTATATCATGTGGAGGAGATGGGGACAAACAAATCGTTTAAGGATTCAGGTGGACCTGTTGCAACAATGAGAAGTACAAAATGTCATGTCAAAACCAGCTTTACAATTTCGGTGTGGGGGGGGGAGGGGGGTATAATTGGGTGGGGGGAGGGGGGTAAAATTGGGTGGGGGGAGGGGGGAGGCAGGGAAGGGAAGTGAAGGGTAAACAAAGGAGGAGGCTGCAATGCTTGGTAAGAAATGTATGCATTATTCTGCCCATGTAATTGTAGCCCCTCTGTACAGTATGTTCTCAAATAAAATAAAATACAATTAAAAAAAAAAAAAAAGATTAGGATGAGGGATAGGATGAGGGTTAGGGTTAGGGTTAGGGTGAGGGTTAGGGTGAGGATAAGCATTAGGGTGAGGTTTAGGGTGAGAATGAGGGTTAGGGTTTTCATGAGTGTTACAGTGAGTTTTAAGGTGTGGGTTAGGGTTTTAAGGTTAGGGTGAGTGTGAGTGGTAGGGTTAGGGTTAGGGTTACTGTGATGGTTAGGGTTAGGGATAGGGTTAGGGTGAGGGTTAGGGTTACGGTGAGGGTGATGGTGAGGGTGAGGCCTAGGATTAGGGTTCGGTTTAGGGTGAGGGTGACGTTGAGGGCTAGGGTTAGGATTAGGGTTATGGTTAAGCTCAGGGTTCGGGTGAGGGTTACAGTGAGGTTAAGGGTTAGGGTGCGGGTGAGTATGAGGGTGAGTGTTAGGCTGAGGATAAGGGGTGAGTGTGAGAGTTAGGATTAGGGTTAAGGTTTGGGTTAGACTGAGGGATAGGGTGAGGGTGCGTGTGAGGATTACGGTGAGGTTTGGGGTTAGGGTGAGGATGAGTGTTAGGGTGAGGGTGAGGGTGAGAGTTAGGGTTTTGGTGAGGGGTAGTATTAGGGTTAGGGTGAGGGTGAGGGTGAGAGTTAGTGTTAGGGTTAGGGTGAGGATTAGGGTTAGGTTAGGGTGAGGGTGAGTGTGAGGGTTAGGATTAGGGTTACGGATACTGGTAAGCTGAGGGAGAAGTTGAGGGTTAGTGTTAAGGTGAGGGTTAGTGTTAGGGTTATGGTGAGTCTGAGGGTTAGGATTAGGATTAGGGTTAGGGTTAAGGTTAGGTTGTGGTTGAGGGTGAGGGTGAGGGTTTGGGTTAGGATTAGGGTTAGGTTTAGGGTTAGGCTGAGGGTGAGGGTGAGGGTGAGAGTTAGGGTAAGGGTGAGGGTTAGGCTTAGGGTGATGTTTAGGGTGAGGGTGAGGGTTAGGGTGAGGGTATGGGTGAGGGTGAGACTGAGGTTTAGGGTGCGGGTGTGGGTTAGGTTTTAGGTGAGGGTTAGGGTAATGGTGAGCTTTAGGGTTAGGTTTAGGGTGAAGGTGAGCGTTATGGTTAGGGTTAGGGTGAGGGATAGGGTGAGAATGAGGGTTAGGTTTTTCGTGAGGGTTAGAGTGTGTGATAGAGTGAGGGTTAGGTTAAGGATTACGCTTAGGGTGACTGTGAGGGTGAGGGTGAGGGTGGGGGTTAGGTTTAGGATTAGAGTTAGGGTTAGGTTTAGGCTGAGGGTGAGGTTTAGGGTTAGGGTTAGGGTGATGTTAAGATTTAGGGAGAGGGTTAGGTTGAGGGTGAAGTTTAGTTTTAGTGTTAGGGTGAGGGTTAGGGTTCGGGTGATATTTAGGATGAGGGTGAGTGTTAGGGTGAGGGTTCGGTTCGGGTGAGGGTTAAGATGTGGCTGAGGGTTAGGCTTAGGGTGAGTGTTAGGGTGACGGTGAGGGTTAAGTTGAGGGTGAGGCTTAAGGTTAGGGCTAAGGTGAGGGTTAGGTTTAGGGTTAGGGTTAGGGTGAGTGTTAGGTTGAGGGGTAGGTTTATGGTTAGAATGAGAGTTAGGGTTATTGTGATTGTTAGGGTTAGGTTTAGGGTTAGATTTAGGGTGAGGACAACGGTTAGGGTGAGGGTTAGGGTTAGGTTGCGGTTGAGGGTTAGGTTTAGGGTGAGGGTTAGGTTTAGGGTTAGAGGTAGGGTTAGGGTGAGGGTGAGGGTTAGTGTTAGGGTTAGGGATAGGTTTAGGGTGAGGGGGATGATGAGGGTTAGGTTAAGGTTTAGGGGTAGAGTTAGGGTTAGGCTTAGGGTGAGTGTGAGGGTGATGGTGAGGTTTAGGGTGAGTGTTAGGGTTAGGGTTAGGGTGAAGGTTAGGGTTAGGTTGATGTTTAGGGTGAGGTGAGTGTTAGGCTGATGTTGAGGGTTAGGCTGAGGGTGAGGTTTAGGTTGAGGTTTAGCATTAGGGTGAGTGTTAGGGTTAGGGTTAGGCATAGGGTTATTGTGAGGATTAGGGTTAGGGTTAGGTTTAGGGTTAGGTTGAGGGTAAGCATTAGGGTGAGGTTTAGGGTGAGGGTTAGGGTTAGGGTTAGGGTGAGGGTCAGGGTTTGGGTTAGGGTTACGGTGAGGGTTAGGGATAGGGTGAGGTTTAGCGATAGGTTTAGGGTTAGGGTGACAGTTAGGATTAGAGACGGGGTGAGGGTGAGGGTTAGGGTTAGGATTAGGGTTAGGGTAAAGGTTAGGTTGAGGGTGAGGGTTAGGGTGAGAGTGAGGTTTAGGTTAGCCTTAGAGTTTCTTTGAGGGTTAGCGTGAGGGTTAGGGTTAGGTTTAGGGTTAGAATTAGTGTGAGTGTGAGGGTTAGGTTTAGGGTTAGGGTGAGGGTGAGGGTTAGGGTGAGGGTTGGGGTTAGTGGGAGGTTTATTCTTAGGGCTAGGGTTATGGTTAGGGTGAGGGTAAAGGTTAGGGTTAGGGTTAGTTTGAGGGTTAGAGTTACAGTTAGGGTTAGGGTTATTGTTAGCGTTAATTTGAGGGTGAGGGTAAGGGTTACGGGTAGAGTTAGGTTTTGAGTGACGGTGAGGGTGAGGGTGAGGGTTCGATTTAGGTTTAGGTTTTGGATGAGGGTGAGGTTGCGGTTTATGATTAGGGCTAGGGTGAGGGTTAGGGTGAGGGTGAGGGTTTGAGTGAGGGTGAGGCTTAGAGTTAGCATTAGGATTAGGCTTAGGGTTAGTGTGAGGGTTAGGGTTAAGTTTAGGGCTAGGGTGAGGATGAGGGTGAGCGTGAGGGTGGGTTAGGGTTAGGGTGAGGGTTAGGGTTAGTGTTAGTGTGAGGGTGAGAGTGAGAGTTATAGTTAGGGTGAGGGTAAGGGTGAGGGTTATGGTTAGGATTAGGGTTGGTTTGAGGGCTAGGTTGATGGAGAGGATTAGGTTTAGGGTGAGGTTTAGGTTTAGGCTTAGGGTTAGGGTGATTTTTAGCGTTAGGGTTAGGGTGAGGGTTAGGTTTAGTGTGAGTGTTAGGCTTAGGGTAAGGGTTAGGGTGAGGGTAAGTGTTAGGGTGAGGGTTAGGGTGAGAGTGAGGGTTAGGGTTAGCGTGAGTGTTAAGGTGAGGTTTAGGGTTAGGATTAGGGTTAGGGTTAGCCTGAGGGTGAGGTTGAGGGTGAGGGTGATGTTGAGGTGTAGGGTTTTGTTTGGGTTAGGGTTAGTGTGAGGGCTATGGTGAGGGTGAGGGTTAGGGTGAGTGTGAGGGTGAGCGTGAGAGTTAGGGTTGGGGTTAGTGGGATGGATAGGCTTAGGGCTAGTGTTATCGTTAGGGTGAGGGTAAAGGTTAAGGTGGGGGTTAGGGTGAATGTGAGGGTTACGATCATCATGTTAGGGTGAGGGTTACAGTTAGGGTTAGGGTTAGGGTTAGGTTGAGGTTTAGAGTTACAGTTAGGTTTAGGGTTATTGTTAGGGTTAAAGTGAGGGTGAGGGTAAGGGTTACGGTTAGAGTTAGGTTTTGAGTGAGGGTGAGGGTGAGGGTTCGGTTTAGGTTTAAGTTTTGGGTTAGGGTGAGGTTGCGGGTTATGATTAGGGTTAGGGTGAGGGTTAGGGTGAGGGTGAGGGTTTGGGTGAGGGTGAGGCTTAGAGTTAGCATTAGGATTAGGCTTAGGGTTAGGGTGAGGGTTAGGGTTAAGTTTAGGGCTAAGGTGAGGTTGAGGTTGAGGGTGAGGGTTAGGGTTAGGGTTAGGGTGAGCATTAGGGTTAGGTTGTGGGTTTGGGTTAGTGTTAGGGTGAGGGTGATAGTGAGATTTACGGTTAGGGTGAGGGTAAGGGTGAGGGTTAGGGTTAGGATTAGGGTTGGTTTGAGGGCTAGGGTGATGGTGATGATTAGGTTTAGGGTGAGGTTTATGGTTAGGCTTAGGGTTTGGGTGATGGTTAGCGTTAGGGTTAGGGTGAGGGTTAGGTTTAGTGTGAGCGTTAGGCTTAGGGTAAGGGTTAGGGTGAGGGTAAGTGTTAGGGTGAGGTTTAGGGTGAGAGTGAGGGTTAGGGTTAGTGTGAGTGTTAGGGTTAGGGTTAGGATTAAGGTTAGGGTTAGGGTTAGCCTGAGGGAGAGGGGGAGGCTGAGGGTGATGTTGATGTTTAGGGTTTGGGTTAGGGTTAGGGTTAGGGTGAGGGCTATGGTGAGGATGAGCTTTATGGTGAGTGTGAGTGTGAGGGTTAAGGTTAGGATTAGGTTTAGGGTTAGGTTTAGTCTGAGTGTGAAGGTGAGGGTGAGGTTTAGGGTTAGTGTTAGGTTTAGGCTGAGGGCTAGTTTGAGGGTGAGGGTTAGGTTGAGTGTGAGGGTGAGTGTGATGGTAAGGGTTAGGGTAAGGTCTAGGTTTAGGGTTATGGTTAGGGTGAGGTTGGGGTGAGGGTGAGGGTTAGGGTGAGAGTTAGGGTTAGGCTGAGGGTTAGGGTTAGGGTTAGGGTGAGGGTTAGTTTAAGATGATGTGGAGAGTGAGGGTGAGGTTTAGGGGTAGGATTAGGGTTAGGGTGAGGCTGAGGGTTAGGTTGAGGGTGAGGGTTAAGGTTAGGGTGAGGTTTAGGTTTAGGGTTATGGTGAGGGTGAAGGTTAGGCTTAGGTGATGTTTAGGGTGAGGGTGAGGTTTAGGATGAGGGTGAGATTTCGGGTGAGACTGAGGATTAGGGTTTGGGTGTGGGTGAGGGTGAGGTTGAGGGTTAGGGTTAGGGTGAGTTTTAGGGTGAGGGTGAGGGTTTGGTTGAGTCTGAGGGTTAGGGTGTGGGTGAGGGTTAGGTTTAGGTTTAGGGTTAGACTGACGGTGAGGTTTAGGGTGCGGCTGAGGGTTAGGATTAGGTTTAGGGTTAGGATTAGGGTTAGAGTGAGGGTTAGGGTGAGGGTGAGGTTTAGGTTTAGGGTTAGGGTTCGGTTGAGGTTAGGCTGAGAGTGCGGGTGAGGGATAGGATTCGGTATAGGGTTAGCCTGAGGGTGAGTGTGAAGGTTAGAGTTAGGGTGAGGGTTAGGCTTAGGGTGAGGGTTATTGTGAGGGCGAGGGTTAGAGTGAGGGTTAGGGTTAGGGTTAGCGTGAGGGTTAGAATGAGAATGAGGGTTAGGGTTAGCCTTAGAGTTAGTGTGAGGGTTAGGGTGACGGTTAGGGTTAGTTTTAGGGTGAGGGTGAGTGTGAGGATGAGGGTAAGTGTTAGGGTTAGGGTGAGGGTTAGGTTTAGTGTGCGGGTTAGGGTTAGGGTTAGAGTTAGGGTTAGGGTAAGGTTTAGGGTGAGGGTTAGGGTGAAATTGAGGGTTAGGGTTACCGTGAGTGGTAGAGTCAGTGTTAGGGTGAGGGGTAGGCTTAGGGTTAGATTTAGGGTTAGGGTGAGGGTGAGCGTTTTGGTTATGGTTCGGATGAGGTTTAAGGTTATGGTTTTGGTTAGGCTGAGTGTTAGAATTAGGGTTAGGGTTAGGTTTAGGGTTAGGATTAGGGTCATTGTTAAGGTTAGGGTGAGTTTGAGGGTGAGTTTAAGGATTAGGATTAGGTTTAGGTTTAGGTTTAGGGTTAATGTTAGGGTTAGGGTTAGGGTTACGGTTATGGTGAGCGTGAGGTTGAGGGTGAGGGTGAGGGTTAGGATTGGGGTGAGGTTTAGGGTTAGGGTTAGGGTTAAGATTACGGTTAGGTTTAGGGTTACGGTGAGGCGTAGGGTGAGGGGTAGCGTGAGGGGGTAGGATTACGTTTATGGTGAGGGTTAGGGTTAGTGTGAGGGTTAGGGTTAGCATAAGGGTTAGGGTTAGGGTGAGGGTTAAGTTTAGGGTGGAGGTTTGGGTTGGGGTGAGAGTAAGGGTTAGGGCTAGGGTTAGGTTGAGGGTGAAGGTTAGGGTTAAATTAGGGTTAGGGTTAGGCTGAGGGTGATGGTGAGGATGAGGGTTAGGTTGAGGGTTCGGTTGAGGGTTTGGGTTTGGTTTGGGTGAGGTTGAGGGTGAAGTTTAGGGTTAGGGTTTCGGTTAGCGTTGCGGTGAGGGTGAGGTAAGGGTGAGGGTTAGGGTTAGGGTGAGGGTGGGGTTTAGGGTTAGAGTTAGAGTTTGGGTGAGGGTTTTGGTGAGGGTTAGGTTTAGGGTTAGGGTTAGGGTAAAGGTTAGGATGAATGTTTGGGTTAGGGTTAGGAAAAGGTTCAGGTTTAGGGTTAGGGTGAGGGTGAGTGTAAGCATTAGGGTTAGGGTTAGTCTTAGCCTTAGGGTTAGGATGAGGTTGAGGGTGAGGGTGAGGGTTAGGGTTATGATGAGGATGAGGTTTAGGGTTAGAGTTAGTGTTAGGGTGAGGTTTAGGCTGAGGGTTAGTGTTAGGGTAAGTGTTAGGTTTAGAGTTAGGGTGAGGTTTAGGGTGAGGGTTAGGGTTTGGGTTAGGGTTAGGATTAGGGTTACGGTGAGGGTTAGGGTTAGGGTTAAGGTGAGGCTGAAGTTTAGGGTTAGGATTAGGGTTAGGGTTAAGGTTAAGTTGAGGTTGTGGTTGAGGGTGAGGGTTAGGGTTAGGATTACGGTTAGGATTAGGGTTAGGCTGAGGGTGATAGTGAGGGTGAGAGTTAGGGTAAGGGTGAGGGTTAGGCTTAGGCTGATGTTTAGGATGAGGGTGTGGATTAGCGTGAGGGTATGGGTGAGGGTGAGACTGAGGTTTAGGGTGTGGGTGTGGGTTAGGTTTTAAGTGAGGGTTAGGGTGATGGTGAGCGTTAGGGTTAGGTTTAGGGTGAAGGTGAGCATTATGGTTAGGGTTAGGGTGAGGGTAAGGGTTAGGGTGAGGGTTAGGGTGAGTGTTAGGTTTAGGGTTAGGGTTTGGATTAGGATTAGGTTATGGGTTAGGGTGAGGGTGAGTGTGAAGGTTAGGGTTAGGGTTAGGCTTAGGCTTAGGGTATGGCTGAGGGTGAGGGTTAGGGTGAGGGTTAGGGTTAGGGTCAGCATGAGGTTTAGGGTTAGAGTTAGCATTAGGGTGAGGTTTAGTGTAAGGGTTAGTGTTAGGGTTAGTGTTAGGGTGAGGATGAGGTTTGGTGTTAGAGTTAGGCTTAGGGTTAGGGTGAGGGTTAGTTTTAAGGTGAGGGTTAGGTTTAGCGTGGAGGTTGGGTTAGGGTGAGGGTTAGGGTTAGGGGTAGGGTTAGGATGAGGGTGAGGGTGAGGGTTATGATTAGGATAAGGTTTAGGGTTAGGCTGAAGCTGAGGGTGAGGGTGAGGGTTAGGATAGGGTGAGGGTTAGGGTTAGGATTAGGGTGAGAGTTTGGGTGAGGTTTAGGGTTCGGATTAGGGTTAGGGTGAGGGCTAGGGTGAGGGTGAGGATTAGGGTTATGGTTAGGGTGAGGGTTAGGTTCAGGTTGAGGGTTTGCATTAAGGTGAGGGTTAGGCTTAGGGTGGAAATTAGGGTTAGGATGAGGGTTAGGGGTAGGGGTAGGGTTAGGATGAGTGTGAGAGTGAGGGTTATGCTTAGGATTAGGTTTATGTTTAGTTTGAGGGTGAATGTGAGTGTGAGGGTTAAGGTTAGTGTCAGGTTTAGGGTTAGGATTAGTGTGAGATTTTGGGTGATTGTTAGGGTTAGTATTAGCGTTAAGGTGAGAGCTAGGGTGAGGGTGGGATTAGGGTTATGTTTAGGGTGAGGGTTAAGGTGAAGGTTAGGGATAGGATTAGTGTTAGGGATAGGGTTATTGTTAGGGTTAGGCTTCGGGTTAAGGTTATGGTGACGTTGAGGCTGAGGCTGAGGATTAGGGTTAGGGTTAGGGTTAGGGTGAGGGTGAGCTTTAGGGTTAGAGTTAGGGTTAGGGTGAGGTTTAGGGTGAGGGTTAGGGTTAGGGTTAGTGTTAGGGTTAGGGTTTGGGTGAGGGATAGGGTGAGAGTGAGGGTTAGGGTTAGTGTTAGGCTTAGGCTTAGTGTTAGGGTGAGGTTGAGTGTAAGGTTTAGGGTTAGGGTTAGGGTTAGGATTAGGCTTAGTGTTAGGCTGAGGGTGAGGGTGAGGGTGAGGGTTAGGATGAGGGTGAGGTTTAGGGTTAGAGTTAGCATTAGCGTGAGGGATAGTATGAGGGTTAGTGTTAGGGTTAGTGTTACAGTTAGGGTTAGGGTGAGGGTGAGTGTGAGGGTTAGGGTTAGGCTTAGGCTTAGGCTTAGGCTTAGGCTTAGTCCAAGCTTGGGGGTGAGGGTAAGGGTTAGAGTTAGGGTGAGGGTTATTTTAGGGTTAGGGTTACGGTTACGGTTACGGGGAGGGTGAGGCTGAGGGTTAGGATTAGGGTTAGGATGAGGTTTAGGTTTAGTGTTAGGGTTAGAGTTAGGGTTAGGGTGAGAGTGAGCTTTAGAGTTAGAGTTAGGGTTAGTGTTAGGGTTAGGCTTAGGCTTAGGCTTAGGCTTAGGCTTAGGCTTAGCGTGGGGTTTAGGGTTAGGGTTAGGGTTAGGGTGAGTGTTTGGGTTGGGTTAGGGTGAGGTTTATATGAGGTTTAGGGTTAGGATTAGGGTCAGGGTGAGGGCAAGGGTGAAGGTGAGGGTTAGGGTTAGGGTTAGGTTTAGTGTTATGGTGAGGGTTAGGGTTAGGGTTCCAGTGAGGGTGAGGGTTAGGGTTAGGATTAGGGTGACTGTGAGGTTCAGGGTTAGGGGTAGGTTTAGGCGTAGTGTGAGGGTGAGTGTTAGCGTGAGTTTGAGGGTTAGGGTTAGGGTGAGGGTTAGAGTTAGGAATAGGGTTAGGGTGATGGCAACGTTGAGGGTGAGAGTTAGGGTTAGGTTTAGGGTGAGGTTTAGGGTGAGAGTGAGGGTTAGGGTGCCGTTTAGGTTTAGTGTGAGGGTTAGGGTGAGGGTTAGTTTTAGGGTTAATGTTAGGGTGAGGGTTAGGTTTAGTGTCAGGGTACAGGTTGAGGTTACGGTTAGGGTGAGGTTTAGGGTTAGGGTTAGGGTGAGAGTTAGGGTGAGGGTGACGGTGAGGGTTAGGGTTAGGGTTAGGTTGAGGGTTAGGCTGAGGGTTAGGCTGAGGGTAAGGGTTAGGGTGAGGTTTAGAGTGAGGGTAAGCGTTAGGGTTAGGTTTAGGTTTAGGGTGAAAGTTAGGCTGAGTGTTAGGTTTAGGGTGAGGATTAGGGTTAGGATTAGGATAATGGTTAGGGTTAGGGTGAGGATTAGGGTTTGGATTAGTGTTAAGGTTAGGGTTAGGCTGAGGTTGAGGGTGAAGGTGAGGGTTAGGTTTAGGGTTAGGTTTTGTTTAGGGTTATGATGAGGGTTAGGGTGAGGGGTAGGGTTATGGTTAGGGTGAGGGTTAGGGTTAGTGTGAGGGTTAGGCTTAGCATTAGGGTGAGGGTAAGGGTTAGTGTGACGGTTAGTTTGAGGTTGAGGGATAGGGTTAGGGTTAGGGTTCGGGTGAGGGTTAGAATTTGGGTTAGGGTGAGGGTGACTGTTAGCGTGAGGGTTAGGGTTAGGGTGAGGGTAAGGGTTAGGATGGTGGTTAGGGAGAGGGTGAGGGTAAGCGTTACAGTTAGTTTTATGGTTTGGGTGAGGGTTAGGGTGAGACTCAGTGATAGGTATAGGTTGAGGGTTAAGGTTATGGTGAGGATTAGGGTTAGGTTTGAGGTAGGGTGAGGGTGAGGGTGAGGATTAGGATTAGAGTGAGGTTTAGGGTGAGGGTTAGGCTGAGGTTAATGGTTAGGGTGAAGGTAAGGATGAGGGTGAGGGTTAGGGTTAGGGTTAGGGTTAGGGTGAGGGGTAGCGTGATTTTCAGGGTTAGGGTTGGGGTTAGGTTTCGGTTGAGGATTTCGTTTATGCCAAGGTTTGTGTTAGGTTGAGGATTAGGGTGAGGGTGAGGCTGAGGGTGAGGGTGAGTGTTTGGGTGAGGGTGAGGGTTAGGGTGTGGCTGAGGGTTAGGGGTAGGGTGAGGTTTAGGTGACAGTTAGCATTAGGGTGAGGGTGAGGTTAGGTTTAGGTTTAGGGTGACGGTGAGGGTTAGGGTTAGGGTGAGGGTTAGGGTGAGGGATAGGGTTTGGGTGAGTGTCAGGTTTAGTATGAGGGTTAGGGTGAGGGTGAGCATTAGGGTTAAGGTTAGGGTGAGGGTTAGGGTTAGGGTTAGGGTGAGGGTTAGGGTTAGGGATAGGGTTAGGTTTTGGATGAGGGTTAGGTTTATTGTGAGGGTTAGGTTTACGGTTAGGGTTAGAGTTAGCGTGAGGGTAAGGGTTAGGGTGAGGGTTAGTTTGAGGCTTAGGTTCAGGGTTAGTGTTAAAGTTAGCGTGAGGGTTAGGGTTGGGTTCGGTTAGGGTGAGGTTTAGGGTGAGGTTGAGGGTTAGGTTGAGGGTGAGGGTTTGTGTGAGTGTGAAGGTTAGGGTGTGGTTGCGGGTTTGGGTTAGGGTGACGGTTAGGGTTAGGGTGAGGGTGAGTGTTAGGGTTAGGGTTAGGGTGAGGGTGAGTGTTAGGGTTAGGGTTAGGGTATGTGTTAGGATGAGGGATAGTGTAAGGTTAGGTTGAGGCTTAAGTTTAGTGTGAGTTTTAGGGTTACAGTTAGGGTTAGGGTGAGGTTAAGGTTTAGGGTGAGGGTTAGTTGGAGAGTGATTGTCAGAGTTAGCTTTAGGGTTAGGGTGAGGGTTAGGGTTAGGTTTAAGGTGAAGGTGAGAGTTAGGGTTAGTGTTATGGTGAGGGTTAGGGTGAGGGTTAGGGTTAGGTTTAGGGTTAGGTTGAGGGTGAGGGAAAGGGTTAGGTTTAAGACTAGGGGTAGGGTTAGGGTTTGGCTGAGGGTGATGGATACGGTAAGGTTAGGGTGAAGGTTAGGTTTCGTGTGCAGGTTAGGGTTAGGTTAAGGGTTAGGGTGAGGGGTAGGGTTAGGGTTATGTTTAGGGTGAGGGTGAGGGTTACGGTGATGTTGAGGGTGAGGGTGAGTGTGAGGGTTAGGTTGTGGGTGAGGGTTCGGCTTATGGTTAGCATTAGGGTGATAGTGAAGGTTAGCCATAGGGTTAGGGTTAGAGTTATGGTGAGGGTTAGGGTTAGGGTGATGTTTAGGGTGAGGGTGAGGGTTAGGGTGAGCGTGAAGGTTTGGGTTATAGTGAGGGTTAGGGTGTGGGTGAGGGTTAGGTTTAGGGTTAGGGTGAGGTTGAGGGAAAGTGTTAGGTTTAGGACTAGGGTTAGGGTTAGGGTTTGGCTTAGGGTGAGGGAAGGAGTGAGGGTGAGGGTTAGGGTGAGGGTTAGGGTTAGGATGATGGTTATGTTTAGTGTGAAGGTTAGATTTAGGGTTAGGGTTAGATTTAGGGTGAGGATAAGGGTTAGGGTAAGGGTTAGTTTCAGAGTGAGTGTTAGTTTTAGGATTAGGGTGAGTGTGAGGGTTAATATTAGGGTTAGGATTAGGGTTAAGGTGCGTGTGAGGGTTAGGGATAAGCTAAATGTTAGGGTTAGGGTGAAGGTGAGGGAGAGGGTTAGGTTTTGGATTAGTTTTAGGGTAAGGGTTAGGCTTAGGATGAGGGTGAGGGTGAGGTTGAGGGTTAGGTTGAGGGTTAGGGTGAGGTTTAGGTTTAGGGTGAGGTGTAAGGTTAGGGTTAGGGTGAGTGTTAGCTTGAGGGTTAGGATTAGGGTTAGGGTGAGGGTTAGGTTTACTGTGAGGGTTAGGGTTAGGGTTAGGTTTAAGTTGAGGGTGAGGTTTAGGTTTAGGGTGAGGTGTAAGGTTAGGGTTAGGGTGAGTGTTAGCTTGAGGGTTAGGATTAGGGTTAGGGTGAGGGTTAGGTTTAGTGTGAGGGTTAGGGTTAGGGTTAGGTTTAGGATGAGGGTAAGCTTTAAGGTGAGGTTTAGGGTGAGAGTGAGGGTTAGGTTTAGCGTGACTGTTAGTGTGAGGGTTAGTGTGAGGGTTAGTGTTAGGGTTAGGTTGAAGGTGAGGGTGAGGCTGAGGGTTAGGATTAGGGTTAGGGTTATGATGAGGGTTAGTGTGAGGGTTAGGGTTAGGGTGAAAGTGAGGGTGAGGGTTAGGGTTAGTTTGAGGGTTAGGGTTAGGATTGGGGTTATGGTGATGGCTAGGTTGAGGTTGAGTGTTAGGGTTAGGCTTAGGATTAGGGTGAGGGATAGGTTTAGTTTGAGGGTTAGGGTAGGGTTAGGGTTAGGGTGAGGGTGAGTGTTAGGGTTACGGTTAGTTTTAGGGTGAGGTGTAGGGTGAGGGTTAGGGTTACGGTTAGGTTTAGAGTTCGATTGAGGTTTTTGGTTAGCTAAGGATTTGGGTTAGGGTGAGGATTAGGTTGATGGTGAAGGTTAGGGTTATGGTGAGTGGTAGGGTTGGGGTTAGGGTTAATTTGAGGGTGAGGGTTAGTTTTGGGGTTAGGGTTAGGGTTATTGTAGTGGTTAGGATTTGGGTTAGGGTGAGGGTTAGTGTGAGGTTTAGGGTTAGGTTTAGGGCTAGAGTTTGAGTGAGGTTGAGTATTAGTTTTAGGATTCAGGTTAGGGTTAGGTTTAGGCTGAGGGTGAGGGTGTGGGTGAGGGTTAGGTTTAGGTTTAGGGTTAGGTTAGTGTTAGGATGAGGGTTAGGGTGAGGGGTAGGGTTAGGGTTAGGTTGAGGGTTTTGGTTAGTATGAGGGTTAGGGTTAGGGTTAATGTAAGCCTGAGGGTGAGGGTAAGGGTTAGGTTTAGGGTTAGTGTGAGAGGTAATGTGAGACTGCGGTTTAGGGTTTGGGTTAGGGTGAGGGTGAGGGTTAGGGTTAGGGTTAGGGTTAGGGTTAGGGTCAGGGGTAGGGTGATGGTTATTTTTAGGGTTCGGGTTAGGGTTAGGGTTCGGTTGAGGGTTTCAGTTAGATAAGTGTTAGTGTTAGGGAGAGGATTAGGGTGAGGGTGAGGGTTAGGGTGAGGGATAGGATTAGTGTGAGGGTTAGGCTTAGGATTAGGGTGAGGGTTTGGTTTAGGGTGAGGTTTAGGGTAAGGGTGAGGGTTAGGGTTAGGATGAGGGTTGCGGTTAGGTTTAGGCTGGGTGTTAGTGTGAGGGGCAGGGTTAGAGTTAGCGTGAGGGTTAGATTTAGTGTGAGGGTTTAGGGTTACAGTGAGGATAAAGGTTAGGGTGAGGGTTAGGGTTAGCATTAGTGTGAGGGTAAGGGTTAGGGTGAGGGTTAGGGTGAGGAAGAGGGTTAGGGTTAGTGTGAGGGTTAGGGTTAGTGATAGGGTTATGGTTAGGGTGAGGGTAAGTGTTAGGGTTAGAGTGAGGGTGAGGTTTAGGGTGAGGGTGAGGGTTAGGCATAGGATTAGGGTAAGGGTGAGGGTTAGGGTTAGGGTTAGGGTTAGGTTGAGGGTTAAGGTGAGGGCTAGGGTTAGGGTTAGGGTGAGGGCTAGGTTTAGTGTGAGGGTTAGGGTTGGGGTTAGGTTGAGGCATAGGGTTAGGATTAGGGTGAGGGTAAGCGTTAGTGTGAGGGAGAGGTTTAGGATGAGGGTGAGCTTTAGGGTTAGTGTGAGTGTTAGGTTCAGGGATAGTGTTTGGTTAGGTTGAGGGTAAGGTTGAGGGTTAGGGTGAGGGTTAGGGTGATGGTGAGAGTGAGAGTGATGGTTAGGGTTAGGGTTAGGGTGAGCCTGAGGGTGAGGGTTCGGATTAGCGTTACGGTTAGATTTAGGCTGAGGCTGAGGGTGAGGGTGAGGGTGACATTTATGTTTAGGGTTAGGGTGAGGTGTAGGTTTAGTTTGAGGGTTAGGGTGAGGCTGAGTTTAAGGGTTAGGGTGAGCGTTAGTGTGAGGGTGAGGGTTATGTTTAGGATTAAGGTTAGAGTGACGGTTAGGGTGAGGGTTAGTGTTATTGTTAGGGTGAGGGTTAGGGCAAAGTTTAGGGTGAGGGTGAGGGTTAGGGTTAGGATTAGGGTTAGTGTGAGGGCTAGGGTGAGGTTGAGGGATAGTCTTAGAATTAAGGTTAGTTTAGGGTGAGAGTAAGGGTTAGAGTTAGGGTGAGGGTTAGGGTAAGATTTAGGGTTAGGGTGATGGTTAGGGTGAGGGTTAGTTTTAGATTTAGGGTTAGCATGCGGGTTAGGGTGAGGGGTAGGATTAGGGTTAGGGTGAGGGTGAGCTTTAGGGTAAGGGTGACGGTTAGGGATAGGGTTAGGTTTAGGTTGAGTGTTAGGGTTAGGGTTAGGGTGAGGGTTAGGGTGAGGGTTAGAGTTAGGGTGAGGGTGAGGTTTAGGGTTACTGTGAGTATTAGGGTGAGGGTTAGGGTGATGGTTAGTTTAGGGTTAGGGTGATGGTGAGGGTTAGGGTTAGGGTTAGTGTGAGGGTTAGGTTTAGGGTTATGGTGAGGGTTAGAGTTAGGCTGAGGGTGAGGGTTACGTTCAGGTTTAGGGTTAGTGTGAGGTGTAGGGTGAGGGTTAGGGTTAGATTTAGGGTTAGCATGAGGGTTAGGGTGAGGGGTAGTGTTAGGATTAGGCTTAGGGTTAGGTTTAGGGTGAGAGTTAGGGTTAGGGTTAGGTTGAGGTTTAGGGTTAGAATGAGAGTTAGGTTAGGGTTAGGGTTAGTGTGAGGGTGAGGGCGAGGCTGAGGGTTAGGGTGAGGATGGGGGTTAGGGTTAGGGTTAGGTTGAGGCTGAGGGTGAGGGTTTGGATTAGCGTTTGGGTTCGAGTTAGTCTGAGGGTGAGCTTGAGGTTGAGGGTGACGTTTATGCTTTGGATTAGGGTGAGGGTTAGGGTTAGTGTGAGGGTTAGGGTAAGGCTGAGGTTAAGGGTAAGGGTGAGGATGAGGGTTAGGTTTAGGATTAGGGTTAGGGTGAGGGTTAGGTTGATGGTTAGGGTGAGGCTTAAAATTAGGGTTAGGTTGAGTTTTAGGGTGAGGGAAAGGGTGATGGTGTGGTTTAGGCTTGGTGTGATGATTAGAGTTAGGTTTTGGGTTAGGGTTAGGGTAAGGGTTATTGTAAGGGTGAGGGTAACGGTTAGGGTGAGGGATATGGTTAGGGTGAGGGTTAGGGATAGGATTAGGGTTAGGGTGAGGGCTAGGTTGAGGGTGAGAGTTAGGTTTAGGGTTATGGTGAGGGTTATGGTTATGGTTAGGATGAGGGTAAGGGTGAGGGGTAGAGTTAGGGTTAGGGTGAGTGTTAGGTTTAGTGTGAGTGTTATGGTTAGGGTGAGGGTAAGTGTTAGAATGAGCGTTAGGGTTAACGTGAGTGTTAGGGGGAGTGTGAGGGTTAGGTTTCGGGTTAGTGTGAGAGTTAGGTTTAGGGTTAGGGTGAGGGTTAAAGTTAGGCTGAGAGTGAAGGTTAGGGTGAGGGTGACATTTAGGGTTATGGTTAGGGTGAGGGTTACGGTTAGTGTGAGGGTTAGGGTGAGGGTGAGGGTGAGGTTAAGGGTTAGGTTGAGGGTGAGGATTAGGGTTAGATTGTGGGTTAGGGTTAGGATTGAGCGTTAGATTGAGGGTTAGTTTGAGGTTTAGGATTAGTGTCAGGGATAGGGATAGGGTGAGGGGTTGGGTTAGGGATAGGGTGAGGTTTAGGGTGAGGATGAGGTTTAGGGTTAGTGTGAGGGTTAGGGTGAGTGTGAGGGTGAGGGTTAGGTTTAGTGTGAGGGTTAGGGTTAGGGTTAGGATTAGGATGAGGTTGTGGGTTAGGTTGAGGCTTAGGGTGAGGGTGAGGGTTAGGTTTAGGATTAGGATGAGGGTGAGGGTTAGCCTGAGCTTGAGTGTGAGTGTTAGGGTGGGAGTTAGGATTAGTGTTAGGGTTAAGTTGAGGGCTCTGGTGAGGGTGAGGGTTAGGGTGAGGGTGAGGGTTAGTATTAGGGTTAGGGTTAAGTTGAGGGCTAAGGTTAGGGTGAGGCTTAGGGTGAGGGTGAAGGTGAGGGTGAGGGTTTCAACTAAGTAAGGGTTAGGGTTAGGGTGATGATTAGGTTGAGGGTGAGGTTTAGGGTGAGGGTTACGGTTAAGGTGAGGGTTAGAGTTAGGGTTAGGGTGAGGGGTAAGGTGACGGTGAGGGTGACAGTTAGGGTGAGGGTTACGGTTAAGGTGAAGTTTAGAGTTAGGGTTAGAGTGAGTGTTAGGTTTAGTTTTAGGGTTAGTGTTAGTGTTAGGCTTAGGGTGAGTATAAGGGTTAGGGTGAGTGTGAGGGTGAGGGTGAGGGTTAGGGTTAGGGTGAGGTTTAGGTTTAGCGTGAGGGTTAGGTTTAGGGTTAGTGTGGGGGTTAGGTTGAGGGGTAGGCTTAGGGATATTGTGAGGGTTAGGTTTAGTATGAGGGTTAGGGTTAGGGTTACGGTTAGGGTGAGGGTAAGGTTTAGGGTGAGGGTCAGGGTGACGTTGAGGTTTAGGGTTAGGATTAGGTTTAGGGTTAAGGTTAGGCTCAGGGTGAGGGTGAGGGTAAGGGTGAGGGTTAGGGTTAGGGTTAGTGTGAGGCTTAGGGTTAGGGCTTTATTTAGGGTGATGATGAGGGTTAGGGTGAGGTTGAGGTTTCAGATGAGGGTTAGGGTTCGGGTGGGGTTGAGGGTTAGTGTTAGGGTGAGGGTTAGGTTTAGGGTTAGGGTAAGGGTTAGCTTGAGTGATAGGGTTAGGGTTAGGGTGAGAGTTAGGGTTAGGGTGAGGATTAGGGTTAGTGTGAGTGTTAGGGTGAGTGTGCGGGTTAGGGTTAGGGTGAGGGTTAGGTTTAGTGTGAGGGTTAGTGTTAGGGTTAGTGTGAGTGTGAGGGAGAGTGTGAGGGTTAGGTTTAGGATTTGGGTTAGAGTTAGGATGACGGTGAGGGTTATTTTTAGGATTAGGGTTAGGTTTAGGCTGAGGGTGAGGGTGAGTGTGAGGGTTAGGGTGAGGGTGAGGGTTAGGTTCAGGTTTAGGGTTACGTTTAGAGTGAGGGTTAGGGTTAGGCTTACAGTTAGGATGAGGGTTTGGGTGAGGGATCGTGTTAATGTGAGGGTGAGGTTTAGTGTTCATGTGAGGGTTAGGTTTAGGGATAGGGTTAGGGTTAGGGTGAGCGTACGGGTTCGGGTTCAGGTGAGGTTAAGGGTGAGGCTGAGGGTTAGAGTTAGTGTGAGGGTTAGGTTTTGGGATAGGGTTAGGGTTATGGAGAAGGTAAGGGTTACAGTTAGGTTGAGGGTAAGATTCAGGATTAGGGTTTGGGTTAGGCAAAGGGTTAGGGTAAGGTTGAGGGTTAGGTTGAGGGTTCGGGTTAAGGTTAGGGTTAGGTTTACTGTGAGGGTAAGGGTTAGGGTGAGGTTTAGGTTGAATGTGAGGATTAGGTCTAGCATTAGGGTTAGGGTGAGGGTTACGTTTAGGGGTTTAGGGTTAGGGTTAGAGTAAGGCTTAGGGTTAGGGTTAGGGTGAGGGTTAGGTTTAGAGTGAGGGTGAGGGTTAGGGTGAGTGTTAGAGTTAGGGTGCTGGTTAGGGTTATTGTGAGGGTTATTGTGAGGCTGGGGGTTATGGTTAGGGTGAGGGTAAGGTTTAGAGTGAGGGTTACGGTGACGATTATGGTTAGGGTTAGGGTGAGGGTTATGGTTAGTGTGAGGGTAAGGGTTAAGTTGAGGGTTAGGATTAGGGTTAGCGTGAGGGCTAGATTGAGGATGAGGGTTAGGTTCAGGGTTAGGGTGAGGGATAGGGTTAGGGTTAAGGTTAGAGTGAGGGTGAGGCATAGGGTTCGGGTTAGGGTGAGGGTTAGAGTTAGGCTGAGGGTATGGGTTAGGGTGAGGGTGACGGTTAGGTTTAGGGTTAGGGTGCGGGTTTGGATTAGGTGACGGTTAGGGTCTAGGGTGAGGTTAAGGGTTAGGGTGAGGGTTATGGTGAGGTTTAGTGTTAGGGTTGGGGTTAGGGTGAGGGTTAGGGTGAGGGTTAGGTTGAGGGTTTGGGTTAATGTGAGGGTGAGGGCGAGGTTGAGAGTTACGGTGAGGGTGAGGGTTAGGGTTAGGGTTAAGGTGAGGCTGACGGTGAGGCTTCGGATTAGCGTTAGGGTTAGAGTTAGTCTGTGGTTGACGGTAAGTTTGAGGGAGATGTTTATGCTTAGGTTTAGGTTGAGGGTTAGGGTTAGTGTGAGGGTTTGGTGATGCTGAGGTTAAGGGTTAGGGTGAGGGTGAGGGTTAGGTTTAGTATTAGGGTTAGGGTGAGGTTAGAGTTAGGCTTAAAGTTAGGGTTAGGTTGAGTTTTAGGGTGAGGGAAAGGGTGTTGGTGAGGTTTAGGGTTCGGGTGAGAATTAGAGTTAGGGTTAGGTTAGGGTCAGGGTTATGTGAGTGTGAGGGTAACATTTAAGGTGAGGGTTAGGTTTAGGCTGAGGGTTAGGGAGAGAATTAGGGTTAGGGTGAGGGCTAGCTTGAGGGTGAGAGTTAGGTTTAGAGTTATGGTGAGTGTTATGTTAAGAGTTAGGATGAGGGTAATGGTGAGGTGTAGGCTTAGGGTTAGGGTAAGGGTTAGGTTTAGTGTGAGGGTTAGGGTTAAGGTGAGGGTTAGTGTGAGAATGAGCGTTAGGGTTACCGTGAGTGTTAGGGTGAGGGTGAGGTTTAGGGTTAGGGTTAGTGTGATGGTTAGGTTTAGGGTTAGTGTGAGGGTTAGGGTTAGGGATAGTGTTAGGGTTAGGGTGAGGGTAAGGGTTAGGGTTAGGGTGAGGGTGAGGTTTAGGGTGAAGGAGTGGGTTAGGGATAGTGTTAGGGTTAGGGTGAGGGTTAGGGTTAGGGTGAGGGTTAGCGTTAGGGTTAGGGTGACGGATAGGTTGAGTGTGAGGTTTAGGGTTGGGGTTAGGTTTACGGTGATGGTAAGGGTTAGGGTGAGGTTTAGGGTGAGTGTGAGGGTTAGGGTTAACATTACAGTTAGGGTGAGGGTTAGGGTGAGGGTTCGGTTTAGGGTTAGCTTTAGGGTGAGTTTGAGAGTGAGGGTTACGGTTAGGGTTAGGGTTAGGGTGAGTGTGACATCGAGGCTGAGGGTTAGGGTGAGGGTGAGGATGAGGGTTTAGGATTAGCGTTAGGCTTAGAGTTAGGCTGAGGTTGAGGGTGAGGGTGAGTTTGACGTTTATGTTTAGGTTTAGGTTGAGGGTTAGGGTGAGGGTGAGGGTTGTGTTTAGGATTAGGGTTAGGGTGAGGGTTAGGGATAGGCTTAGGGTTAGGTTTAGGGTTATGGTTAGGGTGAGGGTTAGGGTTATGGTGAGGGTGAGTGTTAGGGTGAGGATTAGAGTGAGCGTTATTGTGATGGTGAGGGTTACGGTTAGGGTGAGTGTTAGGGTGAAGGTGAGGTTTAGGGTTAGATTTAGGGTTAGGGTGAGGGCTAGTTTGAGGGTGAGAGTTAGGTTTAGGGTTATGGTGAGGGTTAGGGTAAGGGTTAGGATGAGGTTAATGGTGATGGGTAAGGTTAGGGTTAGAGTAAGTGTTAGGTTTAGTGTGAGGGTTAGGGTTAAGGTGAGGGTTAGAGTGAGAATGAACGTTAGGGTTACCGTGAGTGTTAGGGTGAGGGTGAGGGTTAGGTTTAGGGTTAGTTTGATGGTTAGTTTTCAGGTTAGTGTGAGGGTTAGGGTTAGGGATAGTGTTAGGTTTAGGGTGAGGGTAAGGGTTAGGGTTAGGGTGAGGGTGAGGTTTACGGTGAAGGAGAAGATTAGGGATATTGTTAGGGTTAGATTGAGGGTAACGTTTAGTGTTAGGGTGAGGGTTAGGGTTAGGGTTAGGGTGAAAGTTAAAGTGAGGGTAGGGTTATGGTTGGGGTGAGGGCTAGGTTTAGTGTGAGGTTTAGGGCTAGGGTTAGGTTTAGGGACACGATTAGGGTTAGGGTTAGAGTAAGGGTTAGGGTGAGTGTGAGGGTTAGGGTGAGGGTGAGGGATAGAGTTAGTGTGAGGGTAAGGGTTAGGGATAGGGTTAGGGTTAAGGTTTTGGTAATGATTAGATTTAGGGTGAGGGTGAGGTTTAGGGTTAGGGTGAGGGTAAGGGATAGGGTTAGGGTTAGGTTGAGGGTTAGGTTGAGGGTTATGGTTAGGGTTATGGTGAGGGTTAGCGTTAGGGTTAGGGTGACGGATAGGGTGAGGGTGAGGTTTAGGGTTGGGGTTAGGTTTATGGTGAGGGTAAGTGTTAGGGTGAGCTTTAGGGTGAGTGTGAGGGTTAGGGTTAGCATTACAGTTAGGGTGAGGGTACGGTTTTGGGTTAGCTTTAGGGTGAGGTTGAGGGTGAGGGTTAGGGTTAGGGTTAGGGTTAGGGTGAGTGTGACTGCGAGGCTGAGGGTTAGGGTGAGGTTGAGCTTGAGGGTTCGGATTAGCGTTAGGCTTAGAGTTAGGCTAAGGGTGAGGGTGAGGGTGAGTGTGACGTTTATGTTTAGGTTTAGGGTGAGGGTTAGGGTGAGGGTGAGCATTGTGTTTAGTATTAGGATTAGGGTGAGGGTTAGGGTTAGGCTTAGGATTAGGTTTAGGGTTATGGTTAGGGTGAGGGTTAGGGTTATGTTGAGGGTGAGAGTTAGGTTTAGGATTATGATAAGGGTTAGAGTTATGGTTAGGATGAGGGTAATGTTGAGGGGTAGGGTTAGGGTTAGATTGAGGGTTAGGTTTAGTGTGAGGGCTATGTTTAGGGTGAGGGTTAGGGTGAGAATGAGTGTTAGGGTTACCGTGAGTGTTAGGTTGAGGTTTAGGGAGTGGGTTAGGGTTAGGGTTAGGATAAGGGTGAGGTTTAGGGATAGGGTTAGTTTGAGGGTTAGGGTTAGGGATAGGGTGAGGGTTAGATTTAGGCTGAGGGTGAGGTTTAGGGTGAGGGTGACGTTTAGTGTTAGGGTTAGGGTTAGGGTTCGGGTTAGTGTGAGGGTTAGGGTGAGGGTGAGGTTAAGGGTTAGGTTAAGGGTTAGGTTGAGGGTTAGTGTTAGGTTTAGGCTTAGGGTGAGGGTTAGGGTGAGGGTTAGGTTGAGGGTTAGGGTTAGGGATAGTGTTTCTGTGAGAGTTAGGGTGAGGTTTAGGGATATGGTTAGGGTGAGGTTTAGGGTGATGGTGAGGGTTAGAGTGAGTGTTAGTGTTAGGTGAGGGTTAACGTTAGGATTAGGTTTAGGGTGAGGGCTCTGGTGAGGGTGAGGGATAGGCTTAGGGTTAGGTTTAGATTTAGGGTTAAGGTGAGGGTTAGGGTTAGGTTTAGGGTGAGGTTTAGGGTTAGGGTTAGGGTTAGGGTGAGGGCTAGGTTGAGGGTGATGGTTAAGTTTAGGATTAGGGTGAGGGTTAGGATTAGTGTGAGGTTTAGGGTGAGGGTGAGTTTAAGGGTTAGGGTGAGGGTTAGGGTGAGGTTTAGTGTTAGGGTTAGGGTTAGGGCGAGCGTTAGGATGAGGGTTAGGTTTAGAGTTAGTGTTAGTGTCAGGGATAGGGATAGGGTGAGTGTTAGGGTGAGGTTTAGGGTTAGAGTGTGGGTGAGGGTTAGGGTGAAGTTTAGATTTAGGGTTCGAGTTAGGGTTATTTTGAGGGTGATTGTGAGGTTTAGGGTGAGGGTTAGGGTTAGGGTTAGGTTGAGGATGAGAGTTAGGGTTAGGGTTATGGTGAGGGTTATGGATAGGGTTATGGTTAGGGTGAGGGTTAGAGTTAAGCCGAGGGTGTGGTTTAGGGTTAGGATGAAGTTTATATTTAGGGTTAAGGTGAGGGTTAGGATAAGTGTGAAGGTTAGGGTGAGGGTGAGGTTATGCGTTAGGGTGAGGGTTAGGGTGAGGTTTAGTGTTAGGGTTAGGGTTAGGGTTAGGGTTAGCGTGAGGGGTAGGTTGAGGGTTAGGGTTGGTGTCAGGGATAGGGATAGGGTGAGGGTTAGGGTGAAGGTTAGAGTTAGGGTTAGGGTGAGGTTTAGTTTGAGGGTGAGGGTTAGGGTTGGGGTGAGGGTTAGGGTTAGTGTGAGGGTTAGGGTTAGGATTAGGGTTAGGGTGAGAGCTAGGGTGAGGATAAGGGTTAGGCTTAGGGTTAGAGTGAGGGTTAGGGTTAGGGTTAGTGTGAGGGTTAGGTTGAGGTTGAGGGTTAGGGTTAGAGTTAGGTTTACGGTGAGGGTAAGGGTTAGGGTGAGTTTTCCGGTGAGTGTGAGGATTAGGGCTAGAATTACGGTTAAGCTGAGGGTTAAGTTTAGGGTTAGGTTGAGGGTGAGGGTTAGGGTTAGGGTTAGGGTGAGTTTTAGGGTTAGGGTGAGGGCTAGGGATAGGTTTAGGGTGAGGCTGAGGGCGACGTTGAGGGTTATGGTGAGGGTAAGGGTGAGGGTGAGGTTTAGGATTAGGGTTAGTGTGAGGCTGAGGGTGAGGGTTCGGATTAGAGTTAGGTTTAGAGTTAGGATGAGGATGAGGGTTA
This sequence comes from Dipodomys merriami, assembly GCF_024711535.1. NCBI lineage: Eukaryota > Metazoa > Chordata > Mammalia > Rodentia > Heteromyidae > Dipodomys > Dipodomys merriami. The sequence goes on along the minus strand of NW_027206607.1, from coordinate 255,343 downwards.
AGGTGAGGGTTAGGGTTAGTGTAAGGGTTAGGTTGGGGCTGAGCTTAAGTTTTAGTGTGAGTGTTATGGTGAGGTTGAGGGGTAGGTTTAGGATTAGGGTGAGCGTGAAGTTTAGGGTGAGGGTTAGAGTTAGGCTTAGGGTTAGGTTTAGGGAGAGGGTTAGGGTGAGGTTTACGGTTAGATTGAGTGTGAGGTTTAGGGTGAGGGTTAGAGTTAGGGTTTGGGTTAGGGTTATTGTGAAGGTTATTGTGAGGGTGAGGGTTATGGTTTGGGTGAGGGTAAGGGTTAGGGTGAGGGTTAGGGTTAGGATTAGGGTTAACATGAGGGCTTGGTTGAGGTTGAGGGTTATGTTTAGGGTTAGGGTGAGGGTTAGGGTGAGGTTTAGTGTTAGGTTTAGCATTAGGGTGAGGATGAGGGTGATGATTAGGTTGAGTGTTAGGGCTTGTGTCAGGGATAGGGATAGGGTGAGGTTTAGGGTGAGGATTAGGTTGAGGTTTAGGGTTAGGGTGAGGGTTAGGGTTAGGATTAGTGTTAGGGTGAGGGTTAGGGTGAAGGTCTGGGTTAGGTTTTTGGTTACAGTGAGCATTAGGGTTAGGGTTAGGGTGAGGGTTAAGTTGAGGGATAGGGTTAGGTTTAATGTGAGGGTTAGGATTACTGTGAGGTTTACGGTTAGGGTTAGGGTTAGGGTTAGAGTGAGGGTAAGGGTTAGGGTGAGGGTGAGTGTTAGGGTGAGGATGAGGGTTAGGGTTAGTGTGAGTGTTAGGGTTAGGGATAGTGTTAGGGTTAGGGTGAGGGTAAGGGTTAGTGTTAGGGTGATGTTGAGGCTTAGGGTGAGGTAGAGTGTTAGGGATAGGTTTAGAGTTAGGGTGAGGCTAAGGGTTAGGGTTAGGGTGAGGGTTAGGATTAAGGTGAGGGTTAAGGTGAGTGTAGGTTTATGGTTTGGGTGAGGGCTAGTTTTAGTGTGAGCTTTAGATTTAGAGTTAGGTCTAAGGATAGGATTAGGTTTAGGGTTATGGTAAGTGTTAGGGTGAAGAAGAGGATTAGGGTGAGGGTGAGGGTTAGGGTTAGTGTGAGGATTAGTGTTAGGGAAAGTGTTAGGGTTAGTGGGAGGGTAAGGATTAGGGTTAGGGTGAGGGTGAGGGTTAGGGTTAGTGTGAGCGTTAGGGTTAGGGACAGGTTTATGGTTAGGGTGCGGGTAAGATTTAGGGTGAGGGTGAGGGTGAGGTTTAGGTTGAGGTTGAGGGTTAGTGATAGGATTAGGGTTAGGTTGAGAGATAGGTTGAGGGTTATGGTTAGGTTTAGGGTGAGGGTTAGGGTGAGGGTTAGTGTTAGGTTTAGGGTGACCGATAGGGTTAGGGTGAGGGTTAGGGTTGGGGTTAGGTTTACGGTGAGGGTAAGGGTTAAGGTGAGGTTTAGGGTGAGTGTGAAGTTTAGGGTTAGTTTTACAGTTACGGTGAGGGTTAGGGTGAGGGTTAGGTTTAGGGTTACCTTTAGGGTGAGGGTGAGGTTTAGGGTTAGGGTTAGGGTTAGGGTTAGGGAGAGGGTGAGGGCGAGGCTGAGGGTTAGGTTGAGGGTGAGGGTGAGGGTGAGGGTTCAGATTAGCTTAGGGTTAGAGTTAGGCTGAGGGTGGGGGTGAGGTTGAGGGTGACGATTATGTTTAGGTTTAAGGAGAGGGTTAGGGTGAGGCTGAGGTTAAGGGTTAGGGTTAGGGTGAGGGTTGTGTTTAGGATTAGGGTTAGGCGGAGTTTTAGCGTTTGGCTTAGGGTTAGGTTTACGGTGAGAGTTAGGGTGAGGGTTAGGGTTATGGTGAGGGTGAGTGTTAGGGTGAGGATTAGAGTTAGGGTTAGGGTTAGTGTTAGGGTGAGCGTTATTCTGATGGTTAGGTTTATGTTTAGGGTGAGGGATAGGGTGAGGGTGAGGGTTAGGGTTAGGATTAGGGTTATGGTGAGGGCTAGGTTGAGGGTGAGAGTTAGGTTTAGGGTTATGGTGAGGGTTAGGGTTTCGGTTAGGATGAGGGTAATGGTGAAGGGTAGGGTTAGGTTTAGATTGAGGGTTAGGTTTAGTGTGACGGTTAGGGTGAGAATGAGTTTTAGGTTTACCGTAAGTTTTAGGTTGAGGGTTAGGGTATGGGTTAGGGTTAGGTTTAGGGTAAGGGTGAGGGTTAGGGTTAGGGTTAGTGTGAGGATTAGGGTTAGGGATAGGGTGAGGGTTAGAGTTATGCTGAGGGTGAGGGTTAGGGTGAGGGTGACATTTAGGGTTAGGGTTAGTGTGAGGGTTAGGTTTAGTGTGAGGGTTAGGGTGAGGGTGAGGTTAAGGGTTAGGGTTAGGATCAGTGTTAGTGCTAGACTGAGTGTGAAGGTGAGGGTGAGTGTGAGGGTTAGTTTGAGGGTTAGGTTGACATCTAGGTTAATGTGGAGGGTTAGGGTGAGTGTGAGGGTGAGGTTGAGGGTTTCGGTTAGGTAAAGGTTAAGGATAGGGTGAGGATTAGGATGATCTTGAGGTTTAGGGTTAGGGTTAGTGTTAGGGTGAGGGATAGGGTTAGGTTTAGGGTGATTGTTAGGGTGAGAGTGCGGGTTAGGTTTAGGGTTAGGGTGAGGGCTAGGGTAAGGGTGAGGGTTAGGGTGAAGGTGAGGGTGAGGTTGTGGGTTTTAGTTAGGTAAGAGTTAAGGTTAGGTTTAGGGTTATTGTGAGGGTTCGGGTTTGGGTGAGGGTGAGGTTTAGGGTTAGGATTAGGGTGAGGCTTAGGATGAATTTTAGGGTAAGGATGAGGGTTAAGTTGAGGGGTAGGGGTAAGGTTATGGTGAGGGTTAGGGTTAGTGTGAGGGTTAGTGTTAGGGTTAGGTTTAGGTTAGCGTGAGGGTAAGGATTAAGGTGAGGGTGAGGGTTAGGGTAAGGGTGAGGGTTAGGGATAGGGTTAGGGTTAGGGTGAGGGATAGGTTGAGGTTTAGGGTTAGGGTTAGCATTAAGGTGAGGGTTAGGTTGAGGGTTAGGGTTAGGGTTATGGTTAGGGGTACGGTTACTTTTAGGGTGAGGGTGAGGGTTAGGATTAGGTTAACGGTGAGGTTAAGTGTTAGGGTGAGTTTTAGGGTGAGTGTGAGGGTTAGGGTTAGCATTAGGGTGGGGGTGAGGTTTAGGGTGAGGGTTAGGGTTAGGGTTAGTGTGAGGGTCAGGGTTAGGGTCAGGGTTAGGATTAACATTAGGTTTAGGTTTAGGCTGAGTGTGAAGCTGAGGGTGAGGGTGATGGTAATGCTTAAGGTTAGGGTGAGGGTTAGGGTTAGAGTGAGGCTTAGTTTAAGGGTTAGGGTGATGCTGAGGGTTTGGTTTAAGATTAGGGTTAGGGTGAGGGTTAGGGTGAGGGTTAGGCTTAGGCTTAAAATTATGGTTAGGGTGAGGTTTAGGGTGAGGGTAAGGGTGATGGTGAGGTTTAGGGTTGGGGTGAGGATTAGAGTTAGGGTTAGGGTTAGGGTTAGGGTGAGGGTTATTTTGAGGTTGAGGGTAACGTTTAGGGTTAAGGTAGATTAATGATTATTGGTAGGGTGAGGGCTAGGTTGAGGATGAGAGTTATTTTTAGTGTTTTGGTGAGGGTTAAGGTTAGGGTTAGGATGAGGTTTAGGTTTAGTGAGAGGGTTAGTGTTAGGGTGAGGGTTGGTGTGAGAATGAGCGTTAGGGTTACCATGAGTATTAGGGTGAGGGTGAGGGTGAGGGTTAGGGTTAGTGTGAGGGTTAGGTTTAGGGTTAGGGTGAGGGTTAGAGTTAGGCTGAGGGTGAGGGTTAGGGTGATGGTGACATTTAGGGTTAGGGTTAGGATGAGGGTGAGGTTAAGTGTTAAAGTGAGGTTGAGGGTTAGTGTTAGATTGAGGGTTAAGGTTAGTGTCAGGTTTAGGTATAGGGTTAGTTTTAGGGTAAGGGTAAGGGTTAGGGTTAGGGTGAAGGATAGGGTTAGGGTTAGGGTGAGGGTTAAGGTGAGGGTAGGGTTATAGTTCGGGTGAGGGCAAGGTTTAGTGTGAGGTTTAGGGCTAGGGATAGGTTTAGGGATAGGATTAGGGTTAGGGAGAGGGTAAGGGTTAGGGTGAGGGTGAGGTTTAGGGTGAGGGTGAGGGTTAGGGATAGGGTTAGGGTTAGGTTGAGGGTTACCATTAGGGTTAGGGTGAGGGTTAGCGTTAGGGTTAGGCTGCTGGATAGGGTGAGTGTGAGGGTTAGGGTTGGGGTTAGGTTTATGGTTAGCTTTAGGGTGAGGGAGAGGGTTAGGGTTAGATTTAGGGTTAGGGATAGGGTGAGGGTTAGAGTTAGGCTGAGGGTGAGGGTTAGGGTGAGGGTGACGTTTAGGGTTAGGGTTAGGGTGAGGGTTAGGTTTAGTGTGAGGGTTAGGGTGAGGGTTAGGTTGAGGGTTAGGGTTACGGATAGTGTTTGGGTGAGGGTTAGGGTGAGGGTTAGGGTTATGGTTAGGGTAAGGTTTAGGGTGAGGGTGAGGGTGAGGATTAGGGTGAGTTTTAATGTTAAGGTGAGGGTTCAAGTTAGGATTAGGGTTAGGGTGAGGGCTCTGGTGAGGGTGAGGGTTAGCCCTAGGATTAGGTTTAGATTTAGGGTGAAGGTGAGGGGTAGGGTTAGGGTTAGGGTGAGGGCTAGGTTTAGTGTGAGGGTTAGGGTTAGGTTTAGGGTGAGGGTTAGGGTTAGGGTTACTGTTAAAGTTAGGGTTAGGTTTAGAGTTAGGGATAGGGTTAGGGATAGGGTTATTGTTAGAGTTAGGGTGAGGGTGAGGGTGAGGGTGACGTTGAGGGTGAGGGAGAGGGTGAGGGCTAGGATTAGGGTTAGGGTTAGAGTTAGGCTGAGGATGAGGTTGAGGGTGAGTTTGATGTTTAAGGTTAGGGTGAGGGCCAGGATTAGGGTTAGGTTTAGATTTAGGCTGTGGGTGACGGTGAGGCTGACAGTGAGGTTTAGGTTTAGAATGAGGGTGAGGGTTAGGGTAAGTGTGAGGTTTAGGGTGAGGGTGAGGTTAAGAGTTAGGGTGAGGGTAAGGGTGAGGGTGAGGGTTAGGTGTAGGGTTAGAGTGAGGGTAAGGGTTAGGGTTAGTGTTAGGTTGAGGTTTAGGTTGAGGGTTAGGCTTAGGGTTAGGTATACGATTAGTGTGAGGGTTAGGGTGAGGGTTAGTGTTTGGGTGAGGTTTAGGGTGAGGGTGAGGGTTAGGGTTATTGTGAGGGTTAGGTTTATGTGATGGTTATGGTTAGGATTAGGGTTAGGGTGAGGGCTATGGTGTGGTTGATGGTTAAGGGTAGGGTTAGGGTTAGGGTGAGGTTTAGGTTTAGGGTTAGGGTGAAGGTTAGGGATAGGGTTAGGGTTAAGGTGAGGGTGAGAGTTAGGATGAGGGTGTGGGTTAGTGTGAGGGTGACGTTTAGGTTTAGGGTTAGGGTGAGGGTTAGGGTTAGTGTGAGGGTTAAGGTGAGGCTGAGGTTAAGGGTTAGGTTGAGGGTTAGGGTGAGGGTGAGGGTTTTGTTTAGGATTAGGGTTACGGCGAGGGTTAGGGTTAGGCTTAGAGTTAGGTTTAGGGTGAGGGTTAAGGTGAAGGTTAGGGTTATGGTGAGGGTGAGTGTTAGGGTGAGGATTAGGTTTAGGTTTAGGGTTAGGGTTAGGGTGAGTGTTATTGTGACGGTGAGGGTTACGGTTAGGGTGAGGGTTAGGGTGAGGCTGAGGGTTAGGATTAGGGTTAGGGTGAGGGCTAGGTTGAGGGTGAGAGTTAGGTTTAGGGTCATGGTGAGGGTTAGAGTGAGGGTGAGGGTTAGGGTTAGTGTGAGGGTCAGGGTTAAGGATAGGATTAGGGTTAGGGTAAGGGTAAGGATTACGGTTAGGGTTAAGGTGAGGGTTATGGTGAGGATTAGCCTTAAGCTTAGGGTGACGGATAGGGTGAGGGTGAGGGTTAGGGTTGGGGTTAGGTTACGGTGAGGGTAAGGGTTAGGGTGAGGTTTAGGCTGAGTGTGAGGGTTAGGGTTAGCATTACAGTTAGAGTGAGGGTTAGGGTGAGGGTTAGGTTTAGGGTTTAGCTTTAGGGTGAGGGTGAGGGTGAAGGTTAGGGTCAAGATGAGGGCGAGGGTGAGGGTTAGGGTGAGGGTGAGGGTGAGGTTGAGGGTTCAGATTAGCGTTAGGGTTTGAGTTAGGCTGAGGGTGAGGGTGAGGATGAGGGTGATGTTTAGGTTTAGGTTTAGGGTGAGGTTTAGGGGTAGAGTGAGGGTGAGGGTGAAGTTGATGGTGACCTTTATGTTTAGGTTTAGGGTGAGGGTTAGGAGTAGTGTGAGGGTTAGTATGAGGCTGAGGTTAAGGGTAAGGGTGAGAGTTCGGGTTAGGGTTTTATTTAGGGTGAGGATGAGGGTTAGGGTGAGGTTGGGGTTTCATTTGAGGGTGAGGGTTAGGGTGGGGTGAGGTTTAGTGTTAGGGTGAGGGTAATGGTGAGGATGAGAGTTAGGGTTAGTGTTCAGGTGAAGGTTAGGTTTAGGGTTACGTCTAGAATGAAGGTTAGGGTTAGGCTTAGGGTAGGATGAGGGTTAGGGTGAGGGGTCGGGTTAGGGTGAGAGTGAGGTTTAATGTCAGTGTGAGGGTTAGGTTTAGGGATACGGTTAGGGTTAGGGTGAGGGTACTGGTTCGGCTTCGGGTGAGGATTAGGGTGAGGATGACTGTTAGCATTAGTGTGAGTGTTAGGGTTTGGGATAGGGTTAGGGTTATGGAGAGGGTAAGGTTTACGTTTAGGGTGAGGTTGAGGTTTAGGATGAGGGTGATTGTTAGGCATAGGGTTAGGGTTAGGTTGAGGGTGAGGGTTAGGGTTAGGTTAGGTTTATGGTGAGGGTAAGGGTTAGGGTGAGGTTTAGGGTGAGTGTGAGGATTAGGGCTAGCATTAGGGTGAATGTGAGGGTTAGGTTTAGGGTTAGGGTTAGGGTGAGGGTGAGGGTTAGGGTTAGGGTTAGGGTGAGGGTTTGGGTGAGTGTTAGGATTGGGTTTAGGATTAGGTTTAGGGTTAGGATGAGGGTTAGGATGAGGGTGAGGCTGAGGGAGAGGGTTAGGGTTAGGGTGAGGGATAGGGTTAGGGTTAGGGTGAGGTTGAGGGCGAGGGTGAGGGTTAGCGTGAGGGTCAGGGTGAGGGTGAGTTTTAGGGTTAGGGTTAGGGTCATGGTTAACGTTAGAGTTAGGGTGAGGGTTAGGGTTAGGGTTAGGATGAGAGTTAGAGTGAGGGTTAGGGTGAGGGTTAGGGTGAGGGTTAGGTTTAGGGTGAGGTTTAGGGTTAGGGTTAGGGTTAGGGTGAGGGTTAGAGTAAGGTTGAGGTTTAGGGTTAGGGTTAGTGTGAGGGCTAAGTTTTGGGTTAGAGTTATGGTCAGGGTGAGGGTGAGGTTTTGGATAAGGATTAGGGTTAGAGTGAGGGCTAGGGTGAGGGTTAGGGTGAGGGTGAGGGTGAGGGTTAGGCTTAGGGTGAGGGTTAGAGTGAGAGCTAGGGTGAGGGTGAGGGTTAGGTTTAGGTTTAGGCTGAGGTTTAGGGTTAAGGTGATGTTTACGGTGAGGGTGAGTTTTAGGTGGAGGGTGAGGATGAGTGTTTGGTTAAGGGTTTGAGTTAGGTTTAGGGTGAGGGTGAGGGTGATGGTGAGCAATAGGGTTAGGGTTAGGGTTAGGCTTAGGGTTAGGGTGAGGGTGAGGGAGAGGCTTAGGTTTAGGATTAGGCATATGGTTAGGGTTAAGCTTAGGTTGAGGTTGAGAGTAAGGGTTAAGGTGAGGGTTAGATTTAGGGTGATGGTTAGGGTTAGGGTTAGGGTTACGGTTAGGGTTATTGTTAGGGTTAGGGTTAGGGTGAGGTTGAGGATGAGGGTGAGGATGAGGGTTAAGATTATGGTTAGCTTTAGCGGGAGGGTGAGGGTGAGGGTTAGGGTTAGGATTAGGGTTAGGTTTAGGCTGAGGGTGAGGATGAGGGTGAGTATGAGGGGTAAGGTTAGGTTTAGAGTTAGGGTTAAGGTGAGGGTTAGCATTAGGTGAGGGTTAGGGTGAGCATGAGGGTGACGGTGAGGCTTAGGGTGAGGGTGAAGGTGAGTGTGAAAGTTAGGCTTAGGGTTCGGTTTAGGGTTAGGTTTAGTGTGAGGATGAGGGTTAGGCTTAGGATTAGGGTTAGGTTTAGAGTTATGCTGAGGGTGAAGTTGAGGACGACGGTGAAGATTAGGGTTAGGGTTAGGGTAAGCGTTAGGGTTAGTGTGAGGGTCTGGGTGAGGTTGAGGTTAAGGTTTAGGGTGAGGGTAAGGGTGAGGGTGAGGGTTTGGGTTAGGGTTAGGGTGAGGGTTTGGGTGAGTGTTAGGATTAGGTTTAGGATTAGGTTTAGGGTTAGGATGAGGGTGAGGCTGAGGGTGAGGGTTAGGGTTAGGGTGAGGGTTAGGGTTAGGATTAGGGTTAGGATGAATGCTAGGGTGTCGGTGAGGGTTAGGGTTAGGGTGACGGTGAGGGTTAAAGTTAGGGTTAAGGTGAGGGTTCGGAGACTTAAAGAGAAGCTTCTCTGAAGAAGAAAGAAGGATGGCCAATAGACACATGAAGAAATGTTCAACATCCCTAGCCATAAAAGAAATGCAAATCAAAACAACATTGAGATATCACCTCACTCCAGTTAGAACAGCAAAAAATCAAGAACTCTAATAACAACAGATGCTGGAGGGGATGTGGACAGAAAGGAACATTACTTCATTGTTGGTGGGAATGTAAACTTGTTCAACCACTTTGGAAAGCAGTATGGAGGTTCCTCAAAAGACTTCACATAGATCTCCCCTATGATCCAGCAATCCCACTTTTGGGCATTTACCCAAATGTTTACAAACAAGACCACACTAAAGCTACCAGCACAACTATGTTTATTGCAGCATTATTTACCATAGCTAAGATATGGAACCAACCCAGTGCCCCTCAGTAGATGAATGGATCAAGAAAATGTGGTATATATACACAATGGAATTCTATGCCTCCATCAGAAAGAATGACATTTCCCCATTTGTTAGGAAATGGAAAGGTTTGGAAAAAATTATATTAAGTGAAGTAAGCCAGGCCCAAAGAAGCATAGGTCCCATGGTTTCCCTTATTTGCAATATCTAGTATAGGTATGAGTCAAGCGGAAAAGGTCAGATAATGTGATGTTAGGAAAATGAACCCTTAAATATGTATTTTAATGTTTTCGTTTCTTTCATGCATGTGTTTCTAACGCATTTATAAGATTATTTCTTTGTTGCTTTGTATGTCCCTCCCCCACAGTGTAACCCCCGCTTTCACTATATTTGATGTCAGTATAACATGTGGAGGAGATGGGGACAAACAAGTCGTTTAAGGATTCAGGTGGACCTGTTGCAACAATGAGAAGTACAAAATGTCATGTCAAAACCAGCTTTACAATGTCGGTGTGTGGGGGGGAGGGGGGGAGAATTGGGTGGGGGAGGGGGGTAAAATTGGGTGGGGGGAGGGGGGAGGCGGGGAAGGGAAGTGACGGGTAAACAAAGGAGGAGGCTGCAATGCTTGGTAAGAAATGTATGCATTATCCTGCCCATGTAATTGTAGCCCCTCTGTACAGTATGTTCTCAAATAAAATAAAATACAATTAAAAAAAAAAAGGTGAGGGTTCGGTTGAGGGTTGGAGTTTGGGTTAGGTTTAGTGTGAGGTTAGGGTTAGGGTTAGTGTGAGGGTAAGGGTTAGGGTGAGTGTTAGGGTGAGAGTGAGGGTTAGGCTTACCGTGAGTGTTAGGGTGAGGATAAGTGTGAGGGTTAGTGTTAGGGTTAGGGTTAGGATTAGGGTTAGGGTGGGGGTAAGGGTTAGGGTTAGGGTTAAGTTTACTGTTAGTGTGAGGGTTAGAGTTAGGGTTAGGGTGAGGGTTAGGGTTAGGCTTTTTGTTAGGGCTAGGGTTAGGGTGAGGGTGATGGTGAGGGTAAGGGTTGGGGTTAGGATTACGTTTAGGGTGACGGTGAGGGTGAGGTTTAGGGTTAGGGTTAGGCTGAGGGTGAGGGTGAGGGTTAGGGTTAGGATTAGGGTTAGGTTGAGGGTTAGGGTTAGTGTGAGGGTTAGGCTTAGGGTTAGGATGAGGTAAATGTTAAGTTGAGGGTTAGGGTGAGGGTGAGATCTAGGGTTAGGTCTAGGGTTAGGATTAGGGTGAGGGTGAGCGTGACGGTTAGGGTGAGGGTTAGGGTTAGGCTGATGTTTTGGTTTAGTGTTACAGTGAGGGTGAGGGTGAGTGTGAGGTTTAGGGTTAAGGTTAGAGTTAGGGTGAGGCCTTGGGTGGGGGTGAGGGTTCGGGATAAGGTTAGGGAGAGGATTAGGTTTAGGTTTAGGGTGAGGGTTAGGGTGAGGGATAGGGTTAGGTTTAGGGTGAGTATTAGGTTTATTGTGCGTATTATGGTTAGGTTTAGAGTTAGGGTTGGGGTGAGGGTAAGGGTTAGGTTGAGGGTTAGGGTGAGGGTGATGGTAATTGTTAGTATTAGGGTTAGGGTTAGGGTTATGGTGAGGATTAGGTTGATGTTTATTGTTGGGGTTAGAGTTAGGGTAAGTGTAAGGGTTAGGGTGAGGTTTAGGGTTAGGATTAGGGTTAGGGTGAGGGTTAGAGTGAGGGTTAGGGTTACGGTGATTGTTAGGGTAACGGTCATGGTGAGGGTGAGAGTTAGGGTTAGGGTTAGTGTGAGGGCTAAATTTTGGGTTAGGTTTATGGTCAGGGTGAGGGAGAAGGTTAGGATTAGGGTTAGGGTTAGGGTGAGGGCTAGGGTGCTGGTGAGGGTGAGGGGGAGTGTTAGGCTTAGGGTTAGGGTTAAGGTGAGAGCTAGGGTGAGGGTGAGGGCGAGGGTGAGGGTGAGGGTTTTGGTTAGGTAAGGGTTATGTTTCAGGTGAGGATTAGTTGAGGGTTATGGTTTGGGTGAGGGTTAGGGTTAGGTTGAAGTATAGGGATAGGGGTAGTGTGAGGGTTAGGGTTAGGGTGATGTGTTGGATGAGGGTGAGGGTTAGGGTGATGGTGAGGGTGAGGGTTAGGGTATGGGTGAGTGTTAGGGTTAGGGTGAGGGTTATGGTACCGGTGAGGGTTAGGGTTAGGGTGAGGTTAAGGGTTAGGATTAGGGTGAGGGTAAGAGTTAGGGTTAGGGTTAGAGTTAGGGTGAGGTTTAGGGTGAGGGTTAGGGTTAGGGTTAGGTTTAGGGTTAGTGTGAGGGTTAGGGTTAGGGGGAGGATAAGGTAAGAACAAGAACCCTAAACCTAAACCTTACCCTAAATTTAACCATCCCACTAACCCTAACCCTCACCCTAACTCTCAACCTCACCCTCACCCTAAGCCAAAGCCTAAGCCTAACCCTTATCCTAAACCTAACACTCTCACTCACACTCAGCCTAATCCTAAGCCTAACCCTAACCCTCACACTCACCCTAACACTTACCGTACCTCTAACCCTAACCCTCAACCTAACCCTCACCCAAATGCTAAACCTAACCCTAGCCCTCAATCTAACCCTAACCCTAAACCCTAACACTATCCCTAACCCTCACCCTCACCCTAACCCTCACCCTCACCGAAACCTAAACCTATCCCTAACACTAACCCTCACACTAAACCTAACTCTCACCCTCACCCTAACCCTCACCCTCACCCTAACCCTCACCCTAGCCCTTATACCACCCTAACACAATCCTAACCCTCACATTAAACATAGCCCTCCCCCTAACCCTAACCCTAACCATCACCTGAACCGTAACCCTCACCATAAACCTCACCCTCACCCTCACCCTAATCCTCACTCTAACACTAACCCTAACCCTCACTTTAACCATTTCCCTCCCCCTAATCTCCACATTAACCCTAATCCTTACCTAAGCAACACCCTCACCCTCAATCTCATCCTCACCCTAACCTTCACTATAACTCTAGCCCTCACTGTAACCCTAAACCTAAACTTAACCCTCACCCTCACCCTCACCCTCATTCTCAGCCTAACCCTAACCCTAATTCTAATCCTAACCCTAACACTACCCCTCACCCTTACCCTCAACTTAAACCTAAACCTAACCCTCACCCTCACCCTAACCCTAACCCTCACCCTCAACCTGGCCATCAACCAAACCCTAAACCTAAACCTAAACCTCACCCTAACCTTCACCCTAACCCTAACCCTAACCCTATCCCTCACCTAACCGTAAAGCTCACCCTAACCCTAACCCTCAACCGAGCTCTCACCCTAACCCTAAGACTAACCCTAAAACACAAATTCACCCTCACCCAAATCCTCAGCCTAAAACTAAGCCTAACAGTAATCCTAACCCTAAACCTCATCCTCAACATAAACCTCAACCTAACCCTTACCCGCACCCTAACCCTATCCTTCACAATAAACCTAACACTCACCCTAACCCTAAACCTACACCTCACGCTAACCCTCACACTAAACCTAACGCCAACCATCACCGTAACCCTAACCCTAATCCTAACCCTCACACTAACCCTCACACTAACCCTAAAACTCACCCTAACCCTAACCCTAACCTTAATACCCACCCTCCCTCAACATCACCCTCAGGCTAACCCTAACCCTAATCCTAACCCTAACACTCACCATAACTCTCACACTAAAACTAACCCTAACCCTCACCCTCACCCTCACCCTCAGCCTAACTCTAACGCTAACTCTAATCTTAACCCAAACCCTAACCATCAAACTAAACCTAACAAAGAACCTAACCCTAACCCTAACCCTAACCCTCATCTTCACCCTCACCCTAACCTAACCCTAACCCTCACCTTAACCCTCAATCTAACTCTTAACCTCATACTCACCCTAAACCTCACACTAACCCTAACCCTCACCCGAACCCTAACCCTAAAACTCAACATCACCATCACCCTCAACCTCAGCCTAACTCTAACCCTAACCCTAATCCTAGCCCTCACCCTCAACCTCACACTCAACCTCACCCTCACACTCACCCTCACCCTAACTCTAACAATAAACCTAACCCTAACCCTAACCCTAACCCTAACTCTAACCCTAACCCTAACCCGAAGCATAACCCTAACTGTAACCCTCACCCTAACCCTCACACTAAACCTATCCCTCAACCTAACCCTAACCCTACCCCTCACCTTAACCCTAAGTGTAAACCTAACCCTAAGCCTAAACCTCACCCTTACCAGAGCCCTAACCCTAACCCTAATCCTAACTTTAACCCTCACCCTAATACTAACCCTCACCCTCACCATAAAATTCACCCTAACCATAACCCTAACCCTCACCATAACCCTCACCCAAACCCTGTCCCTAACCCTAACCCTCAACCTAACCCTCACCCTAACCCTTACCCTAAGCCTAACCCTAACACTAACACTCAAACTAACCCTTACCCAAACCCTTAAACTCACCTTCACCCTAACCCTCACACTAAACCTAACCCTCACCCTAACCCTATCCCTAAATGTCACCCTCACCCTAACCCCAACCCTCAGCCTAAATCTAACACTCACCCTATCCCTAACCCTAATATTCACACTAACCATAACCCTCACACTTACCCTATCACTAACCCTAACCCTCCCCCTCACACTCACCCTAAAGCTAACCCTAAACCTAAACCTCACCCTAACCTTCACCCTTACTGTAATGCTAACCCTAACCGTCACACTCACCCTAAACCTCACACTAACCCTTAACCTCAACGAAAACCTAACCCCAACCCTAACCCTCACACTCAGCCTATCCGTCACCCTAACCCTAACGATAACCCTCACCCTAACCCTAACCCTAACCCTCAAACTAACCTTCAACCTAACCCTAAACCTAACCCTCACCCTCACCCAAAACCTCACCCTCACCCTAACCCCAATCCTTACCCTCACCCTAACCCTAACCCTATCCTTAAACCTAAACCTCACACTAACCCTAACGCTCACCCTCACCCTAACCCTCACCCTCTCCCTAACCCTAATCCTATCCCTAAAGCTAACCCTAGCTCTGAACCTCACACTAAACTTAGCCCTCACCCTCACCATAACCCTACACTCACCTTAACCCTCACCCTAACCCTAACCCTAACCCTCACCCTAACCCTAACCCTTACACTCACCCTAAGCCTAACCCTATCCCTAACCCTCACCCTCACCCTAAACCTCACCCTCAACCTAAACCTAACCCTTACCCTCACCCTAACCCTAACACTGTACCTAAACCTAATCCTCACACTAACCCTCACCCTCACCCTCACCATAAACCTCACCCTAACCCTCACCCTAACCCTCACTCTAACCCTAATGCTCACCCTCACCCTAACCCTCACCTTCTCCCTAACCCTAATCCTATCCCTAAAGCTAACCCTAGCTCTGAACCTCACACTAAACTTAGCCCTCACCCTCACCATAACCCTACACTCACCTTAACCCTCACCCTAATCCTAACCCTAACCCTCACCCTAACCCTAACCCTTACACTCACCCTAAGCCTAACCCTATCCCTAACCCTCACCCTCACCCTAAACCTCACCCTCAACCTAACCCTAACCCTTACCCTCACCCTAACCCTAACACAATACCTAAACCTAATCCTCACACTAACCCTCACCCTCACCCTCACCATAAACCTCACCCTAACCCTCACCCTAACCCTCACTCTAACCCTAACCCTAACACTAAACCTGACCCTAAACCTCAACCTAACCCTTAACCTCACCCTCACCCTAACCCTCACACTAATCCTAACCCTTACCCTAATCCTAAAGCTAAAAGTCTCCCTCACCCTAACCCACACCCTCATCCTAACTCTCACCCTCAACCTAACCCTAATCTTACCCCTAAACCTCACCCTAACCCTAACCCTCATCCTAACCCTAATCCTCACACTAACCCTAGCACTAATCCTCAATCTAACCCTCACCTTCACCCTAACCCTAACCCTAACCCTACCCTAACCCTCACCTTAACCCTAACCCTTACCCTTACAGTAACCCTCACCCTCAGCCTAACACTCAACTTTACCCTTACTGTCACCCTCACCCTAACTCTCACCCTAACACTAATCCTCATCCTAACCCTCACCCTAACCATAACCCTAACTATCACCCTAACCGTAACCCTCACCTTCAGCCTCAGCCTCAGCCTAAACCTAAGCCTAACCCTAATCCAAACCCTAACCCTCATCCTAACCCTCAACTTAACCATAACCCTATCCATCACTCTAAAACTAATCCTCATCCCCACCCTAAACCTAACCCTATCCCTAAAACTTGCCCTAACCCTAACCCTAACCCTCAGCCACACCGTAATTCTAACCCTAACCCTAACAATAACACTAACCCTAAATCTAACCCTAACACTTACCCTCACCGTAACCCTAACCCTAACCCAAATCCTTACCCTAACCCTAACCCTAACCCAAAACCTAATCCTCACCCTAACCCTAAGCCTAACCCTCACCCTCAGCCTCACCCTCAACTGAAACCTAACCCTAACCATAACAATAACAATAACCCTAACCCTAACCCTAATCCTTACCCTCACCCTCACCCTAACCCTAAAACTAACGCTCACACTAAACCTAACCCTCACCCTCAACTTAACCCTAACCATAACCCTAACCCTAAACCTCACCCTAAAGCTAACCCTAACCCTCACCCTCACTCTAGCCCTCACCGTAACCCTAATCCTAACTATAAATCACATCCTAACCTCACCCTAACCCTAAAACCCTACCCCTCACCCTAACCCTAAGCCTCACCCTCACCCTCACTCTGGTCCTAAGCCTAAGACTAACCCTAACAATCACATTCACCCTCACCCTCACCCTAACTGTAATATTAACCCTAACCCTAACCCTCAAACTAACAATCACCGTAACCCTCACCCTCACCCTAGCACATACCCTAACCTTAAGCCTCAGCCTAACCTTCACCCTAACCCTCACTCTAACCCTAACCCCAACTATCACCTTAAACCTCACCCTAACCCTCACCCTAACTCTAATCCTAACCCTAACCCTAACACTAACCCTCACTCTCACCCTCACCTTAACCCTAATCTTAATCCTAACCCTAACCCTAACCCTCACCCTTACCCTAAACATTACCCTAACCCTAACCCTAACACTAACCCTAACTGTAACCCTAACCCTAACCATAATGCTCACCCTCACCCTCACCCTCACCTCATACTTAACCCTAACCATGACACTAACGCTAACCCTAAATCTAACCCTAACCCTAACCCTCACCATAACCCTAACCCTAACACTAACTCTAAACCTAATCCACACCCTCACTCTCTCCCTAACCCAAACCCTAACCCTAACCCTCACCGTAACCCTAACCCTAACCCTAACCCTAATCCCAATCTTAACCGAATCCCAACCCTAA
Source organism: Dipodomys merriami (assembly GCF_024711535.1). Lineage (NCBI taxonomy): Eukaryota > Metazoa > Chordata > Mammalia > Rodentia > Heteromyidae > Dipodomys > Dipodomys merriami. The sequence goes on along the minus strand of NW_027206607.1, from coordinate 238,986 downwards.
CCCTCAACCTAAATCACATTCTAACCCTCACCCTAACCCTAACCCTCAGCCTAACACTAACCCTAACCATCAACCTCATGCTTGGCCTAACCCTAAGCCTAAGCCTAAGCCTAAACATAACCCTAACCCTAACCCTCACACTAACCCTCACCCTAACCATAACCCTAACACTAACCCTAAATCTAACCCTAAACTTCTCCCTCACCCTCACTGTAACAGTAACCCTAACCCTAACCCTAACAATAACCCTAACCCAAACCCTTACCCTAAACATAATCCTCAACCTAATCCTAACCCTCACCCTAACACTTACCCTCACCCTAACACTAACCCTCACACTAAGCCTAAACATCACCCTAACCCTAAACGTCACCCTCACCATAACCCTAACCCTAACCCTCACCCTAACCCTCACCCTAACCCTAACCCTCACCCTTACCATAACCCTCACCCTCAACCTAACACTCCCCTTTACCCTTACTGTCACCCTCACCCTAACCCTCACCCTAACCCTAATACTCAACCCTCACCCTAAACGTAACCCAAACCATCACCCTAGCCCTAACCCTCACCCTCACTCTCAGCCTCAGCGTAAACCTAAGCCTAAGCCTACCCCTAACCCTAGCCCTCACCCTCACCCTAGCCCATACCCTACCCCTAACCCTAATCTTAACCCTCACCCTAACCCTCACTCTAACCCTAACCCCAACCGTCACCCTAAACCCAACCCTCACCCTCACCCTAACTCTAATCCTAACCCTAAGCCTAACCCGAACTCTCACACTCACCCTCATCTTAACCCTAATCCTAATCCTAACCCTAACCCTAATCCTCACCCCCACCTTAAACCTCACCCTAACCCCAACCCTAACACTAACCCTATCCCTAAACCTCACCCTAAACCTAACTCTAACCCTAAATCTCACACTCACACTAACCTTAACCCCAACTCTAAACTTCAACCTAACCCTAAACCTCACCCTAACACTTACCTGAAACCTAACCCTAATCCTCAGCCTATCCCTAACCCTAACCCTCACCCTCACCCTAGCCCTCACACTAAGCCTAACGCTAAACCTACCTCTCACCCGAACCCTAACCCTAAACCTAACCCTAACCTGCACCCTAAGCCTAACCCTAACCCTCACCTAACACTAACCCTCACCCTAACCCTCATCCTAAACCTAACCCTAACCTTCACCCTAACCCTAACCCTAACTCTAACCCTCAAACTCACCCTAGCCCTCACACTAACCCAACCCTAACGCTACCCCTGACCCTAACTCTCAACCTAAACCTAATCCTAAACCTCACCCTGAGCCTAAGCCTCACCATCACCCTCACTCTCACCTAACCCTCACCCTAACCCTACCCCTCACCCTAACCCTCAACCTAAACCTAACCCTAAAAATCACCCTAAGCCTAACCCTCACCATCACCCTCACCCTCACCATAACCCTAACCCTAACACTAAATCTCACCCTAAACTTAACCCTCACCCTAACCCTAACCCTCACCCTCACCCTAACCATAACACTCAACCTAACCCTCACCCTAACCCTAATGCTAATTCTAACCCTTACACTCATCCTAACCCTCACCCTAACCCTTACCCTCACCCTAACTCTCACCCTCACCCTAACCGTAACCATAAACCTCACTCTAACCCTAACCCACATCCTCAATCTAACCCTTAGCCTCACCCTAATCCACACCCTATCCCTAACCCTAACGCTCCCCCTAACCCTCACCCTAAGCCTAAAACTATCCCTAAACCTAACCCTCATCCTAACCCTCACTCTAACCCTTACTCTCACCCTAAACCTAACCCTCACCCTAATCCTAACCGAACCCCTCACCCAAACCATCATCCTAACCCTAACACTAACCCAAACCCTCACCCTCATCCTAACCCTAACCCTAAAGCTCACCCTAAACCTAACCCTCACCAGCATCCTGACGCTCAACCTCAGTCTATCCCTAACCCTAACCCTTACCCTAACTGTAAACCTCACCATAACACTCACCCTAATCCTTACTCAACACTAACCCTCACATTAGCCCTAACCCTCACCCTAACCCTAACAATACCTCTCAAGCTAACCCTCACCCTAACCCTAACCCTCACCCTAACATTATTCCTTACCTAACACAAACTCTCACCCTCACAGTAACCCTCACCCTAACACTCACCCTCAACATAGCTTTCATCCTAACCATAACCCTAATCTTCACCCTAACCCTAAACCTCACCCGAAACCTTACCCTCACTCTAACCCTCACCCTAACCCTAACCCTCACCGTAAATGTAACCCTCACCCTAACCCGCACCCTCACCTAATCCTCACCCTAACCATAACCCTTACCTAACCGTAAACCTCATCCTCACCCTCACCCTCACCTTAAACCTCACCCTCACCCTAGCCCTCACAATATCCCTAACTCTAACCCTAAACCTCACCTTCAACTTCACCCTCACCAATACTCTAAAACAAACCCTAGACCACACTGTAACCCTAACCTCCAACCTAATCCTAACCCTCAACCTCACCCTCACCCTCAGGCTAACCGTAATTCTAATCCTAACCCTAAACCTCACCCTCACTCTAAACCTAACCCTACCACTAACCCTAACCCTCACCCTAACCCTAACCTCCACCGTAACACTAATCCTGACACTAACCGTAAACCTAACCCTAACCCTCACCATAACCCTAACCCACACCCTAACCCTTACCCTCACCCTAACACTAACCCTCACACTATACCTTACCCTCACCCTAATCCTAACCCTCACCCTAACCCTAACCCTAACCCTAACTCTCACTCTCACCCTAGCCCTCACCATAACCCTAACCCTAACCCTAACTATCACCTAAACCTAACCCACACTCTAACTCTGTCCCTACCCCTCACTCTAGACCTCACCCTAACCCTAAACCTCACCCTCAGCCTAATCCTAACCCTAACCCTCACCCAATACTCACCCTTACAGTAACCCTCACCCTCACTCTAATCCTCACCGTCAACCTTACCCTTACCCTTACCCTAACCCTCACCCTAACCCTAACCCTCAAACTCACCCTAAAACTCACCCTAACCCTAAAGCTCACCCTAAAACTTATTGTCACCCTAACCGCCACCCTCACCCTAACCCTAACCCAAACCCTAACCCACAACCTAACCCTCACCGTAACGCTAACACTAAACCTAAACTTCACCCTCACCATAACCCTAACCCTAACCCTAACCCTAACCCTCACCCTAACCCTCAGCCTAACTCTTACCCTCACCGTAACCCTAAACCTAGCCCTCAAACTAACTCTAACACACATCCTAAGCCTAAACCTAAACCTAACCGTACCCCTCATCCTCACCTTCACCCTGACCCTCACCCTCAGCCTAACACAAACCCTAATCGTAACCCTAACCCTCCCCCTCCCCCTTCCCCTAAACCTAACCCTAAACTTAAACCTCACCCTCACCCTCATCCTCAATCTCACCCTAACCCTAAACCTAACAATAACCGTAACCCTAACACTAACCCTAACCTCACCCTAACACTCACCCTCACTTAACCCTAAGCTTAAACCTAACCCTATCCCTAATCCTTTATCTAACCCTCTCCCTCAACCTCACCCTAACCTTAACCCTAAACTTAATCCTAACCCTCACCATAACCCTCACCCTTACCCTAAACCTAACACAAACACTCAACCGAACCATCATCCTCACCCTCCACCTAACCCTCACCCTCACCCTAAACATCAACCTAACCCTAATCCACACCCTAGCCCTAAACCTAACCCTCACCCTTAAACTAACCCTCACCCTCACCCTCACCCTCAGCCTAACCCTAACTCTAATCCTAACCCTAAACCTCACCTGCACTCTAAACATAAACCTACACCTCACCCTAACCCTCACCCTAACCCTAACGTCCACCCTAACCCTAATCCTGACACTAAACCTAAACCTAAACCTCACCCTAACCCTCACAATAACGCTTACCCTCACCCAACCACTCACCCTAACCCTCACACTAAACCTAAACCTCACCCTAACCATAAACCTCATCCTATCCCTAACCCTAACCCTAACTCTCACTCGCAACCCAGCCCTCACCATAACCCTAACCCTAACCCTCAACCTCACCCTAAACCTCACCTTAACCCTAACCCTCACCCTAAACCTTACCGACACCCTAACCGTCACCCTAATCCTAACCGTAAACCTCACCCTAACCCTCACCCTCACCATCACATCCAGCCTAACCCTAACCCGAACACTAATCCTAACCCTAACCCCCACCCTTATTCTCAACCTAACCCTAACCCTAACCCTAACACTCCCCCTAACCCTAACCTCCACCCTAACCCTAATCCTGACTATAACCCTAACCCTAACCCTCTCCCTAACCCTAACCCTCACCCTAAACCTTACCCTCACCCTAACACTCATCCTAACCCTAACACTAAACCTAACCATACCCCTCATCCTCACCCTCACCCTCACCCTCAGTCTAACCCTAACCCTAACCTAATCCTAATCCTAACCCTCACCCTCACCCTCACACTAAACCTAACCCTAATCTTAACCCTCACCCTCACCCTCAACCTCATCCTCAACCTCACCCTAACCCTAACAATAAACCTAACCCTAAACCTAATGATCACCCTAAACCTAACCCTAATCCTAATCCTAACCCTCACCCTAATCCTAACCCTTAAACTCACCTTCACCCTAACCCTCACCGGTACCTTAATCCTCACCCTAAACCTAAACCTAACCCTCACCTATACCCTAACCCTCACCTGTGAAGGCTATGGTGAGGCTGAGTGTAAGGGTTTGGGTTAGGGAGAGGGTTAGGTTTAGTGTGAGGGTTAGGGTTATAGTTTGGGTTAGGGTGAGGGTGAGGGTAAGGGTTAGTGTGAGGGTTAGGGGGAGGGGGAGGATTAGGGTTAGGATTAGGGTTAAGGTTAGGGTTAGGGTGGGGGTGAAGGTGAGGGTGAAGGTGAGGGTTAGGTTGAGGGTTAGGTTGAGGGCTAAGTTAATGTGGAGGGTTAGGGTGAGTGTGAGGGTGAGGTTGTGGGTTTCGTTTAGATAAGTGTTAGGTATAGGGTGAGGATTAGGGTGAGATTGAGGGTTAGGGTGAGGGTTAGGGTTTGGGTGAGGGTTAGGGTTAGGGTTTTCTTTAGGGTGAGGTTGACGGTTAGGGTGAGGGTGAGTGTTAGGTGAGGGTGCAGGTTAGGTTTAGGGTTAGGGTGAGGGCTAGGGTAAGGTTGAGGATTAGGGTGAGGGTTAGGGTGAGGATGATTGTTAGGATTTGGTTTAGGGTTAGGGTTAGGGTTAGTGTGAGGGTGAGGGTGAGGGTGAGGTTTAGGGTTAGGGTGAGGGTTAGGTTTAGGTTTAGGTTTAGGCTGAGGCTTAGGATGAGTTTTAGGGTTAGGATGAGGGTTAGGGTGAGAGGTTAGGGTTAGGGTGAGGGTTAGGGTTAGTGTGAGTGTTAATGTTAGGGATATGTTTAGGATAGGGTGAGCGTAAGGATTAGGTTGAGGGTGAGGGTTAGGGTAAGGGTGAAGGTTAGGTATAGGGTTAGGGTTAGGGTGAGGGTTAGGTTGAAGTGTAGGGTTAGGGTTATGATTAGGGTGAGGGTTAGGTTGAGGGTTAGGGTTATGGTTAGGGGTACATTAAGGGTTAGGGTGAGGGTGAGGGTGAGAGTTAGGGTTAGGTTTACGGTCTGGGTAGGGGTTAAGGGTGAGTTTTAGGGTGAATGTGAGGGATAAGGTTAGCATTAGGGTGAGGGTGAGGGTTAGGGTGAGGCTTAGGGTTAGGGTTAGGGTGAGGGTTAGGGTAAGGATTAGGGTTAGGGTGGGGTGAGGTTTAGGGTTATGGTGAGGTTTAGGGTGAGGGATAGGGTGAGGGTGAGGGGGAGCGTTGGGGTTAGGGTGAGGGTAAAGGTGAGGGTTATGGTCAGGGTTAGGGTTAGGGTGATGGTTAGGGTGAGGGTTAGGATTAGCATTAGGGTTAGAGTTAGGCTGAGGGGGAGACAGGGTGAGGGTGATGTTTATGTTTAGGGTTAGGGTGAGGGTTTGGGTTAGTGTGAGGGTTAGGGTGAGGCTGAGGTTAACGGTTAGGGTGAGGGTGGGAGTTTGGTTTAGGATTAGTGTTAGAGTGAGGTTTAGGGTTAGGCTTAAAGTTAGGGTTAGGGTGAGGTTTAGGGTGAGGGTAAGGGTGATGGTGAGATTTAGGGTTGGGGTGAGGATTAGAGTTAAGGTTAGGGTTAGGGTGAGGGTTATTGTGAGGGTGAGGTTAATGGTTAGCGTGAGGGTTAGGGTTAGGGTAACGATTAGGGTTAGGGTGAGGGCTAGGTTGACGGTGAGAGTTAGGTTTAGTGTTATGGTGAGGATTAGGGTTAGGGTTAGGATGAGGGTAACGGTGAGGAGTAGGGTTAGGGTTAGGGTGAGGGTTAGGTTTAGTGTGAGGGTTAGGTTTAGGGTGAGGGTTAGTGTGAGAATGAGCATTAGGGTTAACGTGAGTGTTAGGGTGAGTGTGAGGGTTAGGGTTAGAATTAGTGTGAGGGTTAGGTTTAGGGTTAGGGTTGTGAGGTTTAGAGTTAGGCTGAGGGTGACGGTTAGGGTGAGGGTGATATTTAATGTTAGGGTTAAGGTGAGGGTTAGGGTTAATTTGAGGGTTAGGGTGAGGGTGAGATTAAGGGTGAGGGTGAGGGTGAGGGTTAGGGTTAGATTGAGGGTTAGGTTTAGGGTTAGGTTGAGGGTTAGGGTTTGTGTCAGGGATAGTGATAGGGTGAGGGTTAGTGTGAGTTTTAGGGTTAGGTATAGTGTTAGGGTTAGGGTGAGGGTAAGGGTTAGGGTTACAGTGTAGGTTTAGATTTAGGGTTAAGGTGAGGGGTAGGTTTAGGGTTAGGGTGAGGGCTAGGATTAATGTGAGGGTTAGGATTAGGGTTAGGGTGAGAGTTAGGGTTATGGTTAGGGTTAGGTTTAGGGTTAGAGTTAGGGTTAGGGATAGGGTTATTGTTAGAATTAGGGTGAGGGTGAGGGTGATGCTGAGGTTGAGGATGAGGGTGAGGGTGAGTGCTAGGATTAGGGTTAGTTTTAGCGTTAGGCTGAGGGTGAGGGTGAGGGTGAGGTTGATGTTAAACATCAAAGTTAAAGGTTAGGGTGAGGGCCAGGATTAGGGTAAGGTTTATCTTTAGGCTGAGGGTGAGGGTTAGGGTTAGGATGAGGTTTAGCGTTGGGGTTAGGGTGAGGGTTAGGGTTAGTGTGAGGTTTAGGGTGAGGGTGAGTTTAAGAGTTATGGTGAGGGTTAGGGTGAGGGTGATGGTTAGGTGTAGGGTTAGGGTGAGGGTGAGGGTTAGGTTTAGGTTTAGGTTGAGGTTCAGGTGAAGGATTAGGGTTAGGGTTAGGGATAGGTTTAGGGTGAGGGTTGGGGTGAGGGTTAGGGTGAGGTTTAGGCTGAAGGTGAGGGTGACGGTGAGGGTTATGGTGAGGGTTAGGTTCAGGTGAGGGTTAGCGTTTGGGTTACTGGGAGTGTTAGGGTTAGTGTGAGGGTTAGTGGTAGGTTTAGGGTGAGGATAAGGGTTAGGGTGAGGGTGAGGATAAGGGAGAGGTTTAGGCTTAGGGTTAGTGTTAAGGTGAGAGTTAGGGGTAGTTTGAGGGTTAGGGTTAAGGTTAGGGTCAGGGTAAGTGTGAGCGTGAGTGTTAGGGTTAGGGTTAGGATTAGAGTGAGGGTGAGGGTTTGGGTTAGATTTAGGCTGAACATTACGGTTAGGGTGAGTGTTAGGATTAGGTTTACGGTGAACATGAGGTTGAGGGTGAAGTTGAGTGTGAGGGTTAGGTTTAGGGTTAGTGTGAGGGCTATGGTGAGGCTGAGGGTAAGGGTTTGGGTTAGGGTGAGGGTTAGGTTTAGGTATAGGGTGAGCGTTAGTTTGAGGGGTAGGGTTAGGGTTAGGTTGAGGGTTAGGTTTGGTGTGAGGATTAGGGTTACAGTTTGGGTTAGGGTTAGGGTGAGGGTAAGGGTTAGTTTGAGGGTTAGGGTGAGGGTGAGGATTATGGTTAGGATTAGAGTTAGGGTTAGGGTTAGGCTGAATGTGAAGGTGAGGGGGAGGGTGAGAGTTAGGGTGAGGGTTAGGTTGAGGGCTAGGTTAATGTGGAGGGTTAGGGTGAGTGTGAGGCTAGGTTAATGTGGAGGGTTAGGGTGAGGTTGTGGGTTTCGTTTAGGTAAGTGTTAGGTATAGGGTGAGGATTAGGATGAGCTTGAGGGTTAGGGTTAGAGATAGGTTTAGGGTTACGGTTAGTCTGAGTGTTAGGGTGAGGGTGCGGGTTAGGTTTAGGTTTAGGGTGAGGGCTAGGGTAAGGGTGAGGTTTATGGTCAGGGTGAGGGTGAGGTTGTGGGTTTTGGTTAGGTAAGGGTTAAGGTTAGGTTTAGGGTTCGGGTGAGGGTAAGGGTTTGGGTGAGGGTGAGGTTTAGGGTTAGGATTAGGTTGAGGGTTCTGCTGAGGGTGATTGTTAAGATTAGGGTTAGGGTGAGGGTTAGGGTTAGGGTGAGGGTGAGGGTGAGGTTTAGGGTTAGGGTGAGGGTTAGGTTTAGGTTTAGGTTTAGGGTGAGGCTTAGGATGAGTTTTAGGGTTAGGATGAGGGTTAGGGTGAGAGGTAGGGTTAGGGTTAGGGTGAGGGTTAGGGTTAGTGTGAGGGTTAGTGTTAGGGATAGGTTTAGGTTAGGGTGAGGTTAAGGATTACGGTGAGGGTGAGGGTTAGGGTAAGGGTGAGGGTTAGGGATAGGGTTAGGGTTAGGGTGAGGGTTAGGTTGAGATTTAGGTTTAGGTTTAGGTTTAGGGTGAGGGTTAGGTTGAGTTTTAGGGTTAAGGATATGGTTAGGGGTAAGATAACGTTTAGGGTGAGGGTGAGGGTGAGGGTTAGGGTTAGGTTTATGTTGAGGGTAGGGGTGAAGGTGAGTTTTAGGGTGAGTGTGAGGGTGAGGGTTAGCATTAGAGTGAGGGTGAGGCTTAGGGTGAGGGTTAGGGTTAGGGTTAGTGTGAGGGTGAGTGTGAGGATTAGGGTTAGGGTTAGGGTGAGTTTTAGGGTTATGGTGAGGGTTAAGGTTAGGGATAGGGTGAGGGTGAGGGCGAGTGTTAGGATTAGGGTGAGGGTGAAGGTGAGGGTTAGGCTTAGGGTTATGGTTAGGTTGAGGGTTAGGGTCAGGGGTAGGATTAGCATTAGAGTTAGTGTTAGGCTGTGTGTGTGTGAGGGTGAGGGTGATGTTTATGCTTAGGTTGAGGGTGAGGGTTAGGGTTAGTGTGAGGAATAGGGTAAGGCTGAGGTTAAGGGTTAGGGTGAGGCTGAGGGTTTGGTTTTGGATTAGGGTTAGGGTGGGGGTTAATATGTGGGTTAGGGTGAGCGTTAGGGTTAGGCTTAAAGTTAGGGTCAGGGTGAGGTTTAGGGTGAGGGTCAGGGTGATGGTGAGGTTTAGAGTTGGGGTGAGGATTAGTGTTATGGTTAGGGTTAGGGTGAGGGTTATTGTGAGGGTGAAGGTAAAGGTTAGGTTGAGGGTTAGTGTTAGGGTGAGGGTTATGGTATCGATTAGAATTAGGTTGAGGGCTAGGTTGAGGGTGATAGTTAGGTTTAGTGTTATGGTGAGGGTTAGGGTTAGGGTTAGGATGAGGGTAACAGTGAGGGTAGGGTTAGGTTAAGCTGAGGGTTAGATTTATTGTCAGTGTTAGGGTGAGGGTGAGGGTTTGAGTTAGGGTTAGTGTCAGGGCTAGGTTTAGGTTTAGGGTGAGTGTTTGAGTTAGGCTGACGTGAGGGTTAGGGTGAGGGTGACATTTAGGGTTAGGGTTAGGGTGAGGGTTAGGGTTAGTGTGAGGGTTCTGGTGAGAGTGATGTTAAGGGTTAGAGTGAGGGTGAGGGTTAGAGTTAGATTGAGAGTTAGGGTTAGGGTGAGTGTTAGGTTGAGGGTTAGGTTAGTGTCAGGGATAGGGATAGGGTTAGGGTTAGTGTGAGGGTTAGGGTTAGGTATCGTGTTCAAGTTAGGGTGAGGCTAAGGGTTAGGTTGAGGGTGAGGGTGAGGTTTAGGGTGAGGTAGAGGGTTAGGGATAGGGTTAGGGTTAGGGTGAGTGTAAGGGTTAGGGTTAGGGTGAAAGATAGGGTTAGGGTTAAGTGTGAAGTTTAAGGTGAGGGTAGGGTTATGGTTAGGGTGAGGGCTAGGTTTAGTGTGAGGTTTATGCCTAGGGTTAGGTTTAGGGACAGGATTAGGGTTATGGAGAGGGTAAGGCTTAGGGTGAGGGTGAGGGTTTGGTTGACGGTGAGGGTTAGGGTTAGTGTGAGGGTTAGGGTTAGGGATAGGGTTAGGGTTAGGGTGTGGGTAAAGATCAGGGTTAGCGTGAGGGTGAGGTTTACGGTGAGGGTGAGGGTTAGGGATAGGGTTAGGTTGAGGGTTAGGTTGAGGTTTACGGTTAGGGTTAGGGTGAGGGTTAGGATTGCAGTTAGGTTTATGGTGAGGATAAGGGTTAGGGTGAGGTTTAGGGTGTGTGTGAGGGTTAGGGTTAGCATTACGGTTAGGGTTAGGGTTAGGGTTATGGTTAGGGTGAGGTTTAGGGTGAGGGTGAGGGTGAGGGTTAGGGTGAGTTTTAGGGTTATGGTTAGTGTTAGGGTTAGGTTAGGGTGAGGGTTACAGTTAGGATTAGGGTTAGGGTGAGGGCTCTGTTGAGGTTGAGGGTTAGGCTTAGGGTTAGGTTTAGATTTAGGGTTAATGTGAGGGGTAGGGTTAGGGTTAGGGTGAGGGCTAGGTTTAGTGTGTTAAGGTTAGCGTGAGGGTTAGGGTTAGGGTTACCGTTAGGGTAAGGGTTAGAGTTAGGGTTAGGTTTAGGGTTAGTTTTATTGTTAGAGTTAGGGTGGGCGTGAGGGTGAGGGTGAGTTTGAGGGTGAGGGTGAGGGTGAGGGTAAGTCTAAGATTAGGCTTAGTGTTAGAGTTAGGCTGAGGATGAGGGTGATGGTGAAATTGATGTTTAAGGTTAGGGTGAGGGCCACGATTAGGATTAGGTTTAGATTTAGGCTGAGGGTGAGGGTGAGGGTGATGGTGAGGGTGAGGGTGAGGTTTAGGGTGAGGGTTAGGGTTAGTGTGAGGTTTAGGGTGAGGGTGAGGTTAAGAGTTATAGTGAGGGTTAGGTTGAGGTTGAGGGTTAGGTGTAGGGTTAGGGTGAGGGTGAGGGTTAGGTTTAGGGTTAGGTTGAGGTTTAGGTTGAGGGTTAGGCTTATAGTTATGGATAGGATTAGGGTGAGGTTTAGAGTGAGGGTTAGGGTTAGGGTGAGGTTTAGGGTGAGGGTGATGGTTAGGGTTATGGTGAGGATTAGGTTTATGTGATGGTTAGGGATAGGATTACGATTAGGGTGAGGGCTAGGGTGTGGGTGAGGTTTAGTGGTAGGGTTAGGGTGAGTGTGAGGGTTAGGGTTAGGGTTAGGGTGAAGGTTAGGGATAGGGTTAGGGTTAGGGTGAGGGTGAGAGTTAGGATGAGGGTGTGGGTTAGGGTGAGGATGACGTTTAGTTTTAGGGTTAGGGTTAGTGTGAGGGTTAGGGTGAGGCTGAGGTTAAGGTTTAGGGTGAGGGTGAGGGTTGTGTTTAGGATTAGGGTTAGGGGGATGGTTAGGGTTAGGCTTAGGGTTACGTTTAGGGTGAGGGTTAGGGTAACGGTTAGGGTTATGGTTAGGGTGAGTGTTAGGGTGAGGATTAGAGTTAGGGTTAGGTTTAGGGTGAGGGTTATTGTGACGGTGAGGGTTACGGTTAGGGTGAGGGTTAGGGTTAGTGTGAGGGTTAGGGTGAGGCTGAGGTTAAGTGTTAGGTTGAAGGTGAGGGTTGTGTTTAGGATTAGGGTTAGGGTGATGGTTAGGGTTAGGTTTAGGGTTAGTGTTGTGTTAGGGTTAGGGTGAGGGATATGGTGAGGTTTATGGTTAGGGTTAGGGTTAGGGTTAGGCTGAGGTTGAGGGTCTGGATGCCGGTGAGGGTTAGGTTTAGGAGGAGCATTAGGGTTAGGGTTAGGATTAGGGTGAGGGTTTGGGTTAGGGTTAGGGTTAGGATGAGGGTTAGGGTGAGGGGTACGGTTAGGGTTAGGTTGAGGGTTAGGTTTAGGGTGAGAGTAAGGGTTAGGTTGAGGGTTAGGATGAGGGTTAGGTTTAGGGATAATTTTAGTGTTAGGGTGAGGGTTAGACTAAGGTTGAGGTTTAGGGTTAGGGTGAGGTTTAGGGTTAGGGTTGGGGTAAGGGTGAGAGTTAGGGTGAGGGTAAGGTTTAGGGTGAGGTTTATGATGAGTGTAAGGGTTAGAATTAGCATTAGGGTTAGGGTTAGGGTTATTGTTAGGGTTAGGGTGAGGGTGAGGGTTAGGGTTAGGGTGAGGGTTAAGTTTAGGGTGAGGGTTAGTTTTAGGGTTAGGGTTAGGGTGAGTGTGAGGGTGATGGTGAGGGTTAGGCTTAGGGTGAGGTTTTGGGTTAGGTTTAAGTGGAGGGTTAGGGTGAGGGGCAGGGTTAGGGTTGGGTTAGTGTGAGGGCTAGGGTGAGGGTGAGGGTTAGGGTTAGGGTTAGGATTAGGGTGAAGGTTACGGTTAGGTTTAGGGTGAGGGTTAGGGTGAGGGGTAGGATTAGGCTTAGGGTACAGATAAGGGTTAGGTTTAGGTTTAGGGTTCGGGTGAGGTTTAGGCTTAGTGTGAGGGCTAGGGTGAGGGTGAGTGTTAGGGTTAGGGATAGGGTGAGGATTAGGTTAGGGTTAGGGTAAGTGTTAGCATGAGTTTTAGGGTTAGGGTGATATTTAGGTTTAGGGTTAGGGTTAGTGTGATGGTGAGGTTTAGGGTTAGATTTAGGGTTAGGGTGAGGGTTAGGGTTAGGGTTAGTGTTAGGATTAGGTTTAGGGTGAGGTTTAGGGTGGGGATGAGGGTTAAAGATAGGATTAGGATTAGGGTTAAGGTGAGGGTAGGTGTGAGGGTTAGGGTTAGGGTTAGGATTAGAGTTAGGTTGAGGGTGAGGATTAGGGTTAGGGTGAGGGTTGGGGTTAGTGTTAGAGTGATGGTGAGGGTTAGGGTGAGGATTAGGGTTAGGGTTAGTGTTAGGGTTAAGGTTGGGCTTAGGGATAGGCTTAGTGATAGGCGGAGGGTGAGGTTGAGAGTGAGGGTTAGGTTTAGGGTGAGGGTGAGGTTTAGGGTTAGATTTAGCATTATGGTGAGAGTTAGTGTGAGGTTTAGGGTTAGTGTTACGGTTAAGTTTAGGGTGAGGGTGAGGGTTAGGTTTAGGGTGAGGTTTGTGGTTATGGTTAGGGTTAGGGTTAGAGTGAGGTTTTGGATTAGTGTTAGGGTTATTGTGAGGGTGAGGGTTAGTGTTAGGGTTAGGGTTAGTGTTATTTTTAGGATTAGGGTTAAAGTTACGGTGAGGGTGAGGGTTACGGTTAGGTTTAGGCTGAGGTTTATGGGTAGGGTTAGGGTTAGGGTAAGGGTGAGGTTGGGGGTGAGGTTTAGGGTTAGGGTTATTTTTAGGGTTAGGTTTAGGGTAATGGTACAGTGAGGGTGAGGGTGAGGTTAAATTTTAGAGTTAGGGTTAGTGTTAGGGTTATGGTTAGGGTGAGGGTTAGTATGAGGGTTAGGGTTAGGGTTATGATTAGGCTTAGGCTTAGGGTTAGGCCGAGCATGAGGTTGAGGGTTAGGGTTAGTTTTAGGGTGAGGGTTAGGGTTAGGGTGAGGTTTAGAATGAGATTTAGGTTTAGGGTTAGGGTTAGGTTTAGGTTTAGGGTTAGGATTAGGGTTAGGGTTAGCTTTAGGGTTAGGGATAGGGTTAGAGTGAGGGTTAGGTTTAGGGTTATTGTTAGTGTTATGGTTAGGGTTAAGTTTGCGGTGAGGGTGAGGCAGAGGTTGAGCCGTATGTTTAGGGTCAGGGTTACGGTTAGGGTTAGTGTTAGGGTTAATGTTAGGGTTAGGGTTAGGGTGATGTTTAGGTAAGGGTGAGGGTTAGGGTTAGGGTTAGGATTAGGATTAGGTTTAAGGTGAGGGTGAGTGTGAGGGTTAGTGTTAGGGTTAGGGTTTGGATTGAGATAGGGTGAGGGTGAGGGTGAGGGTTAGTGTTAGGGTGAGGGTTGGGGTTATGGTTAGAGTGAGGTTTAGGGTGAAGGTTAGCTTGAGGCTTAGGGTTAGGGTATGGGCTAAGGTGAGGGTGAGGTTAGGGTTAGGCTTAGCGTGAGGGTTAGGGTTAGGGTTAGTGTTATGGTTTGGGTTTAGGGTTAGGCTTAGTGTTAGGCGGAGGGTGCGTGTGAGGTTGAGGGTTAGGGTAAGGGTGAGGGTGAGGTTTAGCGTTAGAGTTAGAGTTAGGGTGAGGTTTAGTGTGAGGGTTAGGGTTAGGGTTAAGGTTAGTGTTACAGTTAGGGTTAGGGTGAGGGTGAGTGTTAGGGTTAGGGGGAGGGTTAGGCTTTTAGGCTTAGGGTGAGGGTTAGGATGTGGTTTATGGTTAGGATTAGGGTTAGGGTGGGGGCTAGAGTGAGGGTGAGTGTTAGGGTCAGCGTTAGGGTGAGGTTTAGTGTTAGGGTTAGGGTTAGAGTTATGTTGAGGGTGAGGGTTAGGTTTAAGGTAAGGGTTAGTGTTAGGGTTAGGGTGAGGGTGAGGGTAAGGATTAGGGTTAGGGTTAGGGTTATTGTTAGTGTTATGTTTAGGGTTCGGTTTAAGTTGAGGGTGAGGCTGAGGGTGAGGTTTAGGGTTACGGTTAAGGTGAGGTTTAGGGTTAGGGTTAGGGTTAGGGTGAAGGTAAGTATTTGGCTTAGATTTAGGTTTAAGGTGAGTGTGAGGTTGAGGGTGAGGGTTAAGGTTAGGGTTATTGTTAGGGTTAAGGTTAGAATTACGGGGAGGGTGAAGTTGAGGGTGCAGATTAGGGTTAGGGTTAGGGTTTTGGTTAGGGTGAGGTTGGGGGTGAGGTTTAGGGTTAGGGTTAGGGTTAGTTTTAGGATTAGGGTTATGGTGAGGGTGAGTGTGAGGGTTAGGGTTAGGGTTAGGTTTAGGCTAGGTTTAGGCTGAGGGTGATGGTGGGGATGTGGATTAGGTTTAGAGTGATGGATAGGGTTATGGTTAGGTTGAGGGTGAGGATGAGGTTTAGGGTTAGGATGAGGGTGAGGGTTAGATTTAGGGTTAGGGTGAGGGCTAAGGTGAGGGTGAGGGTTAGAGTTAGGGTTAGGGTTAGGGTTAGGTTTAGGATTAGGGTGAGGGTTAGGGTTAGTGTGAGGATTATAGTTAGGGTTAGGGTTACTGTTAGGGTGAGGGTAAGTGTTAGTGTTAGGGTTAGGGTCACGGTTATGTTTAGGGTGAGGGTTAGGGTTAGGTTTTTGGTTATTGTTAAGGTTACAGGGAGCTAAAATCTTAGTGTGAGGGTGAGAGTTAGGGTTAGGGTGAGGGTGAGGTTTAGGGGTAGAGTTAGCATTAGCGTGAGGGTTAGGGTGAGGGTTAGGGTTAGGGTGAGGGTAAAGGTGAGGGTTAGGCTGAGGGTGAGAGTTTCGGTAAGGGTGAGGGTTATGATTAGTTTTCGGGTGAGGTTTAGGATTAGGGTGAGGGTTAGGGTTAGTGTGAGGATTAGTGTTAGGATTAGGGTGAGTGTAAGGGTGAGGGTAAATGTTAGGGTGAGGATTAGGTTTAGGGTGAGTGTTATGATTAGGGTGAGGGTTAGGTTTAGGGTTAGGGTTAGGGTTATTGTTAGAGTTAGGGTTACGGTTATGGTGAGGGTGATGTTGAGGAGGTTTAGGTTTAGGGTTAAGGTTAGATTTAAGATTACGGTGAGGGTGAGGTTTAGGGTTAGTGTTATGGTTAGAGACAGGGTGAGGGTGAGGGTTAGGGTTAGGGTTCGGGTTAGGGTTAGGGTTAGGGTGAGGGTTAGAATGAAGTTTAGGGTTAGGATTAAGTTTAGGGTGATGGCTAGGGTGAGGGTTAGGGTGAGGGTTAGGGTTAAGGATAGAGTTAGGGTTAGGGTTAATGTGAGGGTGAGGCTGAGAATAAGGGTTAGGGTGAGGTTTAGGTTTAGGGTTTGGTTTAGGGTTAGTGTTAGTGTTAGTGTTAGGGTTAGTGTTAAGGTGAGGGTTAGGATTAGGATTAAGGTTAGTGTTAGGGTTAGGCTGAGGGTGAGTGTGGGGGTGAGGATTAGGGTTAGGGTTAGGGTTAGGATTATTGTTACTGTTATGGTTAGTGTTAAGTTTGTGATGAGGGTGAGGCTGACAGTGAGGGTTCTGGTTATCGTTAGGGTTAAGATTATTCTTATTGTTAGGGTTAGGGTTAGAATTATGGTGAGGTTGAGGTTGAGGTTGAGGGTGAGGGTTAGGGTTAGGGTGAGGTTTAGGATTAGGGTTAGGGTTAGGGTTAGGTGAGGGTGAGTTTTGGGGTTAGAGTTAGGGTTAGGGGGAGGGTTAGGGTGAGGTTTAGGGTTAGGGTTAGTGTTAGGGTTAGGTTGAGGGTGAGGGTGAGGGTTAGGCTGAGGGTTAGGATTAGGATTAGTGTAAGGGTTAGCTTGAGTGTGGGGGTTAGGTTTAGGGTAAGGCTTAGTCTTTGGGTTAGGCTGAGGGGGAAGGTGAGGGTGAGGTTAGGGTTAGGGTGAGGGTTAGGGTGTGGGTTAGGGTTAAGGATAGGGTTAGGTTTAGGGTTAATGTGAGGTTGAGGCTGAGGATTAGGGTTAGGTTTAGGTTTAGGTTTAGGGTTTGGTTTAGGGTTAGTGTTAGTGTTAGTGTTAAGGTGAGGGTTAGGGCTAGGATTAAGATTAGTGTTAGGGTTAGGCTGAGGGTGATTGTGGGGGTGAGGATTATGGTTAGGGTTAGGGTTAGGATTATTGTTACTGTTGTGGTTAGTCTTAAGTTTGTGATGAGGGTGAGGCTGACAGTGAGGGTTCTGGTTATGGTTAGGGTTAAGATTATTCTTATTGTTAGGGTTAGGGTTAGAGTTATGGTGAGGTTGAGGTTGAGGGTGAGGGTTAGGGTTAGGGAGAGGTTTAGGGTTAGGGTTAGGCTTAGGGTTAGGCTTAGGGTTAGACTGAGGGTGAGTGTAGGGGTGAGGATTAGGGTTAGGGTTATGGTGATGGTTAGGGTTAGGGTGAGGGTTAGGTTTCGGATTAGGGTTAGGGTGAGGGCTAGGGTGAGGGTGAGGGTTAGGATAAGGTTTAAGCTTAAGCTTAGGGTTAGGATGAGCATGAGGTTGAGGGTGAGTGTAAGGTTTAGGGTGATGGTTAGGTTTATTGTTAGGGTGAGGGTTAGGATTAGGTTTAGGGTGAGGGCTAGGGTGAGGGTTAGGGTGAGGTTTAGGGTTAAGGATAGGGTAAAGTTTAGGATTTGGGTTAGGGTGAGTGAGTGTGAGTGTTAGGGTTAGGGTTAGGATTAGTCTTAGGGTTAGGTGAGGGTTAGGGTTAGGGATTGGGTTAGAGTGAGTGTGAGGGTGAGGATTAGGGTTAGGTTTAGTGTTAGGTTTAGGGTTTGGTTTAGGGTTAGGGTTAGGGTTAGGTTTAGGGTTAGGGTTACAGTGAGGGTTAGGGTTAGGTTTCGGGTTAGTGATAGGGTAAGGCTGAGGGTGATGGTGGGGGTGAGGATTAGGGTTAGGGTTAGGGTTAGGGTTATTTTTAGTGTTATGGTTAGTGTTGTTTGTGGTGAGGGTGAGGCTAACGGTGAGGGTTATGGTTATGGTTATGGTCATGGTAGAGTGTTAGTCTTATTGTTAGGGTTAAGGTTATAGTTACTGTGAGGTTGAGGGTGAGGGTGAGAGTTATGGTTCGTGATAGGGTTAGATTTAGGATGAGATTTAGGGATAGGCTTAGGTTTGGGATTAGGTTTAGGATTAGGGTGAGTGTGAAGGTTAGGGTGAGGGTTAGGCTTAGACTTAGGGTTAGGCTGAGGATGAGGGTGGGGGTGAGGATTAGGGATAAGGTTAATGTTATTGTTAGTTTTAGGGTTAGAATTCCCTTGAGGTTGAGGGTGAGGGTTAGGGTTACGTTTAGGGTGGGGATTAGGGTTAGGGTTAGGGTGAGTGTGAGGGTGAGGTTTAGGGTTAAATATAGGTTTAGGGGGAGGGTTAGTGTGAGGGTTATGGTTAGTGTTAGGATTAGGGTTAGGTTTAGGGTTAGCATTAGGGTTAAATTTAGAGTTATGGTGAGGGTGAATGTGCAGGTGAGTGTGAGGGTGAGGGTTAGGATTAGGATTAGGGTTGGGGTGAGGGCTACGTTGAGGGTGAGTGTTAGGGTTAGTGTTAGGGTTAGGTTTAGAATTAGGGTTAGGGTTAGGGTGAGGGTTAGGATGAGGGTTAGGGTTTCAGTGAGTTTGAGGGTTAGGGTTAGGTTGAGGGTGAGGGTTAGGGTTAGGAATAGAGTGAGGGTGAATTGTAGGATTAGGGTTAGGGTTACGTTTAAATTTAGGATTAGTATTATAGTTAGGGTTAGGATTAGAGTTATGGTGAGGGTGAGGGTGAGGGTGAGGGTGAGGGATACGGTTAGGTTTAGGGTGTGGTTTAGGGTTAGGGTAGGATTAGGTTTAGGATGACGGTGAGGTTTAGGGTTAGATTTAGGGTTACTTGGAGGGTTAATGTTAGGGTTGGTGTTAGGTTTAAGGTTAGGGTGAGGGTTAGGTTGAGGTTTAGGGTTAGGGTTAGGGTTAGGATTAGTTTTAAGGTGAGGGTGAGTGTTAGGGTTAGGGTTAGGCTTAGGCTTAGGCTTAGGGTTAGGCTGAGGGTGAGGGTGTGGGTGAGGATTAGGGTTAGGGTTATGGTTAGGTTTAGGGTTAGAGTGAGAGTTAGGATGAGGGTTAGGGTTAGGATTAGGGTTAGGGTGAGGGTGAGGGTTAGGGTAAGGGTTAGGCTTAGGCTTAGGGTTAGGCTGAGCATGAGGTTGAGGCGGAGGGTTAGGGTTAGTGTTAGGGTGAGTTTTAGTGTTAGGGTTAGTGTTAGAGTTAGGGTTAGGTTGAGGGTGAAGTTTAGGGGTAGAGTTAGGGTTAGGGTCAGGGTTAGGGTTAGGGTGAGTGTTAGGGTTGGCATGATGGTAAGAGTAAAGGTGATGGTTAGGCTGAGTGTGAGGTTTACGGTAAGGGTGAGGGTTAGGGTTAGGGTGATTGATAGTGTTAGGGTTAGGGTGAGGGTGAGGGTTAGATTGAGGATTAGTGTTAGGGTTAGTGTGAGGTCTTGGGTAAGGTTGAGGGTTAGGGTTAGGGTGAGGGCTAGGGTGAGGTTAAGGTTTAGGATTAGTATTAGTGTGAGGTTTAGGCTTAGGGGGATGGTTAGATTTAGTGTTACGGT
Organism: Dipodomys merriami; assembly: GCF_024711535.1. Taxonomy (NCBI): domain Eukaryota; kingdom Metazoa; phylum Chordata; class Mammalia; order Rodentia; family Heteromyidae; genus Dipodomys; species Dipodomys merriami. The sequence continues at coordinate 219,704 of NW_027206607.1, read as the reverse complement.
GAGGTTTAGTGTTAGGGTTAGGGTTAGGATTAATTTTATGGTTAGGCTTAAGGTGAGTGTTAGGGTGAGTGTGAGGGTTAGGGTTAGGGTTAGGATTAGGATTAGGGTTAGTGTTAGGGTGAGTGTGAGGGTTAGGGTTAGGGTTAGGCTTAGGGTTATGTTGAGGGCAAAGGTGAGGGTGAGGGTTAGGGTTAGCGTTTGGGTGAGGTTTAGGGTTAGGGTTAGGGATTGGGTGAGGGTTTGGATTAGGGTTAGTGTTAGGGTGAGTGTGAGGGTTAGGGTTAGGCTTAGGCTTAGGGTTAGGCTGAGGGTGAGGATGAGGGCGAGGGTTAGGGTTAGGGTGAGGGTTAGGCTTAGGGTTAGGGTGAGAATTAGTTTTCGGGTTAAGTTTAGGGTTAGGGTGAGGTTTATGGTAAGGGGTACTGTGAGGATGAGGGTTAGGGTTAGGTTTAGAGTTAGGGTGAGGGTGAGCGTTAGGGTTAGTGTTACGGTGAGGGTTAGGATGAGTGTTAGGGTTAGGATTCAGATTAGGGTCAGGGCTAGTGTGAGGGTGAGGGTTAGGGTTAGGGTTAGGGTGAGGTTTAGGGTTAGTGTTAGGGTTAGTGTTACGGTTCGGGTTACGTTTCGGGTTAGGGTGAGGGTTAGGGTTAGTGTTACGGTCAGCCTGATGGTTAAGGTTAGGGTTAGGGTGAGGGTTAGGATGAGGATTAGGGTTAGGATTATGATTAAGGTGAGGGCTAGGGTGAGGGTGAGGGTTAGGGTTAGTATTTGGGTGAGGTTTAGGTTTAGGTTTAAGGTTTGAGTGAGGGTTAGGATGAGGGATAGAGTTACGGTGACGGTGAGGCATAGGGTTAGGTTGAGGTTTAGGGTTAGTATTTGGGTTAGGGTGAGGGTTAGTTTTAGGGTTAGATTTAGGGTTAGGGGGAGGGTGAGGTTGAGGTTTAGGGTTAGGGTTAGGGTTAGTGTTAGGGGTAAGGTTAGGGTGAGGGTGAGTGTGAGGGTTAGGTTTAGGGTTAGGTTTAGGCTTACGGTTAGGCTGAGTGTGAGGATTAGGGTTAGGCTTATGGTTAGGGTTAGGGTTAGGGTGAGGGTTAGGGTTAGGATTAGGGTTAGGGTGAGGGCTACGGTGAGGGTGAGAGTTAGGATAAGGTTTAAGCTTAGGCTTAGGGTTAGGCTGAGCGTGAGGGTGAGGGTGAGTGTTAGGGTTAGGGTGATGGTTAAGTTTACGGTTAGGGTGAGTGTTAGGATGAGGTTTAGGTTTAGGGTGAGGGTTAGGGTGCGGATGATGGTAAGTGTAAAGGTGAGGTTTAGGCTGAGGTTGAGGGTTAAGATAAGGATGAAGGTTAGGATTAGGTTTAGGGTGAAGGCTAGGGTGAGGTTTAGGGTTAGGGATAGAGTAAGGTTTAGGATTTGGGTTAGGGTGAGTGAGTGTGAGTGTTAGGCTGAAGGTTAGGTTTAGGCTTAGGGTTAGGTGAGGGTTAGGTTTAGGGTTTGGGTTAGAGTGAGGGTGAGGATGAGAGTTAGGTTTAGGGTTAAGTTTAGGGTTAGGGTTAGTGTTAGTGTTAGGGTTAGGGTTAGGTTTACAGTGAGGGTTAGGGTTAGGGTTAGGGTTAGTGTTAGGGTTAGGCTGAGGGTGATGGTGGGGGTGAAGATTAGGGTTAGGTTTAGGGTTAGGGTTATTGTTAGTGTTACGGTTAGTGTTAAGTTTGTGTTGAGCATGAGGCTAACGGTGAGGGTTATCGTTATGGTTATGGTTATGGTTAGTGTTAGTCTTATTGTAAGGGTTAGGGTTAGAGTTACTGTGAGGTTGAGGGTGAGGGTGAGGGTTAGGGTTAGTGTTAAGGATAGATTTAGGGTGAGGTTTAGGGATAGGTTTACGTTTAGGATTAGGGTTAGGAATTGGGTCAGTGTGAGGGTTAGGGTGAGGGTTAGGCTTAGGCTTAGGGTTAGGCTGAGGATGAGGGTGGGGATGAGGATTAGGGTTAGGGATAGTGTTATTGTTAGGGTTAGGGTTAGAGTTACCTTAAGGTTGAGGGTAAGGGTTTGGTTTAGGGTTAGGGTGGGGATTAGGTTTAGGGTTAGGGTTAGGGAAAGGTTGAGGGTGAGTTTTAGGGTTAGATATAGGTTTAGGGGGAGGGTTAGAGTGAGGGTTAGGGTTAGGGTTAGTGTTAGGGTTTGGGTGAGGTTTAGGGTTAGGGTTAGGGTTAAGTTTAGAGTTACGGTGAGGGTGAGTGTGCCTGTGAGTGTGAGGATTAGGGTTAGGTTTAGGGTTAGGCTTAGGGTTGGGCTTAGGGTTAGGCTGAGGGTGAGGTTTAGGGTTAGGGTGAGGGTTAGTGTGAGGGTTATGGTGAGGGTTAGATTGAGGGTAGGGTTAGGTTTAGGGTTAGGGTGAGGCCTAGGGTGAGGGTGAGGTTTAGGTTTAGGGTCAGGGTGAGGTTTAGGGTTAGGGTTAGGGTTAGGGTTAGGGTGTGGATGAGGTTTAGGGTAAGAGTTAGGGTTAAGGTGAGGCTGAAGGTGAGGGTTAGGGTTAGGGTTAGGAATAGGATTATGATAACGTTTGGGTGAGTGTGAGGTTTAGGGTTAAGCTTAGTGTTAGGCTTAGGGTTACACTGAGGGTTAGGGTGAGGGTGAGCGTTAGGGTTAGGGTGAGGTTTAGGGTTAGGGTTAGGTTGAGTGTTAGTGTTCAGGTTATGTTTAGGGTTAGGGTGAGGGTTAGGGTTACGGTTAAGTTTTGCGTGAGGCTTAGGGTTAGGTTGAGGGTTAAGGTTAGGGTTAGGGTTAGGGTGAGGTTTAGGGTTAGGGTTAGGGTGAGGTTTAGGATGAGGATTAGGATTAGGATTAGGGTTAGGGTGAGGGCTATGGTGAGGGAGAGGGTTAGAGTTAGTGTTAGGGTGAATTTTAGGGTTAGGATGAGGGTTAGGATGAGGGTTAGTGTTACGATAAGGGTGAGGGTTAGGGTTAGGGTGAGGGTTACGGTTAGGATTAGGTTTAGGGTGAGGGTGAGGGTTAGGATTATGGTTAGGGTTAGGGTTATGGTTACTGAGAGGGTGAGGGTAAGGGTTAGGGTTAGGGTTAGGCTGAGGTTTTTAGTGTTAGGGTTAGGGTTAGACTTAGGGTTAGGGTGAGGTTAGGGTTAGGGTTAGTGTGAGGTTTAGTGTTAGTGTTAGGGTTAGGGTGAGGCTGAGGATGAGGGTTAGGGTTAGGGTTGGTATTAGAGTTAGGGTTACAGTGAGGGTTAGAGTGAGGGTGAGGGTTAGGCTTAGTGTTAGGATTAGGATTAGGGTAAGGGTTAGTGTGAGTTTGAGGTTTAGGGTTAGGTTTAGGCTGAGGCTGAGGATGAGGGGGAGGGTTAGGGTTAGAGTGAGGGTTAGGGTTAGGGTTTGGGTGAGAGTTAGGGTTCGGGTTAAGTTTAGGGTTAGAGTGAGGGTTAGGGTTATGTTGTGGTTTAGGGTTAGGCTTAGGTTTAGGGTGAGGGTTAGGGTTAGGGTTTGGGTTAGGGTGAGTGTTAGGATGAGGATTAAGGTTAGGATTAGGGTTAGGGTGAGGGCTAGGGTGAGGGTGAGGTTTAGGGTTAGTGTTTGGGTGAGGTTTAGGGTTAGGTTTAGGGTTTCGGTGAGGGTTATTATGAGGGTTAGAGTTACGGTGAGGGTGAGGGTTAGGGTTAGGTTGAGGGTTAGGGTTAGGATTTGGGTTAGAGTGAGGGTTAGTTTCAGGGTTAGATTTAGGGTTAGGGGGAGGGTTACTTCCAGGGTTAGGGTTACTGTTAGGGTTAGTGTTACGGTTAAGTTTAGGGTGAGGGTTAGGTTGAGGTTTAGGGTTAGGTTTAGGGTTAGAGTTAGGGTTAGGGTTAGGGTGACGGTGAGTCTGAGGGTTAGGGTTAGGGTTAGGCTTAGGCTTAGGGTTAGGCTGACGGTGAGGGTGGGTTTGAGAATTAGGGTTAGGTTTATGGTTATGGTTAGGGTTAGGGTGAGGGTTAGGATGAGGGTTAGGGTTAGGATTAGGGTTAGGGTGAGAGCTAAGGTGAGGGTGAGGGTTAGGATAAAGTTTAAGCTTAGGCTTAGGGTTAGGCTGAGCGTGAGGTTGAGGGTGAGGGTTAGGGTTAGGGTGATGTTTAGGTTTACAGTTAGGGTGAGTGTTAGCATGAGGTTTAGGTTTAGGGTGAGGGTTAGGGTGAGGATGATGTTAAGGGTAAAGATGAAGTTTATACAGAGGGTGAGGGTTAAGATAAGGGTGAGTGTTAGAGTTAGGTTTAGGCGTAAGGTAAAGTTTAGTGTTAGATTTAGGTTGAGGGTTAGATTGAGGATTAGGGTTAGGGTTAGGGTTTGTGTGAGGTTTAGGGTGAGGATGAGGGTTAGGGTTACAGTGGGGTTGAGGGATAGAATTAGGGTTAGGGTGAGGTTTATTGTGAGGGTTAGGGTTAGAGTTAAGGTTAGGGTTAGGGTTTGGTTTAAGGTTTGGGTGAGGGTTAGGATTAGTGTGAGGGTTAGGGTTAGGGTTAGTGTTAGAGTGAAGATAAGGGTTAGGGTGAGGGTGAGGGTTAGGTTTAGGGTTAGGGTGAGGTTTAGTGTTAGGGTTAGGGTTAGAGTTAGGGTTAGGGTGAGGGTGAAGTTTATTGGTAGAGTTAGGGTTAGGGTGAGGTTTAGGGTTAGGGTGAGGGTTAGGGTGAGGGTTAGGGTGGGGGTGAGGGTTACGGTAAGGGTGAGGGTTAGGATTAGGTTAGGCTGAGGTTGAGATTTAGATTGAGTATTAGTGTTAGGGTTAGTGTGAGGTTTATGGTGAGGTTGAGGGTTAGGGTTCGGGTGAGGGCTAGGGTGAGGGTGAGGGTTAGGGTTGGTGTTAGAGTCAGGTTTAGGGTTAGGGTAATGTTTGGGTTAGTGTGAGCATTAGTGTTAGCTTTACCATTAGTGTTAGGGTGAGGGTAAGTGTTAGGGTGAGAGTTAGGGTTAGGGGAGGTTTATGTTTAGGGTGACTTTGAGTGTTAGGGTTATCTTTAGGATGAGGTTAAGTTTATTGTTAGGGTTAGAGTTAGGGTTATGGTGTGGGTGAGGTTTAATGTTAGAGTTAGGGTAGTGTTAGGGTTTGGGTTAGGGTGAGAGATAGGGTTAGGCATAGGTTTAGGCTTAGGCTTAGGCTTAGGCCGAGCATGTGGGTAATGGTTAGGGTTCGGGTTAGGGTTTGGGTTCGGGTTAGGGTTAGGGTGAAGGTTAGGATGAGGTTTAGAGTTCGGATTAGGTTTAGGGTGAGGGCTAGGGTGAGGGTTAGGGTGAGGTTTAGTGTTAGGGATAGGGTTAGGTTTAGGATTTGAGTTAGGGTGAGGGTTAGTTGAGGGTTAGGGTTAGGTTTAGTGTTAGGGTGATGGTTAGGGTTAGGGTTAGAGTTAGTGTTATGGTTACGGTTAAGTTTGTGGTGAGGTTGAGGCTTAGGGTGAGGGTTATGGTTCTGGTTAGGGTTAGGGTTAGTGTTATGGCTAGTGTTATTGTTAGGGTTAGGGTTAGAGTTACGGTGAGGTTGAGGGTGAGGGTGAGAATTAGGGTTAGGGTGAGGTTTGGGGTTAGGGATAGGGTTAGGGTTAGAGTGAGGGTGAGGTTTAGTGTTAGAGTTAGGGTTAGAGGGGAGGGTTAGGGTGAGGTTGAAGGCTAGGGTTAGTGTTAGGTTTAGGGTGAGGGTGAGGTTTAGGTTGAGGTTTAGGGATAGGGTTAGGTTTAGGATTATGGTTAGGGTGAGGGTGAGTGTGAGGGTTAGGGTGAGGGTTAGGATTAGGCTTAGGTTTAGGCTGAGGGTGAGGGTGGGGGTAAAGATTAAGGTTAGGGTGATGATTAGGGATAGGGTTAGTGTTATTGTTAGGGTTAGGGTTAGAGTTACAGAGAGGGTGAGGGTGGAGGTGAGGGTTAGCGTTAGGGTTAGGGTAGGGTTTAAGGTTAGGGTTAGGGTTAGGGTGAGTGTGATGTTTAGGGTTAGATATAGGGTTAGAGGGAGGGTAAGGATGATGGTTAGGGTTTGGGTTAGTGTTAGGGTTAGGGTGAGGGTGAGGGTTAGGTTTAGGTTTAGGGTTATGCTTAGGGTTAGGCTGAGGGTGATGGTGAGGGTGAGTGTTAGGGTTAGGGTGAGTTTTAGGGTTAGGTTTATGGGGAGGATTATGATGAGGGTTAGGCTTAGGTTTAGGGTTAGGGTGAGGGTTAGGGTTACAGAAGGGTGAGAGTTAGCTTAGGTTGAGGGTTAGGGTTAGGATTAGTGTTAGGGTGAGGGTGAGTTTTAGGATTAGGGTTATTATTAGGGTTAGGGTTAGGGTTATGGTTATGGTGAGGGTGAGGCTTAGGGATAAGGTTAGGGTGCGGTTTTTAGTGTTAGGGTTAGGTTTAGAGTTAGGCTTAGGGTGAGGGTGAGGTTTAGGGGTAGAGTTAGGGTTAGGGTGAGGGTTAGGTTGAGGGTTAGGGTTAGGGTGAGGGTTAAGTTGGGGGTGACGATGAGGGTAAAGATGAATGTTAGGCCTAGGGTGAGGGTTATGTTAAGAGTGAGGGTTAGGGTTAGGGTGAGGGTGAGGGTTAGATTGAGGATTAGTGTTAGGGGTAGTTTGAGGTTTAGGGTGAGGATGAGGGTTAGGGTTAGGGTGAGGGCTAAGGTGAGGGTGAGGTTTAGGGTTAGTGTTAGGTTGAGGTTAGGGTTAGGGTGAGAGTTCTTTTTAGGTTTAGGGTTAAGGTTAGGATTAGGGTTAGGTTTAGTGTTAGGATTAGGGGTAGGGTTAGGGTAGGGTTAAGGTTAGGGTTAGGGTTATTGTTAGGGTCAGGGTTAGGATGAGGTTTAGATTTAGGGTTAGGATTAAAATTAGGCTTAGGGTAAGGGTGAGGTTTAGGGTTAGAGTTAGGGTTAGTATTAGGGTAAGGGTTATGGTGAGGTTTTGGGTTAGGGTTAGGCTTAGGCTTTGGTTTAGGCTTAGGCCCAGTATATGGGTGAGTGTTCGGGTTAGTGTTAGGGTGAGGGTTAAGGTTAGGGTTAGGGTGAGGGTTAGGATGAAGTTTAGGTTTAGGATTAGAGTTAGGGTGAGGGCAAGGGTGAGGGTTAGGGTGAAGGTTCGGGTTAGGGATAGGGTTAGGTTTAGGATTAGGGTTAGGGTGAGGGTGAATATGAAGGTTAGGGTTAGTGTTAGGGTTACACTTAGGGTTAGGGTGAAGGTTAGGGTTAGGGTTTTGTTAGGGTGAGGGTGAGGCTGAGGAGTAGGGTTAGGTTGAGGTTTAGGTTTAGGGTTAGTTTTACTGTTATGTTTCGGATTAAGTTTAAGTTTAGGGTTAGGATTAGTGTTATTGTTAGGGTTAGGATTAGTGTTACTGTTAGGGTTAGGGTTAGAGTTACGGTGAGGGTGAGGGTGACTGTGAGGTTTAGGATTAGTGTTAGGGTGAGATTTAGCGTTAGGGTTTTGATGAGGGTTAGGGTTAGGGTGAGGGTTAGGGTTAGGGTTAGTGTGAGGGTGAGGTTTAGGGTTAGGGTTAGGGATAAGGGGAGGGTTACGTCGAGGGTTAGTGTTATGGTTCGTGTTAGGGTTAGGGTTAGGTTGAGGGTGAGGTTTAGAGTTAGGTTAAGGATTAGGGGGAGGTTTAGGTCGAGGATTAGCATTAGGGTTAGTGTTAGGTTTAGGGTTAGGATTAGGGGTAGGTCGTGGGTTAGTGTTATTGTTAGGTTTAGTGTTAGAGTTGCGGTGAGGTTGAGGGTGAGGGTGAGGTTTAGGGTTAGCGTGAGGTTTAGGGTGAGGTTTAGGGTTAGGGTTAGGGTGTTGTTGAGGTTTAGGGTTAGAGTTAGGGTTAGGGGGACGGTTAGGGTGAGGGTTAGGGTCAGGGTTAGTGTTAGAGTTAGGGATAAGGTGAGTGTTAGGGTGAGGGTGAGGGTAGGCTTAGGGTTAGGATTAGGAATAGGGTAAGGGTTAGAGTTAGTGTGAGGGTTAGGGTTAGGGTTCGGGTTAGGCTTAGGGTTTCGCTGAGGGAGAGGGTGAGCATGAGGGTTAGGGTTAGGGTCAGGTTTAGTGTTAGAGTTAGGGTTAGTCTTAGGGTTTCGCTGAGGGAGAGGGTGAACATGAGGGTTAGAGTTAGGGTGAGGTTTAGTAGTAGAGTTAGGGTAGGGTGAGGGTTAGGGTTAGGCTGAGGGTGAGGTTTAGGGGTAGAGTTAGGGTTAGGGTGAGGTTGAGAGTGAGGGTTAGGTTTATAGTGAGGGTTACGGTTAGGTTTAGGGTGAGTGTGATGGTTAGATTGAGGATTAGTTTTCAGTTAGTGTGATGTTTAGGGTAAGGATGAGGGTTAGGGTTAGGGTGAGGGTTAGGGTTAGGATTAGGGTGAGGTTTAGGGTTAGGGTGATGGTTTGGTTTAGTGTGAGTGTTTGTGTTAGGTTTAGGTTTAGTGTGAGGGTGAGGATTAGTGTTAGGGCGGTGGTTAGTGTTATGGTGAGGTTTATGGAAATGGTGAGAGTTAGGGTTAGGGTTATTGTTAGGGTTAGGTTTAGGGTTACAGTTACGGTGAGGGTGAAGGAGAGGGCTAGGGTAGGGTTAGGATGAGATTTTGGTTTAGGGTTAGGGTTAGAGTTAGGGTTAGGGTGAGAGTGAGGTTTACGGTTAGTGTTAGGGTTAGTGTTAGGGTTAGGGTTAGGGTTAGGGTTCGGGTTAGGCTTAGGCTTAGGCTTAGGCTTAGGCTTAGGCTTAGGACGAGCATGAAGGTTAGGGTTAGGGTTAGGGTTAGGGTGAGGGTTAGGGTTATGGTTAGGGTGAGGGTTACCATGAGGTTTAGGGTTAGGATTAGGGTTAGGGTGAAGGCTAGGGTGAGGCTTAGGGTGAGGGTTAGGGTTAGGGATAGTGTTAGGTTTAGGATTAGTGTTAGGGTGAGGGTGAGTGTGAGGGTTAGGGTTAGGGTTAGGTTAGGCTTAGGGTTAGGGGGACCGTTAAAGTTAGGGTTAGGGTTAGGGTGAAGGTAAGGCTGAGGATTAGGGTTAGGTTTAGGGTTTGGGTTAGGGTTATTGTTATTGTTAGGGTTAGGGTTAGAGTTAAGCTGAGGGTGAGGGTGAGGGTGAGGGTGAGGGTTAAGATTAGGGTTAGATTGGGGTTCAGGGTTAGGGTTAGGGTTAGGGTTAGTTTGAGGGTGAGTTTTAGGGTTAGATATAGGTTTAGAGGGAGGGTTAGTGGGAGGGTTAGGGTGAGGGTCAGTGTTAGGGTTAGAGTGAGGGTGAGGGTTAGGTTGAGGTTTAGGGTTGTGGTTAGGGTTAGGATTAGTGTGATGGTTAGTGTTAGGGTTAAGGTTAGTGTTAGGGTGAGGGTAAGTGTTAGGGTGAGGGTTTGTGTTACGGTGAGGTTTATGGTTAGGGTGAGGGTTAGGATTAGGGTTAGGTTTACTGTTAGGGTTAGGTTTAGTGTTTGGGTTGCTGTGAGGGTGAGGGTGAGGGTTAGGTTTAGGTTTAGTGTGAGGTTTAGGGTTTGGGTTAGGGTTAGAGTTAGGTTTAGGTTGAGTGTGATGTTTGGGGTTAGACTTAGGGTTAGGGTGAGGTTTAGTTTGAGGTTTAGGGTTAGGGATAGTTTTAGGGTTGGGTTTAGGTTGAGTGTTAGCTAGAGGGTTAGGGTTTGGGATAGGGTTAGGAATAGGGTTAGGGTGAGGGTGAGTGTAAGGGTTAGGATGAGGTTTAGGTTTACGCTTAGGGTTAGGCTGAGGGTGAGGTTGAGGGAGAGGGTTAGGGTTAGGTTGAGCATCAGGGTTAGAGTTAGTGGGAGGGTTAGGATGAGGGTTATGGTTAGGATAAGGGTTAGGGTGAGGGCTAGGTTGTGGGTGAGTTTTAGAGTTAGATTTAGAGTTAGGATTAGGGTCAGGTTTAGGGTGAGGGTGAGGGCGAGGTTTAGGGTTAGTGTTAGGGTTAGGGTGAGGCTAAGGGTGAGGGTTAGGGTTAGGGTTAGTGTTAGGGTTAGGGTTAATGTGAGGGATAGGGTTAGGTTGAGGGTTAGGATGAGGATTAGGGTTAGCATTAGGGTTAGGGTGAGAGTGAGTGTTAAGATTAGGGTTAGGCTTAGGGTTAGGGTTAGGTTTAGGGTTAGGATTAGTGTTATTGTTATGGTTAGGGTTAGATTTATGGTGAGGGTGAGGGTGATGGTGAGGGTTAGGGTGGGTTTATGGTTAGGGTTTGGATTAGGGTTAGGGTGAGGGTGAGGTTTTGGTTTAGATTTAGAGTTAGGCGTAGGGTTAGGTCGAGGTTTAGGGTTAGGGTTAGTGTTAGGGTTAATGTTCGGGTGAGGGTTAGGTTACGGTTTAGGGTCAGGATTAGTGTTAGATTTCGGATTAGGGTTCAGCTCACGGCTAGGGTGAGGGTGAGGGTTAGGGTAAGGCTTAGGCTTAGGGTTAGGCTGAGCATGAGGTTGAGGGTGAGGATTAGGGTTAGGGTCCTCGGTAGTTTTACGGTTTGGGTGAGGGTTAGGATGAGATTTAGTGTTAGGTTGAGGGTGAGTTTGATTATGTTGGTAAGGGTAAAGGTGAGGTTTAGGCTGAGGGTGAGGGTTAAGATAAGGGTGAGGGTTAGTGTTAAGTTTAGAGTTAGGGTAAGGTTTAGGGTTAGGGTTAGGGTGAGGGTTAGATTGAGGATTCGGTTTAGGGTTAGCGTGAGGTTTAAGGTGAGGATGAGGGTTAGTGTTAGGGTGAGGGTGAGGGTTAGAATTAGGGTTATGGTGAGGGCTAGGGTGAGGTTGAGGGTTAGGGTTAGGTTTAGGGTGAGTGTAGGGTGAGGGTTAGGGTTAGGTTTAAGATTAGTGATAGGGATAGTTTTAGGATTAGGTTTAGGGTGAGGGTGAGTGTGAGGGTTAGGGTAACCGTTAGGATTAGGCTTACGGTTAGGGTGAGGATTAGGGTTAGGGTTTGGGTTAGGGTGAGGGTTAGGCTGAGGATTAGGGTGAGGTTTAGGGTTAGAGTTAGGGTTAGGTTTAGGGTTAGGATTAGGGTTAGGTTTAAGGTTAGGGTTAGGATTACAATGAGGGTTAGGTTTAGGGTTAGGGTTAGGCTTAGGGTTAGGCTGAGGATGATGGTGAGGGTGAGGATTAGGGTTAGGGTTAGTTTTAGGGTTATTGTTAGTGCTATGGTTAGGGTTAAGTTTGCTGAGAGGGTGAGGCTGAGGGTGAGGGTTATGGTTAGGGTTAGGTTAAGGGTTAGTGTTATTGTTAGGGTTAGGGTTAGAGTTACGGTTAGGTTGAGCGTGAGAGTGAGGGTTAGGTTTAGGGTGAGGTTTAGAGTTAGGGATAGGGTTATGGTTAGGGTATGGGGGAGGTTTAACGTTAGAGTTCGGGTTACTTTTAGTGTGATTGTTAGTGTTAGGGTTAGTGTTAGGGTGAGGGTAAGTGTTAGGGTGAGGTTTTGGTTTACGGTGAGGGTTATCATTAGGGTGAGGGTTAGGGTTATGGTTATTGTTAGCGTTAGGGATATGGTTACGGTGAGGGTGAGGGTGAAGTTTAGGGTTAGGGTTAGTGTTAAGGTCAGGGTGAGGGTGAGGGTTAGCTTGAGGTTTAGGGATAGTGTTAGGTTTAGGGTTAGGTTTTGGGTGAGGGTGAGTGTGAGGGTTAGGGTGAGGGTTAGGCTTAGATTTCGAGTTAGGCTGAGGGTGAGGGTTGTGGTGAGGATTGGGGTTAGGTTGATGATTAGGGTTAGGATTAGTGTTATTGTTAGGTGTAGGGTGAGGGTGAGCATTAGTTTGAGGTTTAGGTTTAGGGTTAGGGTTCGGATTAGTGTGAGGGTTAGTGTTAGGGTTAGGGTTAGTGTTGGGGTGAGGGTAAGTGTTAGGGTGAGATTTTGGTTTACGGTGAGGGTTATGGTTAGGGTGAGGGTTAGGGTTATGGTTATTGTTAGGGATAGGGATATGGTTACGGTGAGGATGAGGGTGAAGTTAGGGTTAGGTTTGGGACGAGGTTTAGGTTTGGGGTTAGGTTAGATTTAGGGTTAGGGTTTGGGTTACGGTTAGGGTGAGGTTTAGGGTAAGGGTTCGGGTAATGGTTAGGGTGAGCGTTAGATTGAGGATGAGGGTTAGGGTTAGTGTGAGGTTTAGGGTGTGGATGAGGATTAGGGTTATGCTGAGGGTGAGGGTTAAGATAAGGGTGAGGGTTAGGGTTATGGTGAGGGTTAGGGTAAGGGTTCGGTTTATGCTTAGTGTGAGGGTTAGATTGAGGATTAGGGTTAGTGTTAGTGTGAGGTTTAGGGTGTGGATGAGGATTAGGGATAGGGTGATGGTGAGGGTTAGAATTAGGGTTAGTGTGAGGGCTAGGTTGAGGGTTAGGGTTAGGGTGAGGTTTAGAATTAGCGTGAGGGTTAGGGTTAGTGTGAGGGTTAGTGTTAGGGTTAGGATTAGTGTTAGGGTGAGGGTAAGTAATATGTTGAGAGTCAGGGTTAGGGTGAGGGTTATTTTTAGGGTTAGGGTTAGGGTTACGGTTACTGTGAGGGTGAGTGTGAGGGTTAGGGTTAGGGTGAGCTTTAGTGTTAGGGTTATGGTTAGAATTAGGGTTAGTGTGAGGGTGAGGTTTAGGGGTAGAGTTATGTTTAGGGTCGGGGTTAGGGTGAGGATGACGGTTAGGGTGAAGTTTAGGGTGGGGTTGAAGGTAAGGGTAAAGGTGAGGGTTAGGCCAAGTGTAAGGGTTATGGTAAGGGAGAGGGTTAGGTTTAGGGTGAGGATTAGGGTAAGGGTTACGGTGAGGGTGTGGGTTAGATTGAGGATTAGTGTTAGGGTTAGTGTGAGGTTTAGGGTGAGGATGAGGCTGAGGGTTAGGGTGAGGGCTAGGGTGAGGGTGAGGGTTAGGGTTAGTGTTAGGGTGAGGTTTAAGTTTAGGGTGATGGTTAGGGTTAATGTAAGGGTTAGGGTGAGTGTTAGGGTTAGGGTGAGTGTTAGGGTTAGGGTTAGGGTTATGGTTACAGTGAAGGTAAGGGTGAGGGTTAGGGTTAGTCCTAGGATGAGGTTTAGGTTTAGGGTTTGGGTTAGAGTTAGGGTTAGGGTTAGCATGAGGTTTAGGGTTAGGATTAGGGTACGGGTGAGGGCTAGGGTGAGGGTTAGGGTCAGGGCTAGGAATAGTAATAGGGTTAGGTTTAGGATGAGGGTTAGGGTGAGTGTGAGTGTGAGAGTGAGGGTTAGGGTTAGGCTTAGGCTTAGGCTTAGGGTGAGGTTGAGGGTTAGGGCTAGGGTTTGGGTGAGGGTGAGGATGGGGCTGTTTATTAGGATTAGTTTTAGGATTAGGGTTAGGGTTAGGGTTAGGTTTACGGTGAGGGTTAGGGTTAGGCCTAGGTTAGGCTTAGGGTTAGGCTGACGTGAGGGTGGGCGTGAGGATTAGGGTTAGGCCTAGGGTTAAAATTCTGGTTATTGTTAGTGTTTTGGTTTGGGTTAAGTTTGAGTTGAGGGTGAGGCTGAGGGTGAGGGTTACTGTTAAGGTTAGGATTAGGCTTAGGGTTAGGCTGAGGGTGAGGTTGGGAGTGAGGAATAGGTTTTGGGTGATGGTTAGTTTTAGGGTTAGGGTGAGGGTTAGGATAAGGGTTAGGGTTAGGATTAGGTTTAGGGTGAGGGCTACGGTGAGGGTGAGGGTTAGGGTTAGGCTTAAGCTTAGGCTTCGGGTTAGGCTGAGGGTGAGGGTGAGGGTGAGGTTTAGGGTTAGGGTGATGGACTGGGTTAGGGTTAGGGTGAGTGTTAGGATGAGGGTTACGGTTAGGATGAGGATTAGGGTGAGCGTGACGGTAAGAGTAAACGTGAGGGTTAGGCTGAGGGTGAGTGTTCCCCAAACGGTGAGGGTTAGGATTAGGGTGAGGGTTAGGGTTAGGTTTAGGGTGAGAGTTAGGATGAGGGGGAGGTTTAAGGTTAGGTTTAGGGTGAGGACTAGGGTTAGGGTGATGTTTATGTTTAGTGTTAGGGTGAGGTTTAGGGTTAGGGTTAGGGTTAGGATCAGTGTGCGTTTGAGGTTGAGGGTTAGAGATATGGTTAGGGTGAGGGTTACGGTGAGGGTTAGGGTTAGGGTTAGGTTTAGGGTTAGGTTTTGGGTGAAGGTTAGGGTGAGGGTGTGTGTTAGGGTTAGGGTTGGGGTGAGGGTTTGGTTTAGGATTAGGGTTAGGGTGAGGGCTGGGGTGAGGATGAGTTTTAGGATTCGGTTTAGGGAGAGGGTGAGTGTGAGGGTTAGGTTTAGGGTTAGGGTGAGGTTGAGGATGAGGATGAGGGTTAGGGTTAGGGTGAGTTTTAGGGTTAGGGTTAGGGTGAGAGTTAGGTTTTGGGTTAACTTTAGGGTTAGGCTCTGTGTTAGGTTGAAGGTGTCGGTAAGGTTAACGGTGAGGGTAAGTCTGAGGGTGAGGGTTATGGTAAGGGTGAGGGTTATGGTTAGGGTGAGGGTTATGGTTAGGGTTAGAGTTAGGTTTCACCTGAGGGTGAGGGTGAGGATTAGGCTTAGGGTTAGGGTGAGGTTTAAGGTTAGAGTTATGGTTAGGGTGAGGGTTAGTGTGCGGGTTAGAGTTAGGTTTAGTGTTAGGGTTGGGTTAGGGTTAAGGTTAGGGTTAGGGATAGGGTTACATTTAGGATTATGGTTAGGGTGTGGGTGAGGGTGAGGTTTAGGCTTAGGGTTAGGCTTAGGCTTAGAGTTAGGCTGAGGGTGAGGGTGAGGGTTAGGTTTAGGGTGAGGGTTAGGGTTAGGCTTAGGGTGAGGGTTAGGATAAGGTATAGGGTTAGGATTCGGGTTAGGTTGAGGGCTAGGGTGAGGGTTAAATTTAGGTTTAGGTTTAGTGTGACATTTAGGGTTTGGGTTAGTTTTAGGGTTATGGTGAGGGTTCGGGTTAGGGTTACTGTATGGGTGAGGGTTAGGGTTAGGTTGAGGGTTAGGGTTAGGGTTAGGCAGAGGGTTAGGTTGGGGGTGAGGAATAGGTATTGGGTGATGGTTAGCGTTTGGGTTAGGGTGAGGGTTAGGATGAGAGTTAGGGTTAGGATTAGGTTTAGGGTGAGGGCTAGGGTGAGGGTGAGGATTAGGGTTAGGGTGAGGTTTAGGCTTAGGGTTATGCTGAGGGTGAGGGTGAGGTTGAGGGTTAGTGTTAGGTTGATGGATAGGGTTAGGGTTAGGGCGAGTGTTAGGATGAGGGTTATGGTTAGGGTGAGGGTTAGGGTGAGCGTGATGGTAAGAGTAAAGGTGAGGGTTAGGCTGAGGGTGAGTGTTCCTCTAACGTTGAGGGTTAGGATTAGGATGAGGGTTAGGATAAGGGTTAGGGTGAGGGTTAAGGTGAGTGTGAGGGTTAGATTGAAGATTAGGTTTAGGGTAAGTGTGAGGTTTAGGGTGAGGATGAGGGTTAGGATTAGGGTGAGGGTTAGGGTTAGAATTAGGGTTAGGGTGAGGGCTACGGTGAGGGTGAGGTTTAGGGTTAGGGTGAGGTTTAGGGTTAGGGTGAGTGTTAGGGTTACTGTTAGGGTTAGGGTTAGGGTTAGAGTTAGGGTTAGGGTAAGGGTGAGGGTAATTGTTAGGGTGAGGGTTAGGTTTAGGGTGAGGTTTATGGTTAGGGTTTTTGTTAGGTTTAGGGTTAGGGTTACAGTGAGGGTGAGGGTGAGGGTTAGGGTTAGTGTGAGGTTTAGGTTTAGGGTTAGGGTTTAAATTATGTTTAGGTTGAAGGTGAGGTTTAGGGTTAGAGTTAGGGTTAGGGTGAGTTTTAGGATGAGGGTTAGGGTTAGGGTTAATTTTAGTTTTGTGGTTAGGGTGATGGTTAGGGTGAAGGGTAGGGTTAGGTTTATGATTAGGATTAGGGTTAGGGTGAGAGTGAGTGTGTGGGTTAGGGTTAGGTTTAGGGTTAGGCTTAGGGTTAGGCTGAGGGTTAGGTTGAGGGTGAGGGTTATTGTTAGAATGAGGATTAGCGTTAGGTTTAGTTTGAGGGTTAGGATGAGGGTTAGGTTTAGGATTAGGGTTAGGGTGAGGGCTAGGGTGAGGTTGAGATTTAGGGTTCGGGTTAAGGTGAGGTTTAGGGTTAGGGTTAGGGATAGGGTCAGGGTGAGTTTGAGGTTTAGGTTTAGAGATAGGGTTAGGGTGAGGGTTCGGATTAGTGTTAGCCTTAGGGTTAGGTTTAGGGTGAGGGTTAGTGTTAGGGTGTGTGTTAGGGTTAGAGTTAGGTTTAGGATTAGGGTTAGGGAGAAGGTGAGTTTGAGGGTTAGGTTTAGGGTTAGGTTTAGGGTTAGGCTTAGGGTTAGGCTGAGGTTTATAATGAGGGTGAGTGTTAGGGTTAGGGTGAGGGTTAGGGTTAGGGTGAGGGTTAGGATAAGGGTTAGGGTTAGATTTAGGATGAGGGTGAGGCTTAGGGTTAGGGTTACGGTTAGGGTTAATGTGAGGTGTAGGGTGAGGATGAGGGTTAGGGTTAGGGTGAGGGTTAGGATTAGAATGAGGGTTATGGTGAGCGTTACGTTTAGGGCTAGGTTTCGGGTGAGGTTTACGGTTATGTTGAGGGTTAGAGTTAGTGGGAGGTTTAGTGTTAGTGTGAGGGTAAGTGTTAGGGTGAGGGTTAGGGTTAGGGTGAGAGTTATGTTTAGGGTGAGTTTTAGGGTTAGGTAAGGGTGAGGTTGAGGGTTAGGGTTAGGGTGAGGTTTAGGGTTAGAGTTAGGGTTAGGGTGAGGGTGAGGTTTAGTGTTAAAGTTAGGGTTCAGGTGAGGTTTAGGATGAGGGTTAGGGTAAGGGTTAGTTTTAGGTTTAGGGATAGGTTGGGGTTTAGGGTTAGGTTTATGATTAGGATTAGGGTTAGGGTGATGGTGAGTGTGTGGGTTAGGGTTAGGTTTAGGGTTAGGCTTAGGGTTAGGCTGAGGGTTATGTTGAGGTTGAGGATTAGTGTTAGGGTTAGTGTTAGGGTTAGGGTGAGGGTTAGGATGATGGTTAGGTTTAGGATTAGGGTTAGGGTGAGGGCTAGGGTGAGGGTGAGGTTTATAGTTAGTGTTAGTGTGAGGTTTAGGGTTAGGGTTAGGGTTAGGATCAGTGTGAGTTTGAGGTTTAGGGTTAGAGATAGGGTTAGGTTGAGGTTTACAGTGAGGGTTAGGGTTAGGTTTAGGGTTAGGGTGAAGGTTAGGATGAGGGTGTGTGTTAGGTTTAGGGTTAGGGTGAGGGTTAGTTTTTGGATTAGGGTTAGGGTGAGGGCTGGGGTGAGGGTGAGGTTTAGGAATAGGGTTAGGGAGAGGGTGTGTGTTAGGTTTAGGGTTAGGGTGAGGGTTAGGTTTTTGATTAGGTTTAGGGTGAGGGCTGGGGTGAGGGTGAGGTTTAGGAATAGGGTTAGGGAGAGGGTGAGTGTGAGGGTTAGGGTTAGGGTGAGTGTTAGGGTTAGGGTTAGTTTGAGAGTTAGGTTTCGGGTTAAGTTTAGGGTTAGGGTGAGAGGTTGAGGGTGTCGGTAAGGTTAAAGGTTAGAGTTAATCTGAGGGTCAGGGTTACCGTAAGGGTGAGGTTTATGGTTAGGGTGAGTGTTATGGTTAGGGTTAGAGTTAGGGTTCAGCTGAGGGTGAGGGTGAGGTTTAGGATTAGGGTGTGGGTGAGGTTTAGGTTTAGAGTTAAGGTTGGGGTGAGGGTTACGGTGAGGGTTAGGGTTATGGATAGGGTTACATTTTGGATTATGGTTAGGGTGTGGGTGAGGGTGAGGGTTAGGGTTAGGCTTAGGCTTAGGCTTAGGGTTAGGCTGAAGGTAAGGGTGAGGGTTAGGGTTAGGGTGAGGGTTAGGTTTAGTGTTAGGGTGAGTGTTAGGATGAGGTATAGGGTTAGGATTCGGGTTAGGTTGAGGGCTAGGGTGAGGGTTAAAGTTAGGATTAGGTTTAGTGTGAGGTTTAGGGTTTGGGTTAGGTTTAGGGTTAGGGTGAGGTTTAGGGTTAGGGTTACTGTATGGGTGAGGGTTAGGGTTAGGTTGAGGGTTAGGGTTAGGGTTAGGCTGAGGGTTAGGTTGGGGGTGAGGAATAGGTTTTGGGTGATGTTTAGCGTTTGGGTTAGGGTGAGGGTTAGGATGAGGGTTAGGGTTAGGATTAGGTTTAGGTTGATAGCTAGGGTGAGGGTGAGGATTAGGGTTAGGGTGAGGCTTAGGCTTAGGGTAGGGCTGACGGTGAGGGTGAGTGTGAGGGTTAGTGTTAGGTGGATGGATAGGGTTAGGGTTAGGGTGAGTGTTAGGATGACAGTTAGGGTTAGGGTGAGGGTTAGAGTGAGAGTGATGGTAAGAGTAAAGGTGAAGGTTAGGCTGAGGGTGAGTGTTCCCCTAAGGTTAAGGGTTAGGATTAGGGTGAGGGTTAGGTTAAGGGTTCAGGTGAGGGTTAGGGTGAGGGTGAGGGTTAGGGTTAGGGTGAGGGCTACGGTGAGGGTTAGGGTTAGTGTGAGGGTTAGGGTGAGGGTGAGGATGATGGTAAGTGTAAAGGTGAGGGTTAGGATAGGCTGAGGCTGAGGGTTAAGGTAAGGGTGAGTGTTAGGCTTAGAGTGAGGGTTAGGGTAAGGGTTCGGGTTAGAGTTAGGGTGAGGGTTAGATTGAGGATTAGGGTTAGGGTTAATGTGAGGTTTAGGGTGAGGATGAGTGTTAGGGTTAGGTTGAGGGTTAGGGTTAGAATTATGGTTAGGGTGAGGGCTAGGTTGAGGTTTAGGGTTAGAATTAGGGTTAAGGTGAGGTTTAGGGTTAGGGTGAGGGTGAGTTTAAGGTTCAGGCTGAGGGTTAGGCTGAGGGTAAGTGTTAGGGTTAGAGTTAGTTTTAGGGTGAGGGTAAGGGTGAGGGTTAGGGTGTCGTTGAGGGTGACGGTTAGGGTGAGGTTTAGGTTTGGGGTTAGGGTTAGGGTGAGGGTTAGGGTGAGGAGTAGTGTTAGGATTAGGGTGAGGATTAGGGATAGTGTGAGGGTTAGGGTTAGAGTGACAGTAAGGCTTAGGGTGAGGGTTAGGGTTAGGGTGAGGGTTAACATTAGGGTTACCTTGAGGGTTAGTGTTAGGTTGGAGGTTAGGGTTAGGGTGAGGGTTAGGGTGAGTGTTAGGGTTAGGGTGAGTGATAGGATTAGGGTTAGGGTGAGGGTTAGGCTTAGGGTGATGTGTAGAATGAGGGTAAGGGCTAGGGTGAGGGTGAAAGTAAGGGTTAGGGTATGGGTGAGGGTTAAACTTAGGTTTAGGGTTAAGGTAATGCTGAGGGTTAGGGTGAGGGTGAAGTTAAGGGTTAGGATTAGGGTGAGGGTTAGGGGTAGTTTTAGGGTTCTAGTTAGGGTGAGAGGTAGGATGAGGGGTAGGTATAGAGTTAAGGTTAGAGTTAGTGTGAGGGTTAGGGTTAGGGTGAGGATAAGGTAAGGGTGAGGTTTGGGGTGAGGGTGAGGGTTAGGGTTACTCAATGTGAGGTTTAGGGTTATGGTTATGGTGAGGGTTAGTGTTAGGGTTATGTTTTGGGTGAGGGTGAGTATTTGAGGATGAGGGTTCTGGAGAGTGTGATGGTTAGGGTTTCAGTGAGGGTTAGGGTTAAGGTGAGTGTTAGGGTGACGGTGAGTGCGAGGTTTAGGGTTGGGGTTAGGGTTAGAGTGAGTGGTAAGGTGAGGGGTAGGGTTATGCTTAGGGTGAGGTTTAGGGTTACTGTGAGGGTTAGGGTTAGGGTGAGGTTTAGGGTTACTGTGAGGGTTCAAGTTAGGGTTAGGCTTAGTGTTAGGGTGAAGGTAAGGGTTTGGTTGAGGGTTAGGGTTAGGTGGAGGGTTTGGGTTAATGTGAGGGTCAGGGTTAGGGTGAGAGTTAGGGTTAGGTTGAGGGTTATAGGGTGAGGTTGAGGGTGAAGGTAAGGCTTAGGGTTAGGGTTAGGGTGAGGGTGAGTGTGAGGGTTAGGGATAGGGTTAAAGTTAGGCTTAGGGTTAGGCTGAGGGTGAGGGTGAGGATGAGACTGAGGGTTAAGGTGTGGGTGAGGGTTAGGTTTAATGTAAGTTTAAGGGTGAAAGTGAGTGTTAGGGTGCAGGTGAGGGTTAGAGTTAGGGTTAGGGTTAGTATCAGGGTTAGGTTTAGGGTTAGGTTGAGAGTTAGGATGAGGGTTAGTGTTAGGGTTAGGGTTAGGGTTAGGGTTAGGGTTAGGCTGAGGGTGAGGTTGAGGGTGAGGGTTAGGGTTAGTTTGAGCGTTAGGGTTGGGAATAGGGTGAGGGTTAGGATGAAGGTTAGGGTGAGGGTAAGGTTTAGCTTGAGGGTTAGGGTGAGTGTGAGGGTTAGGGTTAGGGTTAGTGTTAGGGTGAGGGTAAGTGTTAGTGTTAGGTTTAGGTTTACGGTGAGGGTGAGGGTTAGGTTTAGGTTGAGGGTTAGGGTTAGGGTTAGGGTGAGGGTGAGGGTGAGGTTTAGGATAAAGGTTAGTGTTAGTGTTATTTTTAGGGTTATGGTTAGGTTTATGGTTACGTTGAGGGTGAGGGTTAGGGTTAGGGTGAGGTTTAGGTTTAGGTTTAGGGTTAGGGTTAGGGTTAGGATGAGGTTTAAGGTGAGTGTTAGGGTTAAAGTTTGAGTGAGGGTTAGGGTTATTGTGAAGGTTAGGTTTAGGGTTAGGGCTAAGGTGAGGGTTAGGGTGAGGGTAATGTAAAGGTAAGGATGAGGTTTTTGATGAGGGTGAGGGTTACGGTAAGGGTTACGGTTAGTGTTAGGGTGAGGGTTAGGGTTAGCAATAGGGTTAGTGTGAGGGCTAAGGTGAGGGTGAGGGTTAGGGTTAGGGTTAGGTTTAGGGTGAGGGTTAGGCTTAGGCTGAGGGTTAGGGTTAGTGGGATGGTTGGTGTTAGGGTTAGGCTTAGTGTTAGGGTGAGCGTAAGGGTTAAGGTGAAGGTTAGGGTTAGGGTGAGGTTTAGGGTTAGGGTGAGGGTCAGGGTTAGGGTTAGGGTTAGGCTGAGGGTTAGGTGAGGGTTAGGGTTAGTGTTAGGGTAAGGGTTAGTGTTAGGGTGGGGGTTAGTGTTAGTGTTAGAGTTAGGGTTAGTGTTAGGGTTAGGTTGAGGGTTACGGTGAGGGTGAGGGTTAGGGTTAGGTTTAGGTTTATCATGTGGGTAAGTGATAGCGTTAGGGTTAGGGTGAGTGTTAGAATTAGCATTAGGGTTGGAGTGAAGGTTAGGGTGAGGGTTAGGTTTAGGGTTAAGGTGAGCTTGAGGGTGAGGTTTAGGGTTAGGGTGAGTTTGAGGGTTAGGGTGAGGGTTAGTGTTAGTGTTAGCGTGACGGTAATGGTGAGGGTGATGGTTAGGGTTAGAGTTATGGTGGGGGTTAGGTTTAGTGTGAGGTTTAGGGTGAGGATGAGGTTAAGGCTTAGGGTGATGTTTAGGTTAAGGGTGAGGGTTAGGGTTAGGGTTAGGGTTAGTGTGAGAGTTAAGATTGGGGTTAGGTTTAGGATTAATGTGAGGGTAAGCATTAGGGTGATGGTTAGGGTGAGGATGAATTTTAGGGTTAGGAATAGTGATAGAGTTAGTGTTACGCTGAGCATGAGGGTGAGGGTGAGGGTTAGGGTTAGTGTTAGGGTGAGGGTGATAGTAAGGGTAAAGGTGAGGGTTAGGCTGAGGGTGAGGGTTAAGATAAGGGTGAGTGTTAGGGTTAGAGTGAGGGTTAGGGTAAGGATTCTGGTTAGGGTGAGGGTTAGATTGAGGATTAGGGTTAGGGTTAATGTGAGGTTTAGGGTGAGGATGAGGGTTAGGGTTAGGTTAAGGGTTAGGGTTAGAATTATGGTTAAGGTGAAGGCTAGGGTGAGGTTTAGGGTTAGGGTTAGGGTGAGGTTTAGGGTTAGCGTGAGGGTGAGGTTTAGGGTTAGCGTGAGGGTGAGGTGAAGGTTCAGGTTGAGGGTTAGGCTGAGGGTAAGGGTTAGGGTTAGAGTTAGGTTTAGGGTGAGGGTAAGAGTGAGGGTTAGGGTGACGGTGAGGCTGACGGTAAGGGTGAGGGTTAGGTTTGGGGTTAGAGTTAGGGTGAGGGTTAGGGTGAGGGGTAGTGTTAGGGTTAGGGTGAGGATTAGGGATAGTGTGAGCGTTAGGGTTAGAGTGACGGTAAGGCTTAGGGTGAGGGTTAGGGTTAGGGTGAGGGTTAGCGTTAGGTTTAGGTTGAGGGTTAGTGTTAGGTTGGAGGTTAGGGTTAGGGTGAGTGTTAGGGTTAGGCTGAGTGATAGTACTAGGGTTATTGTGAGGGTTAGGTTTAGGGTGATATGTAGAATGAGGGTGAGGGTTAGTGTGAGGGTGACAGTTAGGGTTAGGGTATGGGTTAGGTTTAAGTTTAGGGTGAGGGTTAAGGTAATGCTGAGGGTTAGGGTGCGGGTGAGGTTAAGGGTTAGGATTAGGGTGAGGGTGAGTGTTAGGGTTAGGGTTATAGTTAGGGTGAGGGGTAGGGTGAGGGGTAGGGTTAGAGTTAAGTTTAGAGTTAGTGTGAGGGTTAGGGTTAGGGTGAGGATAAGTTAAGGGTGAAGGTTGGGATGAGGGTGAGGGTTAGGGTTACTCTTAGTGTGAGGGTTAGGTTTACGGTTATGGTGAGGGTTAGGGTTAGGCTTATGTTTAGGGTGAGGGTGGGTCTTAGAGTGAGGATGAGGGTTCTGGAGAGTGTGACGGTTAGGATTTCCTTGAGGGTTAGGGTTAGGGTGAGGTTTAGGGTTAGGGTTAGGGTTAGGTTTAGGGTGAGGGTGAGGTTTGGGGTTAGAGGTAGGGTTAGGGGGACTGTTAGCGTGACGTTTAGGGTTAGGGTTAGTGTTAGGTTTATGGTTAGGGTGAGGCTGAGGTTGAGGTTTAGGGTTAGGGTTAGTGTCAGAGTTAGGGTGAGGGTTAGGGTGAGTGTGAGGGTTAGCCTGAGGTTTAGGTTTATGATTAGGGTAAGGGTTAGGGTGAGTGTGAGGGTTAGGGTTAGGGTTAGGCTTAGTCTTAGGGTTAGGCTGAGGGTGAAGCTGAGGGTGAGGGTTAGGGTCAGGATTAGGGTTAAGATTAGGGTTAGGATTAGCGTTAGGGTGAGGGCTTGGGTGAGGTTGAGGGTTAGGGTTAGTGTTAGGGTAAGGTTTAGGATTAGGGTTAGGATTAGGGTGAGGGTTAGGATGAGGGTTAGGTTTACAGTGAGGGTGAGGTTTAGGGTTAGGTTGAGGGTTAGGGTTAGGATTAGAATTGGAGTGAGGGTGAGTGTTAGGATTAGGGTTAGGGTTAAGGTTAGGTTTAGGTTTAGGATTAGTGTTATTGTTATGGTTAGCGTTAGAGTTATGGTGAGGGTGAGTGTGAGTGTGAGGTATAGGGTTAGGTTTAGGGTGAGGATTAGGGTTAGGGCTAGGATTAGGGTTAGGACGACGATGAGGTTTAGGGTTAGATTTAGGGTTAGGTGGAGGGTTAATGTTAGGGTTAGTGTTCATTTTAAGGTTAGGGTGAGGGTTAGGTTGAGGTTTAGGGTCAGGGTTAGGGTTAGGATTAAGTTTAAGGTGAGGGTGAGGGTGAGGGTTTGCGTTAGGCTTAGGCTTAAGGATAGGCTGAGGGTGAGGGTGGCGGTGAGGATTAGGGTTAGTGTTATGGTTATGGTTAAGTTTAGGGGGAGAGTTAGGATGAGGGTTAGGGTTAGGATTAGGGTTAGGTTAAGGGCTAGGGTGAGGTTTAGGGTTAGGGTTAGGGTTAGGATTAATTTTAGGTTTGGGCTTAAGGTGAGTGTTATGGTGAGGGTGAGGGTTAAGTTAGGGTTAGGGTTAGGATTAGGGTTAGTGTTAGGGTGAGTGTGAGGGTTAGGGTTAGGGTTAGGCTTAGGGTTAGGTTGACGGCTAGGGTGAGGGGGAGGTTTAGGGTTAGTGTTTGGGTGAGGTTTAGGGTTAGGGTTAGGGTTTGGGTGAGGGTTAGGATTATGGTTATTGTTAGGGTTAGTGTGAGGGTTAGGGTTAGGCTTAGGCTTAGGTTTAGGCTGAGCGTGAGGGTGAGGGTGAGGGTTATGGTTAGGGTTAGGGTGAGAGCTAGGGTTCGGGTTAAGTTTAGGGTTAGCGTGAGGGTTAGGGTAAGGGTTACAGTGAGGGTGTGGTTTAGGGTTAGGTTGAGGGTTAGGGTTAGGTTTAGAGTTAGGGTGAGTGTGAATGGTGAGTGTTAGGGTTAGTGTTAGGGTGAGGGTTAGGATGAGGATTAGGGTTAGGATTAGGATTAGTGTGAGGGCTAGGGTGAGGTTGAGGTTTAGGGTTAGGGTTAGGGTGAGGTTTAGGGTTAGGGTTAGGTTTAGTGTTAGGGTATGTGTTACGTTTCGGGATAGGGTGAGGTTTAGGGTTAGGGTTACGGTCAGCCTGAGGGTTAAGGTTAGGGTTAGAGTGAGGTTTTGGATGATGATTAGGGTTAGGATTAGGGTTAGGTTGAGGGCTAGGGTGAGGGTGAGGGTTAGGGTTAGTGTTTGGATGAGGTTTAGGTTTAGGGTTAGGGTTTGGGTGAGGGTTAGGATGTGGGTTAGAGTTATGGTGAGGGTGAGGGTTTGGGTTAGGTTGAGGGTTAGGGTTAGGATTTGGGTTAGGGTGAGGGGTTAGTTTTAGGGTTATATTTACGGTTAGGGAGAGGGTTAGGTTGAGGTTTAGGGTTAGGGTTATGGTTAGTGTTAGGGTTAAGGTTAGGGTGAGGGTGAGTGTGAGGGTTAGGGTTAGGGTTAGGATTAGGCTTACGGTTAGTCTCAGGGTGAGGGTGGGGGTGAGGATTAGGGTTAGGGTTATAGTTAGGGTTAGGGTTAGGGTGAGGGTTAGGGTTAGGGTTAGGTTGAGGGTGAGGTTTAGGGGTAGAGTTAGGGTTATAATCAGGGTTTGGGTCAGGCTGAGGGTTAGGGTGGGGGTGATGTTAATGGTAAAGTTGATTTTAAGGCTGAAGGTGAGAATTAAGGTAAGGGTTAGTGTTAATATTAGGGTGATGGTTAGGGTTAGGGTTAGGGTGAGGGTGAGGTTTAGATTGAGGATTAGTGTTAGGGTTATTGTGAGGTTTAGGGTGAGTATGAGGTTTAGGGTTAGGGATAGGGTTAGGGTGAGGTTGAGGTTTAGGGTTAGTGTTAGGGTGAGGTTTAGGGTTAGGGTTAGGGTGATGGTTAGGGTTAGTGTTAGGGTGAGGTTTAGGGTTAGGGTTAAGGTTAGGGTGAGGGCTATGGTGAGGGTGAGGGTTATGGTGAGTGTTAAGATGAGGTTTAGGTTTAGGGTAAGGGTTAGGTTGAGGATGATGGTAAGAGTAAAGGTATGGTTTAGGCTGAGGGTGAGGGTTAAGATAAGGGTGAGAGTTAGGATTAGGTTTAGTGTGAGGGCTAGGTTGAGGGTTAGGCTGAGTTTTAAGCTTAGGGATAGGGTTAGGTTTAGGATTTGGGTTAGGGTGAGTGAGTGTGAGCATTAGGGTTAGTGTTAGGGTTAGGCTGAGGGTGATGGTGGGGGTGAGGATTAGGGTTAAGATTAGTGTTATTGTTTGGGTTAGGGTTAGAGTTACCATGAGGTTGAGGGTGAGGGTTAGGGTTAGGGTGGGGTTTGGGTTAGGGTTAGGGTTAGGGTTAGGGTGAGGGTGAGGTTTAGGGGTAGATATAGGTTTAGGGGGAGGTTTTAGGTGAGGGTTACGGTTAGGATGAGGTTTAGGGTTAGGATTATGTTTAAGTTTAGACTTATGGTGAGGGTGAGTGTGCGGGTGAGTGTGAGGGTTAGGGATAGGTTAGGGTTAGGCTTAGGGTTAGGCTTAGGTTTAGGCTGAGGGTGAGGTTTAGGGTTAGGGTGAGGGTTAGTGTTAGGATTATGGTGAGGGTTAGATTGAGGGTAGGGTTAGGATTAGGGTTAGGGTGAGGTATAGGGTGAGGGTGATGTTTAGGATTAGGGTTAGGGTGAGGGCTATGGTGAGGGTGTGGTTTAGGGTTAGGGTTTGGCTGAGGTTTAGGGTTAGGATTAGGGTTAGTGTTGGGGTGTGGGTGAGGTTTCGGTTAAGGTTAGGGTTAAGTTGAGCCTGAGGGTGAGGGTTAGTGTTAGGGTTAGGCATATTATTAGTTTAAGGTTTAGGGTGAGTGTGAGGGTTAGGGTTAGGTTTAGTGTTAATATTAGGGTTACACTGAGGGTGAGGGTGAGGGTTAGGGTGAGAGTTAGTGTTCAGGTTAAGTTTAGGGTGATGGTGAGGGTGAGGGTTAGGGTTAGATTGAGCGTGAGGTTTAGGGTTAGGTTGAGGGTTAGGGTTTGGGTTAGGGTTAGTGTTAGGGTGAGGTTTGGCATGAGGATTAGCGTTAGGATTAGGGTTAGGGTGAGGGCTAGGGTGAGGGTGAGGGTTAGGGTTAGTGTTAGGGTGAGGTTTAGGTTTAGGGTGAGGATTAGGATGAGGGTTAGGGTTACGGTAAGGGTGAGGGTTAGGGTTAGGGTGAGGGTGAGGGTTAGGATTTGCGTTAGGGTGAGGGTTAGTTTTAGGGTTAAATTTAGGGTTAGTGGGAGGGTTAAGTTGAGGTTAAGGGTTAGGGTTAGGGTTAGTGTTAGGGTTAAGCTTAGGGTGAGAGTTAGTGTTCAGGTTAAGTTTAGGGTGAGGGTGAGGGTTAGGTTGAGGGTTAGGGTTAGGGTGAGGGTTAGGGTGAGGTTTAGGATGAGGATTAGGGTAAGGATTAGGGTTAGGGTGAGGGCTAGTTTGTGGGATAGTGTGAGGGTATGTTTTAGGGTTAGTGTTAGGGTGAGTTTTAGGGTTAAGGTGAGGGTTAGGATGAGGTTTAGGGTTACGGTAAGGGTGAGGGTTAGGGTTAGGGTGAGGGTTAGGATTAAGATTAGGTTAAGGGTCAGGGTGAGGGTTAGGATTAGGGTTAGGGTTAGGGTTATTGTTAGGGTTAGGGTTACGGTTACGGTTACTGAGAGGGTGAGGGTGAGGGTTAGGGTTAGGGGTAAGGTGAGGTTTTTAGTTTTAGGGTTAGGGTTAGACTTAGGGTTAGGGTGAGGTTAGGGTTATGGTTAGTGTGAGGTTTAGTGTTAGGGTTAGGGTTAGGGTGAGGCTGAGGAGGAGTGTTAGGGTTAGGGTTAGTGTTAGAGTTAAGGTTACAGTGAGGGTTAGAGTGAGGTTGAGGGTTAGGCTTAGTGTTAGGATTAGGATTAGGGTAAGGGTTAGGGTGAGTTTGAGGGTTAGGGTTAGGTTTAGGCTTAGGGTTAGGCTGATGGTGAGGATGAGGGTGAGGGTAAGGGTTAGGGTTAGGGTTTGGGTGATAGTTAGTGTTTGGGTTAAATTTATGGTTAGGGTGAATGTTAGGGTTAGGGTTATGTTGAGCGTGAGGGTTAGGGTTAGGTTGAGGATTAGGGTTAGGCTTAGGATTAGGGTGAGGGTTATGGTTAGGGTTAGGGTGAGGGTTAGGATGAGGATTAGGGTTAGGATTAGGGTTAGGGTGAGGACTAGGGTGAGGGTGAGGTTTAGGGTTACAGTTTGGGTGAGGTTTAGGGTTAGGGTTAGAGTTTGGGTGAGGGTTATGATGAGGGTTAGAGTTACGGTGAGGTTGAGGGTTAGGGTTAGGTTGAGGCTTAGGGTTAGGATTTGGGTTAGAGTGAGGGTTAGTTTCAGGGTTATATTTAGGGTTAGTGGGAGGGTTAGGTCCAGGGTTAGGGTTAGGTTTAGGGTTAGTGTTAGGGTATAGTTTAGGGTGAGGGTTAGGTTGAGGTTTAGGGTTAGGGTTAAGATTAGAGTTAGGATTAGGGTTAGGGTGAGGGTTAGTTTGAGGGTTAGGGTTAGCGTTAGGGTTAGGGTGAGGGTTAGGTTTAGGATTAGGGTTATTGTTAGTGTTATGGTTATGGTTAAATTTGCAGTGAGGGGGAGGGGGAGGGGGAGGGTTATGGTTCGGTTTGGGTTAGGGTTAGTGTTAGGGTTAGTGTTATTGTTAGGGTTAGGGTTAGCGTTATGGTGAGGTTGAGGGTGAGGGTGAGGATTAGGGTTAAGGTGAGGTTTAAGTTTAGGGTTAGGGTTAGGGTTAGGGTGAGGGTGAGGTTTAGGGATAGAGTTAGGCTTAGGGTGGAGGATTAGGGTGAGGTTTAGGGCTAGGGTTAGTGTTAGGTTTAGGGTGAGGGTGAGGGTTAGGTTGAGGTTTAGGGATAGGGTTAGGTTTAGGATTAGTGTTAGGGTGAATGTTAGTGTGAGGGTTATGATGAAGGTTAGGCTTAGGCTTAGGTTTAGGCTGAGCTTGAGTGTGGGTGTAAGGATTAAGGTTAGGGTGATGATTACGGTTAGGGTTAGTGTTATTGTTAGGGTTAGGGTTATAGTTACAGTGAAGGTAAGGGTGGGGTGAGGGTTAGCGTTAGGGATAGGGTGGGGTTTAGGGTTAGGGTTAGGGTTAGGGTGAGGGTGAGGTTTAGGGTTAGATATAGTGTTAGGGGGAGGGTAAGGGTGATGGTTAGGGTTAGGGTTAGTTTTAGAGTTAGGGTGAGGGTGAGGTTTAGGTTTAGGTTTAGTGTTAGGCTAAGGGTTAGGCTGAGGGTGATGGTGAGGGAGAGGGTTAGGGTTAGGTTTTGGGTTAGGGTTAGGTTTATTGGGAGGGTTATGATGAGGGTTAGGGTCAGGATTATGGTTAGGGTGAGGCTTAGGGTTACAGAAGCGTGAGGGTTAGGGTTAGGGTGTGGGTTAGGGTTAGGATTAAGGTGAGGGTGATTGTGAGGGTTAGGATTAGGGTTAGGGTTAGGGTTATTGTTAGGGTTAGGGTTAGGGTTAGGGTTATGGTGAGGGTGAGGTTATGGTTAAGTTTAGGGAGAGGTTTTTAGTGTTAAGGTTAAGGTTAGAGTTAGGGTTATTGTTAGGGTGAGGTTTAGGGGTAGATTTAGGGTTAGGGTGAGGGTTAGGGTATGGGTTAGGGTTAGGGTGAGGGTTAAGTTGGGGGTGACCACAAGTTTAAAGATGAGTGTTAGGCCTAGGGTGAGGGTTGTGGTAAGGATAAGGGTTAGGGTTAGGGTGAGGGTGAGGGTTAGATTGTGGATTAGTGTTAGGGTTAGTGTGAGGTTTAGGTTAAGGATGAGGGTTAGGGTTAGGGTGAGGGCTAGGGTGAAGTTGAGGATTAGGGTTAGTGTTAGGGTAATGTTAGGGTTAGGGTTAGGGTTATGGTTAGGGTTAGGGTTAGGGTTGGTTTAGTGTTAGGCGTAGGGTTGAGGTATGTTTAAGGTTAGGGTTAGGGTTATTATTAGGGTTAGGGTTAGGATGAGGTTTAGGTTTAGGGTTAGGGTTAGGCTTAGGGTTTCGCTGAGGGAGAGGATGAGCATGAGAGTTAGGGTTAGGGTTATTTTTAGGTTTAGGGTTTGGTCGAGGGTTAGTGTTATTGTTAGGTTTAGTGTTAGAGTTGCGGTGAGGTTGTGGGTGAGGGTGAGGGTTAGGGTTCGGTGAGATTTCGCGTTAGGGTTAGGGTGAGGGTGAGGTTTAGGGTTAGAGTTAGTGTTAGGGCGACGGTTAGGGTGAGTTTTAGGGTGAGGGTTAGTGTTAGAGTTAGGGATAGGGTGAGTGTTATGGTGAGGGTGAGGATTAGGCTTAGGTTTTGGATTAGGAATAGGGTAAGGTTTAGAGTTAGTGTGAGGGTTAGGGTTAGGGTTCGGGTTAGGCTTAGGGTTTTGCTGAGGGAGAGGGTGAGAATGAGGGTTAGGGTCAGGTTTAGGTTTAGGGTTAGGGTTAGGCTTTTGGTTTCGCTGAGGGAGAGTGTGAGCATGAGGGTTAGGGTTAGGGTGAGGTTTAGGAATAGAGTTAAGGTAGTGTGAGGATTAGGGTTGTAGGGAGCCGAGGCGAGACTCCGCCCACTCCCTTGCAGTTTTGAGGATTACCACTCCAGACGGTGCTTGGCGGGACGCCTGGGCTGTGCGCGTGCGCGAGCCCGGTAGTGTCCCCAGCCAATCCCATGACACCTGGTGACGGTAAAAGGCAAGCGACCAACAATAGAAAAGACCCGTGTTCGAATTCCCTATATAAGCGGCTGTGTTTCGGGTGCACGCTCTCTCGCGCCCAAGCTCTCCTACAACTAAAAGGCTCTCCAATAAAGCGTGATCTGAGAAGACTCCTGGTGTGGTGGTGGTTTTTCCTCGCTGGTCGAGTAGGCGGTCACTACAACTGGTGCCGAAACCCGGGAACGAACCTGGGACGGGACCCGCGCAAGAGGCCGAATTGGAGCCAGAACTCAGCACGCGGAGAGGAGACGTCGGTAAATATCCCCCGGTATGCTGTTCACTATAGATTTAGATATTTATTGGTTGCTTGCATTGCTTCTTCCCTTGTGGCTTGTCTTTTTGATGGTGCGCACTTGCCTCGAGGAGGGAGGGTTTGATTTAATCCAGGAAGGACGCAAAGTACTAACGCAGCATCAGGATAGTCTATCAGAGTCAGCATACAGTAAGGGGGAGGAAAATAGGCCTAAAAGAAAAAGGGAAAAAAGAGAAAAGGATCCTAAAGAATTAAAGCAAGAGGGGCTGCAGCCCTCACAAAAGGAGAAGGGTTTCAGAGAGGAGGGGGTCTCAAGGAGACTCCCGTGCCCTTCTTTAAAAGCAAACCGGTTCTCAGCCCTACATGTGGAAGGGCGGGACCAAGAATATAGTAATCTTGTGAGTGACTCAGAGGAAGAAATGTTAGAGGAGGAGGGAGAACAGCTCGATCCAGCTGATAGTGAAGACTTAGAAGAGACTGCGGCGGAGCACGTGGCAGACAGATATGGAGGGTGGCGCCCCCTAGGGGTGGGAGTACCGCACCAGCCAGGGAGAGGAAACGGAGCTGCCCCTCACCCGTCAGCCCCCCCGCCGTGCCCGCCGGCAGGGAAGAGTCACTTTATAAAAGGCAGCACCTGGTCGCCGTTAGCGGCCGCCTTTCCAGTTTTTGAAAATCCCATTACTAATGAGAGAATTCTTGAGCCGGTTTCCTACTCCCAGTTAAAAGATTTAGTTGAGGCAGTCAGGACTTATGGAGTGACGGCCAATTATACCACTGCCTTGCTTCGAAGGCTAACTATTAATGCTATGATTCTGTGGGAGCAAAAACTGTTCAATATTTTCCTGAATTAGTGGCTAAACAGACAATTTTGATCTGAGAAAAAAAAATAAAAATAAAAAAAATTAAAAAAAAACAGGCAATTTTGGGTATGAAGTATTGTTTGATGCACTTTGCAAAAATTCCAGATAAATTAATTATTCCATACACCCGTGAGCAAGTTGAAATTTTAGCAGCCACAATGGATATGTGGGCAATTCTTGTTTGCTCATTTCCAAATGTAATTGATAATCATTATCCTAAGCATCCTCTGCTTGCCATAGTTAACAAAAATTTAGTGTATTTTCCTGTTGTCACTTCAAAGGAGCCCTTGGCTGATGCTCTAACCATCTTTACGGATGGATCAAAATCTGGACAAGGTGCCTTTTTTGTTCAAGGACACAAACAGCCGGTAGTCTTTAATTTTCGGCCGAATGTCCCACAGGCTGTTGAATGTTTAATTGTGCTTGAAGTTTTTAAAAGATTTGATCAACCTTTTAACTTATTTTCTGATTCATTATATGTTGTAAATGCCGTTGCTTCTCTTGAAGTTGCTGCTTCAGTTAAGCAGGCCAGTACAATTTCTAATGTTTTGTTACAGATTCAATCCCTTATCTTAAACAGAAAACATCCTTTTTATATTGGACATATTCGTGCCCACTCCATGTTGCCAGGCCTGATGGCAAAGTGTAATGATTTGGTGGACCAGGCAACTCGGGCTGTGGCTGTGGTCGCTGCTGATCCTGTAGAATTGGCAAAAGACTTTCATAAATTGTGTCATGTACCTGCTAATACCCTTAGGAAAAGATATAATTTGTCCAGGCATGTGGCAAGAGATATTGTTAAAGCCTGTAAATCTTGTGTTACCTTTCTTCATCTTCCCCATGTGGGGGTAAACCCCAGGGGGTTGAGACCAAACGCCCTATGGCAAATGGATGTTACTCATCTGACGGAATTTGGTAAGTTGAAATATTTACATGTGTCTGTGGACACCTTTTCCGGTGTCATTCATGCCACACCTCTGGCAGGAGAAAAGGTGTCTCACGTCAGAATACACTGCTTAGAAGCTTGGGCAGCTTGGGGAAAGCCCCTTAGACTCAAGATGGATAATGGCCCTGCTTATACTTCCCATGGTTTTCGCGCCTTTTGCGCACAAATGCAGGTTGCCCACACCACTGGATTGCCCTACAATCCTCAAGGACAAGGTATAGTGGAAAGAGCTAATAGAAGCATAAAAGAAATGCTTCAAAAACAAAAAGGGGGAGTTGCTGAGTCCGCGTCCCCCAGGGAAAGACTTTCTCTTGCGCTCTTTACCCTTAATTTTTTAATTCTAAATGACAATGATCAGTCTGCCGCAGATCAGCATATGACAAAAGACTCCATGGATACTAAAGACATGGTTATGTGGAAGGATGTTATTAATAATAAATGGTATGGACCGGATCCGGTAATAACGAGATCCAGGGGAGCTGTTTGTGTTTTTCCACAGAGTCAAGAAGTACCTCACTGGGTGCCAACGAGACTGACCAGGCCGGTGGAGACTGTAGAAAAACCCCCTCTTGAAGATGCAGCTGATCTTCTTGCTGTTAGCAACAGTGCTAATAGCAATCCCTGTGATAGCTAAACCAATGATGCTGTGGGCTGTTACAATTTACTGACTGGATTGCCTCTGCGGTGTCCTTTTCCAAAGAGCGGGTGGGAGTCGGAATGTTTTTAGCCTGCTGCTTGGGAGGATGCGTGGTCTGCCTATGGTTGGTCTGTCGCCTTCGAGCCCAAACCAGAAGGGACAAGGTTGTTATCTTGCAAGCATTAGCCGCTTTGGAGAGTGGATCCTCACCCCAGATTTGGCTGTCGGCCCTAAGAGGCAGTTAAGCCTTACCATTCTGCATAGCCTTAGCACCCCGAGGGATCAGGGGATCCCATTGCACCGGGACAGGTATGCAACTTGCAATTTGGGACAGGGTGCTAGGCAAGTGCACTGCACTTGAGGGTCTCATCCCCTCAAGAAGAGCATGCTGGGTAGCAAGTGGGTTGATGCCCAAGATCCCACCACTGCAAAAAAGGCATCGGACGGGCCTGGTCATCACTGGGGAAGGCGCCCCTCAGGCGAAGGCCAGTGCAAGGTCCTCTCATTAATGTCTTAGACAGAGGCCCAACCTCTACTCTTACCTGTTGCCATAAAACAAAGAAGGGGGAACTGTAGGGAGCCGAGGCGAGACTCCGCCCACTCCCTTGCAGTTTTGAGGATTACCACTCCAGACGGTGCTTGGCGGGACGCCTGGGCTGTGCGCGTGCGCGAGCCCGGTAGTGTCCCCAGCCAATCCCATGACACCTGGTGACGGTAAAAGGCAAGCGACCAACAATAGAAAAGACCCGTGTTCGAATTCCCTATATAAGCGGCTGTGTTTCGGGTGCACGCTCTCTCGCGCCCAAGCTCTCCTACAACTACAAGGCTCTCCAATAAAGCGTGATCTGAGAAGACTCCTGGTGTGGTGGTCATTTTCCTCGCTGGTCGAGTAGGCGGTCACTACATAGGGTGAGGGTTAGGGTTAAGGTGAGTGTGAGGCTTGGGGTTAGAGTCAGGGTTAGGGTGAGTTTTAGGGTGAGGGTTAGGTTTAGAGTGAGGGTTAGGGTTAGGGTTAGGATGAGATTGATGGTTAGATTGAGGATTAGTGTTCGGTTAGTGTGAGGTTTATGGTGAGGATGAGGGATAGGGTTAGGATGAGGGTTAGGGTTAGGATTAGGGTGAGGTTAAGGGTTAGCGTGTTGGTTAGGGTTAGTGTGAGTGTTTGTGTTATGTGTAGGTTTAGTGTTAGGGTGAGGGTAAGTGTTAGGGTGAGGGTTAGTGTTATGGTGAGGGTTATGTTAAGGGTGAGGATTAGGGTTAGGCTTATTCTTAGGGTTAGGTTTAGGGTTACAGTTACGGTGAGGGTGAGGGTTAGGGTTAGGAAGAGGTTTCGGTTTAGGGTTAGGGTTAGTGTTAGTGTTAGGGTGAGAGTGAGGTTTACGGATAATGTTAGGGTTAGTGTTAGGGTTAGGGTTAGGGTGAGGGTTAGGGTTCGGGTTAGGCTTAGGCTTAGGCTTAGGCTTAGGATGAGCATGAGGGTGAGTGTTAGGGTTAGGGTTAGGGTGACGGTTAGGGTTAGGGTTAGGGTGAGGGTTACCATGAGGTTTAGGGTTAGGATTAGGGTTAGGCTAAAGGCTAGATTGAGGCTTAGGGTGAGGGTTAGGGTTAGGGATAGTGTTAGGTTTAGGATTAGGGTTAGGGTGAGGGTGAGTGTGAGGGTTAGGGTTAGGGTTAGGTTAGGCTTAAGGTTAGGGTGAGCGTTAGATTTAGGGTTAGTTTTAGGGTGAGGGTAAGGGTGAGGATTAGGGTTAGGTTTAAGGTTAGGGTTAGGGTTATTGTTAGGGTTAGGGTTAGGGTTAGAGTTAAGGTGAGGGTGAGGGTGAGGTTGAGGGTTAGGATTAGGGTTAGATTGGGGTTTAGGGTTAGGTTAAGGTTAATGTTAGTGTGAGGGTGAGTTTTAGGATTAGATATAGGTTTAGGGGGAGGGCTAGGGTGAGGGTTAGGGTGAGGGTCAGTGTTAGGGTTAGAGTGAGGGTGAGGGTTAGGTTGAGGTTTAGGGTTAGGTTAGGGTTAGGATTAGTGTGATGGTTAGTGTTAGGGTTAGGGTTAGTTTTAGGGTGAGGGTAAGTGTTAGGGTGATGGTTTGGGTTAGGGTGAGGTTTATGGTTAGAGTGAGGGTTAGGATTAGTGTTAGGGTTACTGTTAGGTTTAGGTTTAGGGTTTGGGTTGCGGTGAGGGTGAGGGTGAAGGTCAGGGTTACGGTTAGTGTGAGGTTAGGGTTTGGGTGAGGGTCAGAGTTAGGTTTTGGGTGAGGGTGAGGTTTAGGGTTAGACTTAGGGTTAGCGGGAGGTTTAGGTTGAGGATTAGGGTTAGGGTTAGTTTTAGGGTTAGGTTTAGGTTGAGAGTTAGGGAGAGTGTTAGGGTTATGGATAGGGTTAGGAATAGGGTTAGGGTGAGGGTGAGGTTTAGGTTTAGATTTAGGTTTATGGGTAGGGTTATTTCGAGGGTTAGGGTGAGGGTTAGGTTGAGGCTTAGGTTTAGGGTTAGTGTTAGGGTTGGGATAAGGCTTAGGGTGAGGGTGAATGTGAGGGTTAGGGTTAGGGTTAGGCTTAGGCTTAGGGTTAGGCTGAGGGTGAGTTTGGGTGATGATGAGGGCTAGGGTGAGGGTGAGGGTTAGGGTACGGCTTAGGCTTAGGTTTAGGCTGAGCATGAGGTTGAGGGTGAGGGTTAGGGTTATGGTCCTGGGTAGGTTTACGGTTAGGGTGAGGGTTAGCATGAGATTTAATGTTAGGGTGAGGGTTAGGGTGATTATGATGGTAAGGGTAAAGGTGAGATTTAGGCTGAGGGTGAGGGTTAAGATAAGTGTGAGGGTTTGGTTAAGTTTAGGGTTAGGTTAAGGTTTAGGGTTAGGGTTAGGGTTAGGGTTAGACTGTGGATTCAGTTTAGGGTTAGTGTGAGGTTTAGGGTGAGGATGAGGGTTAGTGTTAGGGTGAGGGTGAGGGTTAGAATTAGGGTTAAGTGAGGGCTAGGGTGAGGGTGAGGGTTAGGGTTAGGGTTAGGATGAGGGCTAGGGTGAGGGTTAGGTTGAGGTTTAGGGTTAGTGATAGGGATAGGTTTAGGATTAGGGTTAGGGTGAGGGTGAGGGTGAGGGTTAGGGTTAGGTTTAGGTTTAGGCTTACTGTTAGGGTGAGGATTAGGTTTATAGTTTGGGTTAGGGTGAGGGTGAGGCTGAGGATTAGGGTTAGGTTTAGGGTTAGGGT
The DNA here is from genome assembly GCF_024711535.1 of Dipodomys merriami. Classification (NCBI taxonomy): domain Eukaryota; kingdom Metazoa; phylum Chordata; class Mammalia; order Rodentia; family Heteromyidae; genus Dipodomys; species Dipodomys merriami. The sequence goes on along the minus strand of NW_027206607.1, from coordinate 184,055 downwards.
TAAGGTTAGGGTTACAGTGAGGGTTAGGGTTAGGGTTAGGCTTAGGGTTAGGCTGAGGGTGAGGGTGGGGGTGAGGATTAGGGTTAGGTTTAGTTTTAGGTTTATCGTTAGTGCTATGGTTAGGGTTAAGTTTGCCGAGAAGGTGAGGCTGAGGATGAGGGTTATGGTTAGGTTTAGGGTTAGGGTTAGTGTTAATGTTACGGTTAGGGTTAGATTTATGGTTAGGTTGAGGGTGAGGGTGAGGGTTAGGGTAGGGTGAGGTTTAGGGTTAGGTTTAGGGTTAGGGTTAGGATTAGGGTTAGGGTATGGGTGAGGTTTAGGGTTAGCGTTAGGGTTAGGGGGAGGGTTAAGGTGAGGTTTAGGGTTAGGTTTAGTGTTAATGTCAGGGTGAGGGTTAGGTTGAGGTTTAGAGATAGAGTTAGGTTTAGTTTTAGGGTTTGGGTGAGGGTGAGTGTGAGGGATAGGGTCAGGGTTAAGTTTAGACTTAGGGTTACGCTGAGACTTAGGGTTAGGCTGATGGTGAGGGTTAGGTTTAGGATTGGGGTTAGGTTGATGGTTAGGGTTAGGGTTAGTGTAATTGTTAGGGTAAGGGTGAGAGTGAGGGTTAGGTTGAGGTTTAGGGTTAGGTTTAGGGTTAGGGTTAGTGTGAGGGTTAGTGTTAGGTTTAGGGTTAGTGTTAGTGTGAGGGTAAGTGTTATGGTGAGGCTTTGGGTTACGGTGAGGGTTATGGTTAGGCTGAGTGTTAGGGATATGTTTATTGTTAGGGTTAGGGTTACGGTTACAGTTTCGGTGAGGGTGAGGGTTAGGGTTAGGTTTAGGATGAGGTTTAGGGTTAGGGTTAGGGTTAGAGTTAGGGTTAGGGTTAGGGTTAGGGTAAGGTTTAGGGTAAAGGTTCGGTTTATGGTTAGGGTGAGGCTTATATTGAGGATTAATGTTAGGTTTACTGTGAGGTTTAGGGTGAGGATGAGTATTAGGGTTAGGCTGAGGGTGAGTGTTAAGATAAGGGTGAGGGTGAGGGTTAGGGTGAGGGTTAGGGTAAGGTTTTGGGTTATGGTTAGGGTGAGGGTTAGATTGAGGATTAGGGTTATGGTTAGTGTGAGGTTTAGGGTGAGGATGAGGATTAGGGTTAGGGTGAGGGTGAGGGTTAGAATTAGCGTTAGGGTGAGGGTCAGGGTTAGGGTTAGGGTTAGGGTTAGAGTGAGGTTTAGGATTAGGGTGAGGGCTAGGGTTAGTGTGAGGGTTAGTGTTAGGGTTAGGGTTAGTGTTAGGGTGAGGGTAAGTTTTAGGTTGAGGGTTAGGTTTAGGGTGAGGGTTATTGTTAGAGTTAGGGTTAGGGTTTCGGTTACTGTGAGGGTGAGGGTGATGTTTAGGGTTAGGGTGAGCTTAAGTGTTAGGGTTATGGTTAGAATTAGGGTTAGTGTGAGGGTGAGGTTTAGGGGTAGAGTTATGTTTAGTGTGAGGTTTAGGGTGACGTTTAGGGTCAGGGTGAAGTTTAGGGTGGGGGTGACGGTAAGGGTAAAGGTAAGTGTTAGGCCAAGGGTGAGGGTTACGGTAAGGGTGAGGGTTAGTGTTAGGGTGAGGGTTAGGGTAAGTGTTAGGGTGAGGGTCAGGGTTAGATTGAGGATTAGTGTTAGGGTTAGTGTGAGGTTTAGGGTGAGGATGAGGGTTAGGCTTAGGGTGAGGGCTAGGAAGAGGGTCAGGGTTAGGGTTAGTGTTAGGGTGAGGTTTAGGGTTAGTGTGAGGGTTAGTGTTAGGGTTAGGGTGAGTGTTAGGGTTAGGGTTATTGTTAGGGTTAGGATTAGGGTTACAGTTACGGTGAAGGTAAGTGTGAGGTTTAGGGTTGGGGTTAGGATGAGGTTGAGGTTTAGGTTTTGGGTTAGAGTTAGGGTTAGGGCTAGGGTGAGGGTGAGGTTTAGGGTTGGGGTTAGGATGAGGTTTAGGTTTAGGGTTTGGTTTAGAGTTACGGTTAGGGTTAGGGTGAGGGTGAGCTTTAGGGTTAAAGTTAGGATTAGTGTTAGGGTTAGGTTTAGGGTGAGGGTTAGGTTTAGGCTTAGGGTGAGGGTTAGGATGAGGTTTAGGGATAGGATTAGTGTTAGGGTGAGGGCTATGGTGAGTGTTAGGGTGAGGGTTAGGGTTGAGGATAAGGTTATGTTTAGGATTAGGGTTAGGGTGAGTGTGAGTGTGAGCATTAGGTTTAGGGTTAGGTTTAGACTTTTGGTTAGGGTGACGGTTAGGGCTAGGGTTTGGGTTAGGGTGAGGGTGTGGCTGATTATTAGGGTTAGGTTTAGGATTAGGGTTAGGGTTAGTGTTAGGTTTACGGTGAGGGTTAGGGTTAGGCCTAGGTTAGGCTTAGGGTTAGGCTGAGGGTGAGGGTGGGGGTGAGGATTACTTTTAGGGATAGTGTTAAAATTCGGGTTATTGTTAGTGTTTTGGTTTGGGTTAAGTTTGAGTTGAGGGTGAGGCTGAGGTTGAGGGTTAAGTTTAGGGTTAGGTTTAGTGTGAGGTTTAGGGTTTGGGTTAGTTTTAGGGTTAGGGTGAGGGTTAGGGTTAGGGTTCCTGTATGGGTGAGGGTTAGGGTTAGTTTGAGTGTTAGGGGTAGGGTTAGGCTGAGGGTTAGTTTGGGGGTGAGGAATAGGTTTTGGGTTATGGTTAGTATTTGGGTTAGGATGAGGGTTAGGATGAGGATTAGGGTTAGGATTAGGTTTAGGGTGAGGGCTAGGGTGAGGGTGAGGATTAGGGTTAGGCTCAGGCTTAGGCTTAGGATTAGGCTGAGGGTGAGGTTGAGGGTGAGGGTTAGTGTTAGGTTGATGGATAGGATTAGGTTTAGGGTGAGTGTTAGGATGAGGGTTAGGGTTAGGGTGAGGGTTAGGGTGAGCGAGATGGTAAGAGTTAAGCTGAGGGTTAGGCTGAGTGTGAGTGTTCCCCTCAGGGTGAGGGTTACTATTAGTGTGAGGGTTAGAATAAGGGTTATGGTGAGGGTTAGGGTGAGGGTGAGGGTTATATTGAGGATTATGGTTATGTTTAGTGTGAGGTTTAGGGTGAGGATGAGGGTTAGGGTTAGGGTGAGGGTTAGGGTTTGAATTAGGGTTAGGGTGAGGGCTAGGGTGAGGGTGAGGGTTAGGGGTAGGGTGAGGTTTAGGGTTAGGGTGAGAGTTAGGGTTACTGTTAGGGTTAGTGTTAGAGTTAGGCTTAGGGTAAGCTTGAGGGTAAGTGTTAGGGTGAGTGTTAGGTTTAGGGTGAGGGTCATGGTTAGGGTGAGGGTTAGGTTTAGTTTTAGGGTTATTGTTAGGTTTCGGGTTAGGGTTACAGTGAGGGTGAGGGTGAGGGTTATGGTTAGGGTGAGGTTTAGGGTTAGGGTTAGGGTTTGAATTAGGGTTAGGTTGAGTGTGAGGTTTAGGTTTAAAGTTAGGGTTAGGGTGAGGCTGAGGGTGAGGGTGTGGGTTAGGGTAAGGATTAGGTTTAGGGTTAGGCTTAGTTTTATTGTAAGGGTTAGGGTTATGGTTACGGTTAAGGTAAGGGTTAGGGTTAAGGTGAAGGTTAGGGTGAGGGTTAGTTTTAGGTTTAGGGTGAGGGTTAGGTGAGGGTTAGGGTTAGGGTTAGGTTGATGGTTAGGTTTACGGTGAGGGTTAGGGTTAGGATTAGGTTTAGGCTGAGGGCTAGGATGAGGTTTAGGTTTAGTGTGAGGTTTAGTGTTAGGGTTAGGCTTAGTGTTAGGTTGAGGGTAAAGATTAGGTTGAGGGTTAGGGATAGGTTTAGGTTTAGGGTGATGTTAAGGGTTAGAGTGAGGGTTAGGGTCAGGGGTGAGTGTTAGGGTTAGCATTATCGTTAGGGTGAGGGTTATTGTGAGGGTTAGGGTAAGGTTAGGGTGAGAATTAGGGTTAGGGTGAGGGTTAGGTAGAGTGTGAGGGTAAGGGTAAGTGTGAGGGTTAGGGTGAGTGTAAGGATTATGGTAAGGGTGTGGGTTAGGGTGAGGGTTAGGTTTAGGTTTACAGTAAGGGTGAGGGTTAGGGTGAGTGTTAGGTTTGGGGTTAGGGTTAGGGCGACGGTGAGATTGAGGTTTGGAATCAGGGTGAGGGTTAGGTTTAGGGTGAGGCTTAGGATTAGGATTAGGGTTAGGGTGAAGGCTAGGGTGAGGGTGAGGGTTAGGGTTAGGGATAGGGTTAGGGTGAGGGTTAGGGTTAGGCTGAGGATTAGGGTTAGTGTAACGCTTAGTTTTAGTGTTAGGGTTAGTGTTATTATGAGCATAAATTTTAGGGTTAGGATTAGGGTTAAGTTGAGGGTGAGGGTTAGGTTAAGGGTGAGGGCCAGGGTTAGTGTGTGGGTGAAAGTGAGGGTTAGGATAAGGTTTAGGATTAGGGTTATTTTTTTGGTGTAGGGTTAGGTTTATGGTTATGTTGAGGGTGAGGGTAAGGGTGAGGTTTAGGGTTAGGGTGATGTTTAGGGTTTGGTTTAGGTTTAGGTTTAGGGTTAGGATGAGATTTATGGTGAGGGGTAGGGTTAAGGTTAGGTTTAGGGTAAGGATTTGTGTGAAAGTTAGGGTTAGGGTGAGGGTTAGGTTAAGGATTAAGGTTTGGATTAGGGTTAGGGTGAGAGTGAATGTTAGGGTGAGTTTAAGGGTTAGCTTAGGGTTAGGGCTATGGTGAGGGTTAGTGTGAGGGTAGGGGTTAGGTTGAGGGTTAGGCTTAGTGTGAGGTTTAGGGTGAGGTTGAGGGTTAGGGTTAGGGTTAGGGTGAGGATAAGGTTTATGGTGAGGTTTAGGGTGAGGGTGAGTGTTAGGGTTAGCATTAGCGTTAGGGTGAGTTTTAGTGTGAGTGTTTTGGTTAGGTTAGGGTGAGGTTTTGGGTTAGTGTGAGGGTTAGGGTCAGGGTAAGTTCAGGGTAAGGGTGAGGTTTTTGGTGAGGGTGAGGGTTACGGAAAGGGAGATGTTTAGGGTTAGGTTGAGGATTAGGGTTAGGGTTAGGAAAAGGGTTAGTGTGAGGGGTAAGGTGAGGGTGAGGATTAGGATTAGGGTTAGGTTTAGGTTGAGGGTGACATTTAGACTGAGTGTTAGGGTTAGTGTGAGGGTTGGTATTAGGGTTAGGCTTAGTGTTAGGGTGAGGTTAAGGATTACGGTGAGGGTTAGGTTTAGGGTGTGCGTTAGGTTTAGGGTGAGGGTTAGGGTTAGGGTTAGGGTAAGGGTAAGGGTTAGGTTTAGGGCTAGTTTTAGGGTTACTCAGGGTTTTGGTGAGGTTTAGGGTTAGGGATAGTGTAAGGGTTAGGGTTAGGGTTAGTTTGAGGATTAGGTTGAGGGTTAGCGTGAGGGTTAGGGTTAGTGTGAGGGTTAGGGTTAGGCTGAGGGTGAGGGTGAGGGTGAGACATAGGGTTAGGGTTAGTGTTAGGGTTAGAGTTATGATGAGGGTGAGGGTTAGGGTTAGGATTAGGGTTAGGGAGAGGTTTTGGGTTAGGTTTGCGGTTAGGATGTGTTTTAGGGTGAGGCGTAAGTTTAGGTTTAGGGTTAAGTTTAGGTTAGGGTGAGGGTGAGGATAAGGTTTAGGCTGAGGGTTAGGGTGAGGGTTAGGGTTAGGAATAGGGTTAGGGATAGGGTGACTGTTAGCTTGAGGGTTAGGTTTAGGGTTAGGGTTAAGGTTTCGAGTGAGGGTTAGGGTTCAGTTTAGGGGTAGGTTAAGGGTTTCGTGTTTGGGTTAGGGTTAGGGTTAGGGTGAGGTTCAAGGTGAGGGTGAGGGTTAGGGTTAGGTTTAGGTTTATGGTGTGTTTAAGTGATATCATGAGGTTTAGGGTGAGTGTTAGAGTTATTAGTAGGTTTTGGGTGAGGGTGAGGGCGAGGGTTAGGGTTAGGGTTAGGGTGAGTTTTAAGGTTAGGGTGAGGGTTAGGGTTAGGGTTAGCGTGAGGGTGAGGGTGACGGTGAGGGTTAGGGTTAGTGTTAGGTTGAGGGTTAGGTTTAGTGTGAGGTTTAGGGTGAGGATGAGGTTAAGGGTTAGGGTGAGGGTTAATGTAAAGGTGAGGGTTAGGTTTAGGGTTAGTATTAGGATGAGGGTTAGGGTTAGGTTTAGGGTTAGGGTGAGGGTGAGGGTTAGGGTTAGGGTTAGGGTGAGGGGGAGGGTTAGGGTAAGGTTTAGGGTGAGGGCTAGGGTGCGTATTATGGTTAGGGTGAGGTTTAGGGTTAGGGTGAGGCTTAGGGTTAGGGTTACTTTGAGGTTGGTGTGAAGGTGAAGTTTAGGATGAGGGATAGGATTAGGTTGAGGGTTAGGGTTAGCCTTAGGGTGAGGGTTATGGTTAGGTTTAGATTGAGGTTTGGGGTGAGGGGTAGGTTTAGGTTTAGGGTTAGTGTTAGGTTTAGTGAGAGGGTTATGGTTAGGGTTAGGGTGAGTGTGAGGTTAAGGGTTATGGTGAGGGTTATGATGAGGTTGATCGTTAGGGTTAGGATTAGGGGTAGGGTTAGGGTAAGTCTGAGCATGAGGGTGTGGGTGCGGTCAGGTTTACGGTTAGGGTTACGTTTAGGGTGAGGGCTAGGGTGAGGGTTAGGGTTAATGTGAAGGTGAGGGTGAGGGTGAGGGTCTTTGTTAGATAATCATTAGGGTTAGGGTGAGGATTAGGTGAGGGTGAGGGTCAGGGTGAGCTTTCGGGTTAGGGTGTGGGTGAGTGAGGGTTAGGGTGAGGGTTCAGGTGATGGTGAGAGTTAGGGTAAGGTTGAGAGTTAGGGTTAGGTTTAGGGTTAGAGTTAGGTTTACGGTTAGAGTTAAGGTGAGGGTTCGGGTAAGGGGTACTGTTAAGGTTAGGGTGATCATTAGGGTTAATGTGATGGTTAGGGTTAGGGTGAGGATACATTAAGGGTGACGGTTAGGGTGAGGGTGAGGGTTAGGGTTACTGTTAGGATGAGGGTTAGGCTTAGCTTTAGTGTTAATGTGAGGGTGTGGGTGAGGGTTAGTGTTAGGCTTAGGGTTAAGGTGAGGGTGAGGGTGAGGATGAGGTTTAGCTTGAGGGTTAGGGTTAGGGTGAGGGTTAGGTTTAGGGTTAGGGTTATTGTTAGGGTTAGGTTTAGGGTGAGGGTGAGGATGAGGGTGAGGGTGAGGGTGTGGGTTAGTGTTAGGGTTAGTTTTAGGGTGAGGGTGAGGGTTAGAGTTAGGTTGAGGGGTAGGGATAAAGTTAGGGTGAGGGTTAGGGTTAGTCTGAAGTTTAGTGTTAGTGTTAGGGTTATGGTGAGGGTTAGGTTGAGGTTAAGGGTTAGCTTAGGGTTAGGGTTAGGGTGAGGGTTAGGGTGTGGGTAAGGGTTGGGGTGAGAGTTAGGCTTAGGGTTGGGTTTAGGGTGAGATTGAGGGTTAGGGTTAGGGTTAGGGTGAGGTTAAGGTTTAGGGTGAGGTTTAGGGTGAGGGTGAATGTTAGTGTTAGCATTAGGGTTAGGGTGAGGTTTAGTGTGAGTGTTTTGGTTAGGTTAGGGTGAGGTTTTGGGTTAGTGTGAGGGTAAGGGTGAGGGAAAGGTAAGGGTAAGGGTGAGGTTTTTGGTGAAGGTGAGGGTTACAGAAAGGGAGAGGGTTAGGGTTAGGGTGAGGGTTAGGTTTAGGGTTAGGAAAAGAGTTAGTGTGAGGGATAAGTGAGGGTGAGGATTAGGGTTAGGGTTAGGTTTAGGTTGAGGGTTAGGTTTAGGCTGAGCGTTAGGGTTAGTGTGAGGGTTGGTGTTAGGGTTAGGCTTAGTGATAGGGTCAGGGTAAGGTTTAGGGTGAGGGTTAGATTTAGGGTGAGGTTTAGGGTTAAGGTGAGGGTTAAGGTTAGCGTTAGGGTAAGGGTAAGGGTTAGGGTTAGGTCTAGGTTTAGGGTTATTGAGAGTTTTGGTGAGGTTTAGCGTTAGTTTTAGTTTAAGGGTTAGGGTTATGGTTAGTGTGAGGATTAGGTTGAGGGTTATCGTGAGGGTTAGGGTTAGTGTGAGGGTTAGGGTTAGGCTGAGGGTGAGGGTGATTGTGAGAGTTAGGGTTAGGTTTAGGGTTAGAGTTATGATGAGGGTGAGGGTTAGGTTTAGGATTAGGGTTAGAGAGAGGTTTTGGGTTAGGTTAAGGGTTAGGATAAGGGTTAGGGTGAGGGCTAAGGTTAGGTTTAGTGTGAGGTTAGATTTATTGTGAGGTTAATATTAGGGTTAGGGTTAGGGTGACGGTGAGGATAAGGTTTAGGGTGAGGGTTAGGGTGAGGATTAGGGTTAGGGATAGGGTTAGGGTTAGGGTGACTGTTAGCTTGAGGGTTAGGTTTAGGGTTAGGGTTAAGGTTTCTGGTGAGGGTTAGGGTTCAGTTTAGGTTTAGGTTAAGGGTTTCGTGTTTGGGTTATGGTTAGGGTTAGGGTGAGGTTTAGGGTGAGGGTGAGGGTTAGGTTTAGGTTTATGGTGTGGGTAAATGATAGTGTGAAGGTTAGGGTGAGTGTTAGAGTTAGCAGTAGGGTTGGGGTGAGGATGAGGTTAGGGTTAGGGTTAGCGTGTTTTAGGGTTAGGGTGAGGGTTAGGGTTAGGGTGAGCGTTAAGGTTAATGTGAGGGTTAGGTTGAGGGTGAGGATAAAGTAAGGGTGAGGGTTAGGGTGAGGGTGAGGGTTAGGGTTACAGTTAGGGTGAGGTTTAGTTTTAGGTTTAGTGTTAAGGTGAGGGTAAGTGTGAGGGTTAGGGTTAGGCTTAGGGTTAAGTTGAGGTTGAGGGTGAGGGGCAGGGCTAGCCGTGAGGGTTAGGGTTAGGGTGAGGGTTAGGTTTAAGGTTAGGGTTAGGGTTATTGTTAGGGTAAGGGTTAGGGAGAAGATGAGGATAAGGGTGAGTGTGAAGTTTAGGGTTAGGATTAGGGTTAGGGTGAGCCTGTGGGTGAGGGTGAGGGTGAGGGTTAGGGTCAGGGTTAGGCTAATGGTTGGGGTGAGGCTTAGGTTTAGGATGGTTTAGGGTGAGGGTGAGGGTAAGGGTGAGGGTGAGGGTTTGGTTGAGCGTTTGGATTAGGGTTAGGGTGAGGTTGAGTGTTAGGTTGAGTGTTAGGGTTAGGTTTAGGGTGAGGGTGAGTGTGAGGGTTAGGGTTAGGGTTAATGTTAGGCTTAGGTTAATCTGAGGGTGAGGGAGAGTGTGAGGGTTAGGGTTAGGGTGAGTGTGAGGATTAGGTTTAGGGTTACTGTGAGGTGTAAGGTGAGGGTTAGGGTTAGAATTAGGGTTAGGGTTAGAATTAGATTTCGGGTTAGGCTGAGTGTGAGTGTGAGGGTTAGGGTTAGGGTTAGGCTTATGCTTAGGTTTAGGCTGAAGGTGAGGGTGAGGGTAAGACTGATAGTTAAGGTGTGTGTTAGGGTTAGGTTTAATGTAAGGGTTAGGGTGAAAGTGAGTGTTAGGGTGCGGTTGAGGGTTAATGTTATGGTTAGAGTTAGGGTCAGGTTTAGATTAAAGGTTAGGTTGAGACTTTGGATGATGGGTAGGGTTAGGGTTAGGGTGAGGTTTAGGGTTAGTTTGAGGGTTAGGGTTAGGGATAGGGTGAGGGTTAGGATGAGGGTTAGGGTGAGGGTAAGGTTTAGGGTGAGGGTTAGTGTGAGTGTCAGGGTTAGGTTTAGGGTTAGTTTTAGGGTGAGGGTGAGGTTTAGGTTTACTGTTAGGGTTTTGGATAGGGTTAGGTTTAGGGTTCAGGAGACGGTTAGGATGAGGGTTAGGATGAGGGTTAGGGTTAGGGTGAGGGTTAGGTTTAGGGTGAGGATAAGTGTGAGGTTGAGGTTTAGGGTTAGGGTTAGGGCTAGAGGTAGGATGAGGGTTATTGTTAGTGTTAGGATTAGGTTTAGAGAGAGGGTTAGGATGAGGGTTAGGGTAAAGGTTAGGGTTAGGGTTAAAGGTTAGGGTGAGGGTTAGGGTCAGGGTGAGGGTTAGGGTGAGTGAGAGGGTTAGTTAGCATTAGGTTTAGGGTTAGGTTTAGGGTTAGGATTAGGTTTAGGGTGAATGCTAGGGTGTCGGTGAGGGTTAGGGTTAGGGTGAAGGTGAGGGTTAGGTTTAGGGTTAAGCTGAGGGTTTGGGTGAGGTATAGGGTTAGGAGTAGTGTTATGTTTAGAGTTAGGTGACTGATAGGGTTAGGTTTAAGGTGAGGGTTAGGGTGAGGATGAGGGTGAGTGTTAGGGTGAGGGTGAGGATTTGGGAAAGTATGAGGTTTAGGGTTTGGGTGAGGGTTAGGGTTGGGTGAGTGTTAGGGTGACAGTGAGGGTTAGGGTTAGGGTTGGGTTTAGGGTTAGGGTGAGGGGTAGGGTGAGGGGTAGGGTTAGGGTTAGGGTGAGGGTTAGGGTTAGTGTGAGGGTTAGGGTTAGGGTGAGGTTTAGGGTTACATTGAGGGTTCATGTTAGGTTTAGGCTTAGTGTTAGGGTGAGGGTAAGTTTTAGGTTGAGGATTAGGTTTAGGGTGAGGTTTAGGGTTAGTATGAGGGTTAGGGCTAGACTGAGGTTAAGGGTGGGGGTTAAGGTTAGGGTGATATTTAGGGTGAGGGTGAGTGTTAGGGTGAGGGTGAGGGTTCACTTGAGGGTTTGGGTTAGGGTTAGAGTGAGGTTGAGGGTGAGGGTGAGACTTAGGGTTAGGTTTAGGGTGACAGTGAATGTGAGGATTAGGGATAGTGTTAGGCTTAGGTTTAGGGTTAGGCTGAGGGTGACTGTGAGCATGATGGTTAGGGTTAGGGTGAGGCTTAGGGTTAGGGTGAGGGTTAGCGTTAGGGTTAGGGTTAGGTTTAGGTTGGAGTTTAGGTTTAGGGTGAGGGTTAGCGTTAGGGGTAGGGTTAGGTTGAGGGGGAGGGGGAGGTTTAGGTTTAGGATGAGCCTGTGGGTGAGGGTGAGGTTTAGGGTTAGGGTGAGGGTTAGGCTAAAGTTTAGGGTGAGGGTTAGTTTTAGGTTGATATTTAGGTTGAGGGTTTGGGTTAGGGTTAGGGTGAGTGAGAGGGTTAGGATTAGTGTTTGGGTTAGGTTTAAGGTGAGAGTGAGTGTGAGCGTTAGGTTTAGGGTTATTGGTAGGTTTAGGTTTAAGCTGAGGGTGAGGGTGAGTGTGAGGGTTAGGGTTATGTTGAGTGTGAGAATTAGGGTTAGGTTTTGGGTGAGGTTGAGAATGAGAGTTAGGGTGAGGGTTAGGGTTTGGGTTAGGGTGAGGGTTAGATGAGGTTGAGGGTTAGGGTTAGGGTGTGGTTAGGGTTAGGGTGTGGGTGAGGGTTAGCGTTAGGGTGAGCGTTAGGGCTTGAGTGCGGATTAGGGTGAGGGTTAGGGTTAGGGTGATGTTTAGGGTGAGGTTGAGGGTTGGTTTTAGGATTTGCGTTAGGTTTAGGGTGAGGTTGAGGGTGAGGGTGAGGCTTAGGGTTAGAGTTAGGGTGAGGGTGACTGTGAGGGTTAGAGGTTAGGGTTAGGCTTTAGGCTAAGTGTTAGGCTGAGGTTGAGGGTGAGGGTGATGGTTAGGGTTATGGTGAGAGTTAGGGTTAGGGTTAGGGTGAGAGATAGGGATAGTGTGAGGGTTAGGGTTAGGGTGAGCCTTAGGGTTACTGTGAGGGTTCATGTTAGGTTTAGGCTTAGTGTTAGGGTGAGGGTAAGTGTTAGGTTGAGTGTTAGGTTTAGGGTGAGGTTTAGGGTTAGTATGAGGGTTAGGGCTAGTGTGAGGGTAAGGTTCAGGGTTAGGGTTAGGGTGATGTTTAGGGTGAGGGTGAGGGTTAGGGTTTGGTTGAGACTTAGGGTTAGGTTTAGGGTAAGGATGAGTGTGAGGTTTAGGGTTAGGGTTAGGCTTAGGTTTAGAGTTAGGCTGAGTCTGACTGTGAGCTTCAGGGTTAGGGTTACGGTGAGCATTAGTGTTAGGCTTAGGGTGAGGGTAAGGGTTGGGGTGAGTGTTAGGGTTTGGGTGAGGGTTAGCGTTAGGTTTAGGGTTTGGGTTAGGTTGGAGGTTAGTGTTAGAGTGAGGGTTAGCATTAGGGGTAGGGTTAGGTTGAGGGTAAGGGTGAGGGTTTGGGTTAGGATTAGGTTTAAAGTGAGCCTGAGTGTGAGGGTGAGGGTTAGGGATAGGGTTAGAGTGAGGGTGAGGTTTAGGGTTACGGTAAGGGTTACGGTTAGGGTTAGGTTGAGGGTTAGGGAGAGGGTGAGGATGAGGGTTAGGGTGAGGGTTCGGGTTAGGGTTCGTGTTAGGGTTATGGTGAGGGTGGGGGTGAGGGTGAGAGTGAAGGTTAGGGTTAGATTTAGGATGAGGGTGAGGATTAGGGTTAGGACTAGGGTTAGGGTTATGTTTAGGCTGAGGATGAGTCTGAGGGTGTGGGTGAGGATTAGGGTTATGTTGAGTGTTAGAGTTAGGGTTAGGGTGAGGGTTTGGGTTAGTGTTCAGTTTAGGATGAGAATTAGTTTGAGGGGTACAGTTACGGTTAGGATAAGCGTTAGGTTTAGCGTTAGGGTTAGGGATAGGGTTGGTTTACAGTGAGGTTTAGGATGAAGGTTAGGGTTAGGTTTAGGTTTTTAGTGAGGGTTAGGGTGCAGGTTATGGTTAGAGTTAGGGTTAGGGTGAGGGTTATGTTCAGGGTGAGGGTTATTGTTAGGGTTAGATTTCCGGTGAGAGTAAGGGTTAGCGTGAGGTTAAGGGTGAGTGTGAGGGTTGGAGTTAGCATTAGGGTTAGGGTGAGGTTTACGGTGAGGGTTAGGGTTAGGTTTAGGGTTAGGGTGAGGTGAGGGTGAGGGTGATTGTGAGGTTTATGGTTAGGGTGAGAGATAGGTTTAGCGTGAGGATTAGGGTTAGGGTTAGGGTGAGGGTTAGCATGAGGGTGACAGTGAGGCTTAGGTTTTGGGTGAGGGTGAGTGTGAGGGTTAGGCTAAGGATTAGGGTTAGGGTTAGTGTGAGGGAGAAGTTGAGGGTTAGTGTTAGGAATCGCGTTAGGTTTAAAGTTAGGCTGAGGGTGAGCGTGACGTTGAGAGTGACGGTTAGGGTTAGGGTTAGGGTGAGGGTTAGGGTGAGGGTAAGGCTAAAGGTTAGGGAGAGGGTGAGGGTTAGGTTTAGGGTTCAGGTGAGGGTTAGGGTGAGGTTTAGGGTTAGGGTTATGGTTAGGGTTATGGTGAGGGTGAGGGTGAGGGTTAGTGTGAGGGTTAGTGTTAGGGTGAGGGTTATTGTGAGTGTTATGGTTAAGGTGAGCTTGCGGGTTAGGTGAGGTTTAGAATTAGGGTCAGGGTTAGGATATGAGTTAAGGTGAGGGTAAGTGTTGGGGGGAGGGTTAGGGTTAGGGTGAGGTTTAGGATGAGGTTTAGGGGTAGTGTTAGGGTTAGGGTTGTTAGGGAGAGTTTAAGGGTTAGGTTGAGGGTTAGTGTGAGGGTGAGTGTTAGTGTTAGCATTAGGGTTAGTGTGAGGGTTATGGTGAGTGTGTTAGGTTAGGGTCAGGGTTAGGGTTAGGGTGAGGGTTAGGGTTGGGTTAGGGTGAGGGTTAGATGCGGGTTAGGGTTAGGGTTAGGTTGAGGGTTAGGTTTAGGGTGAGGGTTATGGTTAGGATTACGGTTAGGGTGAGGGCTAGGGTGAGGGTGAGGGTTAGGGTTAGGGTGAGGCTTAAAGTTAGGTTGAGGGTTAGGTTTAGTGTGAGGGTTAGGGTGAGGGTAAGGTTAAATTTTAGGGTGAGGGTGAGTGTTAGAGTTAGGGTTAGGGTGAGGGTTAGGGTGAGGTTTAGGTTTAGGTTTATGGTTAGGGTTAGCATGAGGGTGAGCGTGAGGGTGACAGTGAGGCTTAGGGTGAGTGTGAGGGTGAGTGTGAACGTTAGGCTTAGGGTTAGTGTGAGGGTGAAGGTGAAGGTTAGTGTTAGGAGTAGGGTTAGGTTTACATTTAGGCTGAGGGTGATCGTCAGGATGAGGGTGACTGTTAGGGTTAGGGTTAGGTTGAGGTTTAGGGTTACTGTGAGGGTTAGGGTGATGGTAAGGTTCAAGGTTAGGGTGAGGGTTGGCTTAGGGTTAGGGTTAGGGTTATGTTGAGGATGAGGGTGAGTGTTAGAGTGAGTGGTAGGGTGAGGTGTAGGGTTAGGGTTAGGGTTAGGGTGAGGGTTAGGGTTAGTGTGAGGCTTAGGGTTAGGGTGAGGTTTAGGGTTACTGTGAGGGTTCATACTAGGTTTAGGCTTAGTGTTAGGGTGAGGGTAAGGGGTAGGTTGATGGTTAGGTTTAGGGTGAGGTTTAGGGTTAGAATGAGGGTTAGGGCTAGGGTGAGGGTTAGGGTGAGCGTTCGGGTTGGGTGATGTTTAGGGTGTGGGTGAGGGTTAGGGTGAGTGTGAGAGTGAGGGTGAGTGTTCAGTTGAGGGTTTGAGTTAGGGTTAGGGCGAGTTTGATGATCAGGGTGAGACTTAGGGTTAGGTTTAGTGTGAGGGTGAGTGTGAGGGTTAGCGATAGGGTTAGGCTTAGGTTTAGAGTTATGCTGAGGGTGACTGTGAGCGTGAGGGTTATGGTTAGGGTGAGGGTTAGTGTTAGGGTGAAGGTAAGGGTTGGGGTGAGTGTTAAGGGTAGGGTTAGGGTTATCGTTAGGTTTAGGGTGAGGGTTAGGGTTAGGTTGGAGGTTAGGGTTAGGGTGAGGGTTAGCGTTAGGGTTAGGGTTAGGGTTAGGTTGGAGGTTAGGGTTAGGATATGGGTTAGCATTAGGGGTAGGGGTAGGGGTAAGTTGAGAGTGAGGTTGAGGGTTAGGGTTAGGATTAGGTTTAGTGTGAGGCTGAGGGTGAGAGTGAGGGTTAGAGTTAGGGTGAGGGTTAGGCTAACTGTTAGGGTGAGGGTTAGGTTTAGGGTGATGTTTAGGTGGAGGGTGAGAGTTAGGTTGAGGTTGAGGGAGAGGGTTCGGTTGAGGATTTGGGTTAGGGTTAGGTTGAGGGTGAGGGTGAGTGAGAGGGTTAGATTTATGGTTATGATTAGGTTTAGGGTAATGCGTACTGTGAGGGTTAGGGTTGGGGTTATTATTAGGCTTAGGTTTAAGCTGAGGGTGAGTGTGAGTGTGACCGTTAGTGTTATGTTGAGTGTGAGCATTAGGGTTAGGGTTAGGGTGAGGGTGAGGTTGAAGGTTAGGGTGAGGGTTAGGGTGAGGGTTAGGTTGAGGGTTAGATGAGTATGAGTGTTAGGGGTAGGGTGAGGGTTAGGGTTCGGGTTCGGGTGAGGTTTAGCATTAGGGTGAAGGTTAGGGTTATGCTGCGGATTAGGGTGAGGATTAGTGTTAGGGTGATGTTTAGGGTGAGGTTAAGGTTTAGGTTGAGTGTGAGGGTGAGGGTTGGTTTGAGAGTTTGCGTTAGGTTTAGAGTGAGGTTGAGGGTGAGGGTGAGGCTTAGGGTTAGGGTTAGGGTGAGGGTGACTGTGAGGGTTAGGTTTAGGGTTAGGCTTAGTCTGAGGGTTAGGCTGAGGGTGAGGGTGAGGGTTAGGGTTAGGGTCAGGGTTAGGGTTAATGATAGGGTGATTTTTAGGGTGAGGGTTAGTGTGAGAGTTAGTGTTAGGATTAGGATTATTGTTACAGTGAGTGTAAGGGTTTGTTTGAGGGTTAGGGTTAGGGATCGGGTGAGGGTTAGGGTGAGGGTTAGGGTGAGGTGAGGTGAGGGTGATTGTGAGGTTTTTGGTTAGGGTGAGAGATAGGTTTAGGGTGAGGGTTAGGGTTAGTGTTAGGGTGAGGGTGAGCATGAGGGTGACAGTGAGGCTTATGGTGAGGGTGAGGGTGAGGGTGATGGTTAGGGTTAGGGTTAGGGTGAGTTTTAGGGTTAGTGTGAGGGTTAGGGTGAGGGTAAGGTTAAAGGTTAGGGTGAGGGTGAGGGTTAGGTTTAGGGTTAGGGTTAGGGTGAGGGATAGGGTGAAGTTTAGGGTTAGGGTTATGGTTAGGGTTAGGGTGAGGGTGAGGGTTAGGATGAGGGTGAGGGTTATTGTTAGGGTTAGGGTTAAGTTTACGGTTAATATGAGGTTGCGGGTGAGGTGAGGTTTAGCGTTAGGGTTAGCGTTAGGGTGAGGGTTAGGTTGAGGGTAAGTGTTGGGGTGAGGGTTAGGGTTAGGGTGAGGGTTAGGGTTTGGGTTAGGGTGAGGGTTAGATGAGGGTGTGGGTTAGGGTTATGTTGAGGTTTAGGTTTAGGGTGAGTGTTATGGTTAGGAGTAGAGTTAGGTTGAGGGCTAGGATGAGGGTGAGGGTTTGGGTGAGGGTTAGAGTTAGGGTTAGGGTGAGGGTTAGGGTTAGGGTGAGGGTTAGGGTTAGTGTGAGGGTTAGGGTGAGGGTAAAGTTAAAGGTTAGGGTGACGGTGAGGGTTAGGGTTAGGTTTAGAGTGAGGGTTAGGGTGAGGGTGAGTGTGTGGGTTAGGGCTAGGATTAGGGTTAGGGTGAATTTTATGGTGTTGGTGAGGGTTAGGGTTAGGTTGAAGGTGAGGGTTAGGTTTAGGGTTAAGCTCAGGATTTCGGTGAGGTTTAGGGTTAGGAGTACTTTTAGGTTTAATGTTAGTCTGAGGGTGAGGGTGAGGGTGACTGATAGGGGTAGGTTTAGGGTGAGGGTTAGGGTGAGGATGAGGGTGAGTGTTAGAGTGACGGTGAGGGATCGGGAGAGTGTCAGGGTTAGGGTTTGGGTGAGGGTTAGGGTTGGGTGACTGTGAGAGTGAAGGTGAGGGTGAGGGTTATGGTGGGGTTTAGTGTTAGAGTGAGGGTTAGGGTGAGTGGTAGGGTTAGGGTTACGGTTAGGGTGAGGGTTAGGGTTAGTGTGAGGGTTAGGGTTAGGGTGAAGTATAGGGTTACTTTGAGGGTTCATGTTAGGTTTAGGCTTAGTGTTAGGGTGAGAGTAAGGGTTAGGTTGAGGGTTAGGTTTAGGGTGAGGTTTAGGGTTAGTATGAGTGTTAGGGCTAGGGTGAGGGTTAGGGTGAGGGTTAGGATTAGGATTAGGGTTAAATTGAGGGTGAGTTTGAGTGTGTGGGTTAGGGATAGGGTTAGGCTGAGGGTGACTGTGAGCGCGATGGTTAGGGTTAGGGTGAGGGTTAGGTTTAGGGTGAGGGTTAGCGTTAGGGTTAGGGTGAAGGTTAGATTTAGGTTGTAGGATAGGGTTAGGGTGAGGGTTAGCGTTAGGGGTAGGGTTAGTTTGAGGGTGAGGGTGACGGTTAGGGTTGGGATTAGATTTAGGGTGAACCTGAGGGTGAGGGTGGAGGTGAGCGTTAGGTTTAGGGTCAGGGTTAGGCTAAGGTTCAGGGTGAGGGTTAGGTTTACCGAGATGTTTAGGTTGAGGTTTAGGGTGAGGGTGAGGGTGAGGGTTCGTTTGAGGGTTTGGGATAGGATTAGCGTGAGGGCGAGGGTGAGGGTGAGTGAGAGGGTTAAGTTTAGGTTTAGGATTAGGTTTAGGGTGAGGGTGAGTGTGAGGGTTAGGGTTAGGGTTATTGATAGTCTTAGGTTTATGCTGAAGGTGAGGGAGACTGTGAGGGTTATGGTTAAGTTGAGTGTGTGCATTAGGGTTAGGTTTAGGGTGAGGGGTAGGGTCAGGGTTAGGGTTAGGGTTAGGGTGGTGGTTAGAGTTAGGGATAGGGTTAGGGTTCGAGTTAAGGTTAGAGTGAGGGTTAGTGTGAGGGTGACCAATAGGGTTAGCGTTATGGTAAGGGATAGGGTGAGGGTGAGGGTGAGGGTTATGATGAGGGTTAGTGATAGGGTTGGGCTAGGGGTTAGGGTACGGGATAGGTTAGGGTGAGGGTTAGGGTGAAGGTTAGGATGAGAGCGAGGTTTAGGGTAATCGTGAGTGTTAGAGTGATGGTTAGAATGAGGATTAGGGTTAGGGTTAGGCTTAGGGTGAAGTTGAGGGTTAGAGTTTGGGTGAAGGTGAGCGTTAGTGTTATGTTTAGGGTTAACCTTAGGTTGAGGGTGAGGGTTAGGATTAGGGTTAGGGTTAGGATTAGGGTTAGGGTTATTGTTAGTGTTAGGGTGACGGTTAGGGTAAGGGTAAGGGTTAGGATTAGGGTGAGGTTAAGGATTAGGGTGAGGGTGATGGTTAGTGTTAGGTTTAGGGTGAGGGTGAGGGTGAGGGTCAGGGTTAGGGTGAGGTTTAGGATGAGTGCTAGGTTGAGGGTTAGGGTTAGGTTTAGGGTGAGATTAAGGGTTAGTGTGATTGTTACGGTTAGGCTTAGGGTGAGGGTAAGGGTTAGGGTGAGGGTTAGGGTGACGGTGAGGATTAGGGTAAGGTTTAGAGTTATGGTGAGGGTTAGGTTGAGGGTTAGGTTTTGGATGATTGTTAGGGTGAGGCTGAGATTTATGGGGTAGGTTAGGGTTAGGGTTAGGGTTAGTGTTAGGGTGAGTGTTAGTGTGACGGTAAGTGTTAGTGTGAGTTTTAGGGTTAGGGTGAGGGTGAGGGTTAGGGTTAGGATTAGGGTGAGGTTAAGGGTTATTGTGAGTATTAGGGTTAGGTTGAGGGTTAGAGTGAGGGTGAGGATTAGGGTTAAGGTTAGGTTGAGGGTGAGGGTGAGGTTTAGGATTAGGGTTTGAGTTAGGGTTAGGATGAGGCTTAGGGTGAGGAGTATGGTTAGGTTTAGGGTGAGGGTGAGGGTTAGGTTTATCTTTAGGGTTAGGTTTAGGGTTAGGTTGAGGGTGAGGGTGAGGTGAGGGTTAGTATTTGTTTGAGGGATAGGGTTAGAGTTAGGGTTAGGGTGAGGGTTAGGTTTAGAGTTAGGGATAGGATGAGGTTTATGGTAAGGGGTAGGGTTAGGTTTACGGTGAGGGTTAGGGTTAGTGTGAGGGTTAGGTTAAGGGTTAGGTTTAGAGTTAGGGTGAGGTTAAGGGTTAGGGTGAGAATTTGGGTGAGGGTAAAGGTTAGGTTTAGGGTTAGGGATTGGGTGAGGGTTAGGTTGAGGGTAAGAGTTCAGGTGAAGATTAGGGTGAGGGTGAGGTTTAGGTTTAGGGTGAGGGTGAGGGGTAGGGTGAGTTGTAGGATTAGTGTTAGGGTTAGGGTAAGGTTTAGGCTGAGGGTTTTGGTTAGTGTTATGGTTAGGTTTAGGGTGAGGTTTAGGTTGAGGGTGAGGGTTTGGGTTAGGGTAAGTCATAGAGTTAGGTTGAGGGTTGGAGGTAGGTTGAGGGTTATTGTGAGGGCTAGGGTGAGGGTGAGGTTTAGGGTTATGTTTAGTGATAAGGATATCATTAGGGTTAGGGTTAGGTTTAGGGTTAGGGTAAGGGTTAAGGGGAGGGTTAAGGTGAGGTTTAGGGTTAGGGGTAGGGAGAAAGTTAGGTTTAGTTTTAGGGTGTGATGTAGGTTTAATGTGAGGGGTAGGGTTAGTTTAGGGTTAGAGTTAAGGTGAGGGTAAGTGTTCGGGTGAGGGTTAGGATGATGGTAAGGTTTAGGGTGAACATTAGGTTTAGGGTCAGGGTTAGGTTTAGCTTTAGGTTTAGGGTGAGTGTTAGGGTTAGTTTGAGGGTTAGGGTGAGGTTGAGGGTTAGGGTTAGGCTTAGGCTGAAGGTGAGGGTGAGGTTTAGGGTTAGGGTTATGGTTAGGATTACGTTGAGTGATAGGGTGAGGGTTAGGGTTAATATTAGTGTTAGGGTGAGGGTGAGGGTTAGGGTTAGGATTAGGGTGAGGTTCAGGGTTATTGTGAGTGTTAGGATTAGTTTGAGAGTTAGGGTGAGGGTGAGGGTTAGGATTAAGATTAGGCTGAAGGTGAAGGTGAGGTTTAGGGTTAGGGTTTGGGTTAGGGTTAGGATGAGGTTTATCGTGAGGAGTATGGTTAGGGTTAGAGTGAGGGTGAGGGTTAGGTTTAGCTTTTGGGTTAGGGTTAGGGTTAGGCTGAGGGTGAGGGTGAGGGTTAGGGTTAGGGTTAGGATGAGGGTTAGGGTTAGGGTTAGGGTGAGGTTGAGGGTGAGGTTTAGGGTTATGGTTTTTTTTTAGGCTGAGGGTGATGGTGAGGATAAGGGTTAAGGTGAGGGTTAGGTTGATGTTGAGGGTTAGGGTAAGGGTGAGCTTTAGGGTGAGTGTTAGGGTTAGGGTTAGGGTTACGATTAGGTTGAGGGATAGGGTGAGGGTTAGGGTTAATATTAGGGTTAGGGTTAGGGTTAGTGTTAGGGTTAGGTTTAGGGTTAGGGTTAGGGTTAGGGTTAGGTTGTGGGTTAGTGTTAGAGTGAGGGTTAGGATGAGGGTTAAGGTTAGTTTGAGGGTTAGATTTAGGGTTAGGTTAGGGTAAGGGTAAGGATTAGGGTGAGCTTTAGGGTGAGGGTGAGGGTTAGGGTTAGGATGAGGGTTAGGGATATTGTGAGGGTTAGAGTTAGGGTTAGGGTTAGGGTGAGGCTAAAGCTTAGGGTTAGGTTTAGGTTGACGGTGAGGGTTAGTGTGAGGTTATTGTTAGGTTTAAGGTTTAAGGTGTAAGGTTTATGGTGAGGTCTATGTGAGGTTGTGGGTTAGGGTGAGGGTGAGGGTGAGGGTGAGCGTTTCGGTTAGGTAAGGGTTAAGATTAGGGTTAGGATGAGGATTAGGGTGAGAGTCAGGAATAGAATGAAGTTTAGGGTTAGAGTGATGGTTAGGGTTAGTGTGAGGTTTAGGGTTAGGGTTAGGGTTAGGGTGAGGTTTTGGGTTCAGGTTTCCATTAGGGTTAGGGTCAGGGTTAGGGTGTTTTTGAGGGTTAGCGGTAGGGTTAGGGTTAGTGTTAGGGTGAGGTTTAGGGTTAGGTTTAGGATGAGGGTTAGGGTAAGCGGTAGAGTTAGGGTTAATGTTAGGATTAGGGTGACGGTTAGGGTGAGGTTAAGGATTAGGGTGAGGGTGATGGTTAGTGTTATGTTTAGTGTGATGGTGAGGGTGAGGGTTAGGATTAGGGTAAGGGTGAGGCTGAGGGTGAGGGTTAGGGTTAGGGTAATGGTTAGTGTTAGGGTTAGTTTGAGGATTAGGGTGAGGTTTTTGGTTAAGGTGACCGTTAGGTTTAGACTGAGTGTTAAGTTTAGGGTTAGGGTGAAGGTTAGGGTTAGTGGGATGTTTAGGGTGAGGGTGAGGCTGAGGGTGAGAGTTCGGGTTCTCGTGAGGGTTAGGGTTTGGGTGAGGGTTAGGGTTAGGCTGAGGGTTAGTGTGAGGTTGAAGGTTAGGGTGAGCATGAGGGGTAGGGTTAGGGTTAGGGTGAGGTTTAGGTTTAGGGTTAGTGTTAGGTGAGGGTTATAGGGAGGGATAGGGTTAGGGTTAGGGTGAGAGTTAGGATTACTGTGTGGGTTAGGGTTATGGTTAGAGTGAGGGTAAGGTTTAGGGTTAGGTTTAGGGTGAGGGTGAGGATTAGGGTTAGGTTTAGGGTTATGTGGAGAGTTAGGGTGAAGGTTAGGGTTAGGTTTAGGGTTAAGTTTAAGGTGAGGGTTTCGGTGAGGGTTAGGGTTAGGACTAGGCTGAGGGTAAGGTTTAGAGTGAGGGTGAGGGTTAGGGTTAAGGTTAGGGTGTGGGATAGGGTGAGGGTTACGGTTAGGTTTAGGGTGAGGGTAAGTGTTAAGGTGAGGGTTAGGGTGAGGTTGAGTGTTAGGGTTAGGGTTAGGGGTAGGGTGAGGGTTAGAGTTATGGTGAGGGTTAGTGTGAGGGTTTTGGTTAGTGTTAAAGTTAGGTCTAGGGTAAGTTTTAGGGTGAGGTTGAGGGTTAGTGTTAGGGTAAGTGTTATGGTAAGGGTAAGGGTTAGGGTTAGGGTAAGGTTTAGGGTGAGGGTTAGGGTGAGTGATAGGGTGAGGGTTAGTTTGAGGGTAAGAGTTGTGGTGAGGTTTAGGGTGAGGGTGAGGGTTAGTGTTAGGGTTAAGATGAGGTTTAGTGTGAGGGTGAGGATTAGGGTTAGGGTTAGGGTTAGGGTGAGGTTAGGGTGAGGGTTTTGGTTAGTGTTAGGGTTAGGGTGTGGGTTAGGGTGAGGGTGAGGGTTAGTATTAGGGTAGGGGTTAGGGTTACGGTGAGGCTTAGGGTTTGATTGAGGGTTAGAGTGAGCGCTAGGGTGAGGGTGAGGGTTAGCGTTAGGGTTAGGGTGAGAATTGGGGTTAGGGATAGGTTTAAGGTTAGGGTAAAATTTACAGTGAGGTCTAGGGTGAGGGTTAGGCTTAGGGTTAGGGTGAATGTTAGGGTTAGGGGGAAGGTGAGGGATAGGTTTAGTGTGAGGTTTAGGGTTAGGTTTAGTTTTAGGGTTAACGTGAGGGTAAGGGTCAGGGTCAGGGTTAGGGTGAGGGTGAGGTTTAGGGTAAGTGTGAGGTTTAAGGTGAGGGTTAGGGGTATGGGTAGGGTTAGGGTTAGTTTGAGGTTTAGTGTGAGGGTTAGGGTTAATGTTAGGGTTAGGGTTAGGGTGAGGTTTAGGGTTAGGATTAGGGTGAGGATTAGAGTGAGGGTGAGTGTTAGCATGAGGGTTATGCTTAGTGTGAGGCTGACGGTTATAGTTATGGTTAGGGATAGGATGAGGTTTAGGGTTAGGGAAAAGTTTACGGTGAGGGTTAGGGTGAGGGTCATGGTTAGGGTTAGGGTGAATGTTAGGGTTAGGGGTAGGCTGAGTGATAGGTTTTTTGTGAGGTTTAGGGTCAGGATTAGGGTTAGGGTTAAGGTGAGTATAAGGGTTAGGGTGAGGCTTAGGGTGAGGGTGATTGTTAGGGTTAGCATTAGTGTTAGGGTGAGGGTTAGGGTTAGGTTTAGTGTTAGGGATTGGGTTAGGGTGATGGTGAGAGTTAGGGTTAATATTAGGGTTAGTTTGAGGCTTAGCATGAAGTTTAGGTTTAATATTAGGGTTGGGAAAGGGTGTGGGTTAGGGTTAGGGTTAGTGTGAGGGTTAGAGTTAGAGTTAGGGTTAGATTTAGGGTGAGGGTAAGTGTTAAGGTGAGGGTGATAGATAGGGTTAGAATAAGGGTTAGGGTGAGGTTGAGGTTTATGATTAGCATTAGGTTTAGGGTGAGGGTTCGGGTGACTATTAGGGTTAGGGTTAGGGTGAGTGTGAGTGTGAGGGTTAGGGTGAGAGTGAGGGATAGGGTTGGGTTAGGGATAGAGTGAGGGTTAGGGTGAGGCTATGCTGAGGGTGAGGGTTAGGGTGTGGGTGAGTTTGAGGGTGAGGTTTTCTCTTACATAATTTTTAGGGTTAGGTTTAGGGTTAGGGTTAGGTTTAGGGTTAGGGTGAGGGTTAATATTAGGGTTAGGGATAGGATGAGCATTAGCGTGAGGGTTCGGTTAGGGGTTGGGTGAGGGTTAGGATTAGTGTGAGGGTTAGGGTAAGGGTTAGGCTTAGGGTTGGGGTGTGGGTAAGTGTTAGGGTGATGTTTAGGGTGAGGGTGAGGATTAGGGTTAGGGTTAGGGTTAAAGTGTGAGTTAGGGTGAGGGTTAGGGTTAGGGTTCGGGTGAATGTTAGGGTTAGGGTTAGTGTTAGGTTGTGGGTGAGTGTGAGGTTGAGGGTTAGGGTTAGGGTTAGAGTTAGGGTGAGGGTTAGGGTTAGGATTATGGTTAGGGTTAGGGTTAGGTTGAGGATGAGGGTGAGTGTGAGGGTTAGTATTTGGGTGAGGGTTAGGTTTAGATTTAGGGGTAGGATGAGGTTTAGGGTAAGGGGTGGGGTTAGGTTTACGGTGAGGGTTAGGTTTAGTGTGAGGTTTAGGTTAAGGGTTAGGTTTAGAGTTAGAATGGAGTTAAGGGTTAGGGTGAGAGTTAGAGTGAGGGTAAGGGTTAGGTTTAGGGTTAGAGTTGGGTTGAGGGTTAAGGTGAGGCTTATAGGGTTAGGGTTTGGGTTAGGGTGAGGGTGAGTGTTAGGGTCAGGGATAGGTTGAGGGTTAGGTTGAGGATAAGAGTTCAGGTGAGGGTTAGGGTGAGGGTGAGGGTTAGGGTTAGTGTTAGGGTGAGGGGTAGGGTGAGGGGTAGGTTTAGGGTTACGGTTAGGGTGAGGTTTAGGCTGAAGGTTTTGGTTAGTTGTATGGTTAGGTTTAGGGTTAGGGTTAGGTTGAGCGTGAGGGTTTGGGTTAGGGTAAGTGTTAGGGTTAGGTTGAGTGTTGGGGTTAGGTTGAGGGTTATGGTGAGGGTTTGGGTGAGGGTGAGGGTTAGCTTTAGTGTTAGTGATATGGTGATGATTAGGGTTAGGGTTAGGTTTAGGGTTAGGGTAA
The DNA here is from genome assembly GCF_024711535.1 of Dipodomys merriami. NCBI lineage: Eukaryota > Metazoa > Chordata > Mammalia > Rodentia > Heteromyidae > Dipodomys > Dipodomys merriami. Next base: position 160,086 of record NW_027206607.1, on the reverse strand, counting down.
GGGTTAAGGTGAGGATTAGGGTGAGGGTTAGGGTTAGGGTAGGGAGAATGTTAGGTTTAGTGTTAGGGTCAGCTGTAGGTTTAGTGTGAGGGGTAGGGTTAGGTTTAGGGTTTGAATTAAGGTGAGGGTAAGTGTTAGGGTGAGGGTTAGGGTGAGGGTGAGGGTTAGAGTGAGCATTAGGGTTAGGGTCAGGGTTAAGTTTAGCTTTAGGTTTAGGGTGAGTGTTAGGGTTAGTGTGAGAGTTAGGGTGAGGTTGAGGGTAAGGGTTAAGGTGAGGTTTAGGTTGAGGTTGAGGGTTAGGGTAAGGGTGAGATTTAGGGTGACAGTTAGGGTTAGAGTTAGGGTTAGGATTAGGTTGAGGGATAGGGTGAGGGTTAGGGTTAATATTAGGGTTAAGTTTAGGGTTAGGGTTAGGGCTAGGTTGTGGGTAAGTTTTAGAGTGAGGTTTAGGATGTGGGTTAGGGTTAGTTTGAGTGTTAGAGTTAGTGTTAGGGTTAGGGTGAGGGTAAGGATTAGGGTGAGGTTTAGGGTGAGGGTGAGGTTTAGGGCTAGGATGAGGGTTAGGGTTAGTATGAAGGTTAGAGTTAGGGTTAGGGTCAGGGTGAGGGTAAGGCTTAGGGTGACTGTGAGGGTTAGTGTGAGGGTTATTGTTAGGTTTAGGGTAAGGTTTATGGTGAGGTCTAATGTGAGGTTGAGGGTTTGTGTGAGGGTGAGAGTAAGGGTGAACGTTTCGGTTAGGTAACGGTCAAGATTAGGGTTAGGGTGAGGATTAGGGTGAGGGTCAGGGATAGGATGAAGTTTAGGGTTAGAGTGATGGTTAGGGTTAGTGTGAGGTTTAGGGTTAGGGGTAGGGTTAGGGTGAGGTTTAGGGTTTGGGTTTGCATTAGGGTTAGGGTGAGGGTTAGGGTGTTTTTGAGGGTTAGGGGTAGGGTTAGGGTGAGGGTTAGGGTTAGGGTTAGGGTTAGGATGAGGGTTAGTGTAAGGGGTAGGGTTAGGGTTAGGGTGAATGTTAGGATTAGGGTGACGGTTAGGGCAAGGGTAAGGGTTAGGGTTATGGTGAGGGTTAGGTTTAGGGTTAGGGTTAGGGTGAGAGTGAGGGTTAGGGTTAGGGTTAGGGTTAGGGTGAGGTTTAGAATTAGGGTTAGGGTTAGTGTAAGGGATAGATTTAGGGTGAAGGTTAGGGTTAGGGTTATGATTAGGGTTAGGGTGAGGCTTAGGGTTAGGTTTAGGATGAGGGTTAGGGTTAGGTTTAGGGTGAGGTTTAGGTTTAGGGTGAGGTCTACGATGAGGATGAGGGTTAGGATGAGAGTGAGGGTGAGGTTGAGGCTTTTGGTTAGGTAAGGGTTAGGGTTAGGGTTAGGGTTAGGGTGAGGATTAGGGTGAGGCTGAGGTTTAGATTGAGGGTTATGGTTAGGGTGAAGGTTAGCATGAGGCTGAGGGTTAGGTTGAGGTTTAGGGTGAGGGTGAGCGTGAGGGTTCAGGTGAGGTTCAGGGTTCGGGTGTCGGCTAGGGTTAAGTTTAGGCTGAGGATTAGGGTGAAGGTGTGGGTTTGGATTAAGGTTAGGGTGAGGGTTAGGTTTAGGGTGAGGCTTAGGATGAGGTGTAGGTTTAGGGTTAGGGAGAGGGTTAGGGTTAGGGTGAATGTTAGTGTTAGTTTGAGGGTTACGGTGAAGGTGAGTTTGAGGTTGATGGTTAGGGTGAGGGTGATGGTGATGGTGAGGGTTAGGGTTAGGATTCGGGTTAGGTTTAGGGTGAGAGTTAGGGTTAGGGTTTGGGTTAGGGTGAGGGTGAGGGTTAGGGTTAGGGTTAGGATGAGGGTTAGTGTGAGTGGTAGTTTTAGGGTTAGGGTAAGGGTTAGGTTTAGGTTGAGCATTAGTTTTAGGTTTAGGGTTAGGGTGAGGGTGATGCTGAGGATTAAGGTTAGGGTTAGTGTGAGGATAAGGGTTAGGGTGAGGATTAGGGTGAGGGTTTAGGTTAGAATAAGGTTTAGGGTGAGGGTTAGGATTAGGGTTAGCGTTATGGTAAGAGTTAGGGTTAGGGTAAGGGTTAGGGTGAGGCTTAGGGTTAGGGTTAGGGTTAGGGTGAGGGTTAGGCTTAGGGTTAGGGTTAGGGTAAGGGTTAGGGTTAAGTTTAAGGTTAGGTTAAGTTTAGGGTTAGTGTGAGGGTTAGGGTTAGGGTGGTGTTTAGGGAGACGGTGAGGGTTAGGGTGAGGGTGAGGTTGAGCGTGAGGTTTAGTGTGAGGGTGAGGGTGAGTGGCAGGGTGACGTTGAGGGTTAGGGTTAGGGTTAGGTTTAGGGTGAGGATTAGGGTGAGGGTGAGGGTTAGGTTTAGGTTGAGGGTTAGGGTTAGGTTTTGGGTTAGGGTGAAGGTTAGGGTGAGAGTTAGGTTTAGGGTTAGGATGAGGGTTAGGCTTACTGTGAGGGTTACGATTAGGGTTTGGGTTAGTGTGAGGATAAGGTTTAGGGTGAGTGTTAGGTTGAGACTGAGGGTTAGGGTTAGCGTTAGGGTTAGGGTGAGGGTTAGGGTGGGGGTTAGGGTTCTTGTTCGGGTTAGGTGAGGGTTAGGTTGAGTGTACGGATTAGGGTGAGGGTTAGTTTGATGGTGAGGGATAGGGTAATGGTGAGGGTAAGGGTTAGGGTTAGGGTGAGAGTGAGGGTTAGGTTAAGTGTAAGGGTTAGGGTCAGGGTTAGGTTAAGGGTGAGCATTAGGGTTAGCATTGAGGTTAGGGTTAGGATGATTGTTAGGGTTGTTAGGGTGCAGGTTAGTGTTAGGGTTAGAGTGAGGGTTAGGGTCATGTTTAGGGTTAGGATTAGGTTTAGTGTTAGGGTGAGGCTGAGGGTGAGGGTGAGTGTGAGTGTGAAGTTTAAGGTTAGGGTTAGGTTTAGGGTGAGGGTGATGTTTTTGTTTAGGAAAGGTTAAGGTTAGGTTTAGGGTGAGGATTAGGGTGGGGGTGAGGTTTAAGTTGAGGGTTATGGTTAGGGTGAGGGTTAGGGTTAGGGTGATGTTTAGTGTGATGGTGAAGGTGAGAGTGAGGGTTCCGGTGAGGGTTAGGGTTACGGTGAGGGTTAGGGTTAGGGTTACGGTTAGGATTAGGGTGAGGGTAAGGGTTTTATTGACATTTAGGTTGAGGGTGAGTGTTAGGGTTAGGTTTAGGCTTAGGGTGAGGGTTAGGTTGAGGGTTAGGGTGAGGGTTAGGGTGAGGATTAGGGTTAGGATTAGGGTGAAGTTTAGGGTTAGGGTTAGGGTTTGGCTTAGCGTGAGAAGGGTTAAGGTGAGGGTTAGGGAGAGGGTGAGGGATAGGGTTATTGTGAGGGTAAGGTTTAGGCTGAGGCTTAGGTTGAGAATGAGCATTTGTGTTAGCACAGGGTTGGGTTGAGCATGAGGGTTAGGGTTAGGGTTAGGGTGAGGTTAAGGTTTAGGGTGTGGGTGAGTGTTAGGGTTAGTTTTAGCCTTAGGGCGAGGGTGAGGGTTTGGGTTAGGGTTAGGGTGAATGTGAGTGTGAGGGTTAGGTTTAGGATTAGGGTTAGGGTTACAGTTAGCTGAGGTTGAGGGTATGAGTGAGAGTGAGGGCGAGGTTTAGGGTTAGAGAAAGGGTTAGGGTTAGATTTAGGGTTAGTATTAGAGTTAGGGTTAGGAATAGGCTGAGGTTGAGGGTGAGGGTGAGGGTGAAGGTGAAGTTTTAGTTTTAGGGTTAGAGTTACGGTTAGGTTGAGCACTAGGATGAGGGTGAGGGTTAGGATTAGCATTAGGGTTAGGGTGAGGCTTAGGGTGAGGGTTGAATGTTAGGTTTAGTGTTAGAGTGAGGGTGAGGGTTAGTGTTAGTGTGAGGATGAGGGTCTGGGTTAGGATTAGGGTTAGGGTTACATTTAGGGTTAGGGTGATGGTGAGGGTTAGAGTTAGGATTAGGATTATAATTATGGTTAAGGATAGGGTGAGGGTGAGGGTGAGGCTTAGGGTTAGGATTAGGGTTAGTTTTAGTGTGAGGATCAGGGTGAGGGTGAGAGTTAGGTTGAGGGTGAGAAGGAAGGTGAGGGTTAGGGTGAGCTTTAGGGTTAGGGTTAGGGTGAGGGTTAGGGTTAGGGTTAGGTTATGGCTGAGGTTTAGGTATAGGGCAAGTGTTAGGGTTACGGTGAGGGTGAGGGTTAGGGTGATGGTGAGGGTTAGGGTTAGGGTTAGGGTGAGGTTTAGGGTTAGATTTAGGGTTAGTGTAAGGTTTAGAGTTAGGGTGAAGGGTAGGATTAAGGTTAGAATTAGGGTTAGGATGAGGGTGAGGGTGAGGGTTATGGTTAGGGTTAGGGTTAGGGTGAGGGTTAGGGTTAGGGTAAGGCTTAGGGTTGGGGTTAGCATAAGGGTGAGTGTGAGGGTGATGGTTAGGGTTAGGTTTAGGGTGAAGGTGAGGGTTAGGGTTAGGGTTAGGGTTAGGGTTAGGGTGAGGGTGAGGGTTAGGGTTAGGATTAGTTTTAGGGTTAGGTTTAGGATGATGGTTAGAGTTAGGGTTAGTGTGAGGGTTACGGTTACAGTTAGGGTGAGGGTAAGGTTTAGGGTGAGGGTTAGATTGAGTTTGAGGGTTAGGGTTAAGGTGAGGTTTAGGGTGAGTTTTAAGATTAATGTAAGCGTTAGGGTTAGGGTGAGGGTAAGGGTTATATTGAGAGTTATTGTGAGGGTGAGCGTTAGGGTTAGGGTTAGGGTAAGGGTTAGGGTGAGCGTTAGGGTGAGGTTTTGGGTTTGGGTTAACAATAGGGTTAGGTTGAGGGTGAGGGTTAGGTTGTAGTTTAGGGTTAGGGTTAGGGATAGAGTGAGGATTAGGTTAGTGTGAGGGTGAGGTTCTGGGTTAGGGTTAGGTTTATGGTTAGATTTAGGATGAGGGTGATGTTGAGGGTTAGATTTAGGATTAGCGTTAGGGTTATGGTTAGGGTTAGGGTGAGGGTGAGGGTGAGGCTTAGGGTTATGGTTAGGGTGAGGTTTAGGTTTAGGGTGAAGGCTATGGTGAGTGTGAGGGTTAGAGTGAGTGTGACGGTGAGGGTGAGGGTTTTGGTTAGGTAAGGGTTAGGGTTAGGGTTAGGGTGAGGATTAGGGTGAGAGTGAGTTTTAGGTTGAGTGTTAGGGTTAGGGTGAGGGTTAGGGTGAGGGTAAGGGTAAAGGTGATTATTCGGGTTCGGGTTCGGGTTCGGGTTTGGGTGAGGTTGAGGGTTCTTGTGTGGGTTAGGGTTAGGTTTAGGGTGAGGGATAGGGTGACATTGAAGGTTAGGGAGAGGGTGAGGTTTAGGATTAGGGTTAGGGTGTGGATTAGGTTTAGGGTTCGGGTTAGGGTGAGGGGTAGGGTTATGTTTAGGGAGAAGTTTAGGGTTATGGTGAGGGTTTGGGTTAGTTTGAGGGTTAGGGTGAAGGTGAGTTTGAGGTTGAGGGTTAGGTTGAAAGTGATGGTGACAGTGAGGGTTAGATTTAGGATTCGGGTTAAGGTTAGGGTGAGGGTTAGGGTTATGGTTAGGGTTAGTGTGAGGGTGAGAGTGAGGCTTAGTGTTTGGGTTAATGTTAGGTTTATGTTTAGGGTGAAGGCTAGGGTGAGGGTGAGGGTTAGGGTGAGTGTGAAGGTGAGGTTGAGGGTTAGGGTTAGGGTGAGTCTTAGAGTTAGGTTTAGGGTGAGGCTTATGGTTAGGGTGATGTTTAGGGTGAGGGTGAATGTGAGAGTGAAGCGGGTGAGGGTTAGGGTTAGGGTGAAGGTTAAAGTTAGGGTTAGCATTAGGGTTAGGGTGAAACTTAGGGTGAGGGTTTAGTGTTAGGGTTAGGGTGAGGGTGAGGGTGAGGGTTAGGGTGAGGGTGAGGGTGAGGTTTTCGGTTAGGGTGGGGGTTAGAATTACAGTGAGGGTGAGGGTGAGGGTGAAGGTTAGGATTAGGGTTAGCGTTAGCGATAGGATGAGGGTGAGGTTGAGGGTTAGTATGTTTTTGAGGGTTAGGGATACCGTTAGGGTTAGTGTTAGGGTGAGGGTTAGGGTTAGGGTTAGGGTTAGGATGAGGGTTAGGGTAAGGGGTAGGGTTAGGGTTAGGCTGAATGTTAGGATTAGGGTGAGGGTTATGGTAAGGGTAAGGGTTAGGGTTAGGGTGAGGTTAAGGATTAGAGTGAGTGTGAGGGTTAGGTTAGTGTTAGGGTTAGGGTGGGGTTTAGGGTTATGGTTAGGTTTAGGGTGTGGGTTAGGGTGACGGTGAGCGTTAGGGTGAGGGTGATGGTTAGGATAAGGGTTTGGGTGAGGTTTAGGGTTAGGGTGAGAATTAGGGTGAGGGGTAGGTTTAAGGTTAGGGAGAGGGTTGGGGTTTGTGTGAGGGTTAGGGGTAGGGTTAGAGTTAGGTTTAGTATGAGGATAAAGGTTAAGGTTAGCGTTAGGGTAAGGGTTAGGTTTAGGGTGAGGTTCAGGGTTACGGTTTGGGTGAGGGTGAATTTTAGGGTGAGTGGTAGGTTTAGAGTTAGGGTAAGGTTTAGGGTTAGGGTGAGGGTTACGTTTAGGGTTAGGGTGAGGGTTTGGCTGAGGGTTAGGTTTAGTGTGAGGATAAGGGTTAGGGTGAGGATTAGGGTTAGGGTTAGAGTTAGGGTAAGGGTTAGGGTGAGGATTAGGGTTAGGGTTAGAGTTAGGGTAAGGGTTAGGTTTAGGCTTAGGGTTAGGTTTAAGGTTAGGGTGAGTGTGAGGCTTAGGGATAGGGTTAGGGTGAGGGTTAGGGTTAGGTTGATTTTTAGGGTGTCAGTGAGGGTTAGGGTGAGAGTGAAGTTCAGCGTGAGGGTTAGGGTTAGGGTGAGGGTGAGGGTGAGGGTGACGGTTAGGGTTAGGTTTAGGGTGAGGGTAAGGTTTAGGGTTAGGATTAGGGTTAGTGTAAGGGTTAGGCTGAGCGAGAGGGTGAGGTTGAGGGTGAGGGTGAGGGTTAGGGTTAGACTGAGGGTTAGGGTGAGGGTGAGTTTGAGGGTCAGGGTGAGGTTGAGGGTGAGGTTGAGGGTGAGAGGTAGGATTAGGGTTCCGGTTAGGGTGAGGGTGAGGGTGAGGGTGAGGGTGAGGTTTAGGGTTAGGGTTAGGGTTAGTGTTATTGTCAGGGTTATGGTTAGGGTTAGGATTAGGGTGAGAATGAGGGTGAGGGTTAGCATGAGGATTAGAGTTAGGGTTATGGTTAGGGTGAGGGTGAGGGTGAGGGTTAGGTTTAGGGTTAGGGTTAGGGTTAGGATGAGGGTTAGGCTGAGGGTTAGAGTTAGGGTTAGTGTGAGGCTTAGGGTTAGGGTTACGGTTAGGGTGAGGGCAAGGGTTAGGGTGAGGGTTAGGGTGAGTTTGAGGGTTGATGTTAGGGTGAGGTTTAGGGTGAGTTTTAGTGTTAATGTTAGGCTTAGGGTTAGGGTGAGGGTAAGGATTATAGTGAGAGTTATTTTGAGGGTGAGGGTTAGGGTAAGGGTTTTGGTTCGGGTTAGCATTAGGGTTAGGTTGAGGGTGAGGGTTAGGGTGAGGCTTAGGGTTAGGGTGAGGGATAGGGTTAGTTTAAGGGTTAGGGTGAGTGTTTGGGTGAGGGTTTGGTGTAGGTTTACGGTTAGGGTGAGGGTTAGGATGAGGGTAAGATTTAGGGTGAGGTTTAGGGTGAGGGTGTGTATTAGGGTTAGCATTAGTGTTAGTGTGATCGTTAGGGTTAAATGTAGCATTAGGGTTAGTGTTAGGATTAGGTTGAGGGTTAGGATTAGGGTTAAGGTGAGGGTGATGTTGAGGGTTAGCATTAGGTTTATGGTTAGGGTTAGAGTGAGGGTGAAGGTAATGGTTAAGTTTAGGATTAGGTTTAGTGTTAAGGTCAGGCTGAGGTTGAGGATGAGGTTGATGCTGAGGGTTGGGTTAGGGTTTGGCTTAGGGTGAGGGCTAGGCTGAGGGAGAGGGTTAGGGTGAGGGTTAGGGTGAGGGTGGGGTTTTAAGTTAGGAAAGGTTTACGGTTAGGTTTAGGGTGAGGATTAGGCTGAGGGTGAGGTTGAAGGTGAGGGTTAGGGTTAAGGTGAGGGTTAGGGTTAGGGTTAGGCTGAGGGTTAGGGTTAGGATTAGGGTTAGGGTTAGGCTGAGGGTGAGAGTGAGGGTGAGGGTGAGGGTTAGGTTGTAGGTGAGGGTTAGGGTTAGGGTGAGGGTTAGGGTGACGGTGTGGGTTAGGTTGATGGTTAGGATTAGTGTGAGGGTTAGGATTAGGGTTAGTGTGAGGAAAAGTGTTAGGGTGAGGATTAGGATGAGTGTAAGAGTTAGCATAAGTTTTAGCCTTAGGGTTAGGGTGAGGTATAGGGTTAGAGTTCCGGTTAGGGTTAGGATGAGGTTTATGGTTGGGGTGAGTGTTAGGGTTACAGTTAGGGTGAGTGTGAGGGTTCGGGTTCGGGTTCGGGTTCGGGTTAGGGTGTGGATTAGGGTTAATTTTATGGTGAGGGTAAGGGTTAGGGTGAGGTTTAGGGTGAGGGTTAGGATTACGGTGAGGGTTAGGGTGACATTGAGGGTTAGGGTGACAGTGAGGGTTAGAGAGGGTGAGGTTTAGGTTTAATGTTAGCGTTAGGGCGAGGGTTAGGGTCAAGTTCAGGATTTGGGTGACGGTTAAAGTGAGGATTAGTGTTAGGTTTAGGTTTAGGGTTAGTGTCAGGATTAGGGTTAGTGTTAGGTTTATACTGAGATTAAAGTTTAAGGTGAGTGTTAGGCTGATGGGTAGGTTTAAGGTAAGGGCGAGGGAGAGGGTGAGGGTAAAGATTAGGGTGAGGGTTAGGGTGAGGGTGAGGCTCAGGGTTAGCATTAGGGTTAGGGTTTGTGTTAGAGTGAGGGGTAGGGTTAGGGTTCAGGTGAGGATGAGGGTTAGGGTTAGCATTAGGTTTAGGTTTAGGGTGAGGGTGAGGGATAGGTCTAGTTTTAGGGTGAGTGTGCGGGTGAGGGTTAGGGTTAGGGGTAGGGTGAGGGTTAAGGTTAAGTTGTGGGTTCCGGTTAGGGTGATGGTGAGGCTAAAGATTAGGGTGAGGTTTAGGGTGTGAGTGAGGGTTAGGGTTTGAATTAGAGTTAGTGTTAGGGTTAGGGTGAGGGTGAGGGTGAGGGTTAGGGTTAGGGTTAGGGTTAGGGTTTGGATGAGGGTCAGGATGAGGGTGAGGGTGAGGGTTAGTTTTAAGGATAGGGTTAGGGTTAGGGATAGGATTAGTGTAAGGGTGAGTGCTAGGGTGAGGGTGAGCCTTAGAGTTTGGTTAGGGTGAGGGTAATTGTTAGGGTGAGGGGTAGTGTGAGGGTTAGGGTTAGGGTGAGGGTGAGGGTTAGGTTTAGTGTGAGTGAGTGGGTTAGGATTACGGTTAGTGTTAGGGTAAGGTTAAGGGTTACAGTGAGGGTTAGAGTGAGAGTGAGGTTTAGGTTTAGCGTGAGTGTGAGGGTGAGGGTCAGAGTGAGGGTTCGTATTAGAGTCAGGATTACAGTTGGGGTGAGGGTGAGGGTTATGTTTAGCGTTAGGGTGAGGGTTAGGTTTAGGGTGATGTTTAGGGTGAGGGTGAGTGTAAGGGTGAGGGTAATGGTTCGGGTGAGGTTGAGGATTAGGGTGTGGATGAGGGTTAGGGTGAGGGTGAGGGTTAGGGTTAGGTTTAGGCTGTGGGTTAGGGTTAGGATTAGAGTGAGGGATAGGGTCAGGGTTAGGGTGAGGTTTAAGGTTAGTGTGAGGTTTAGGGTTAGGTTTAGGGTAAGTGTGAGGATAAGTGTTATGGTGAGGGATAGGGTTATTTTTAGGGTTAGGGTTAGGGTTAGGATGAGGGTTAGGGTTAGGGTAAGGGTTAGGGTTGGTGTTAGGGTAATGGTGAGTGTGAGGGTGATGGTTAGGGTTAGGTTTAGGGTGAAGTTGAAGGTTTGGTTTAGGATTAGGTTTAGGGTTAGGCTTAAGGTGTGGGTGAGGGTGAGGGTGAGGGTTAGGGAGAGGTTTAGCATTAGGTTTAGGGTTAGGGTGAGAGTGAAGATTAGGTTGAGGTGAGGGTTCGGGTTTGGGTGAGGGTTAGGGTGATGGTGAGGGTCAGGGTGAGGGTGAGGTTTAGGTTTAGTGTTAGCTTTAGAGTGAGGGATAGGATCAGGGATAGGATTAGAGTGAGTGTTAAGGTGAGGGTTAGGGTTAGGGTTAGGGTGAGCATGAGGAGTAGGTTTAGGTTTAGGTTTAGGGTGAGGGTGAGCATGAGGGTTAGGGTTTATGGTTTGGGTTAGTGTAAGGGTTAGGATTATGGTAAGTGTGAGGGCTATGGTGAGGATGAGGGTTAGGGTTAGGTTTAGGGTGATGGTTAGGGTTACGGTGAGGGATAGGGTTAGGGTTAGTGTGAGGGTGAGGGTTAGTTTTAGTGTGAAGGTTAGGGTTTGTATTAGGTTTAGGGTAAGATTAAGTTTTAGGATGAGGTTTGGGTAAGAGTGAGGGTTAGGGTTAGCGTGAGTTTAAGGGTGAGGGTTAGGGTTATTGTTAGGGTTAGGGTGAAGGTGAGGGTTATGTTTAGGGTTAGGGTGAGGGTTAGGGTTAGGGTGATGTTTAGGGTGAGGGTGAGGGTTAGGGTGAGATTGAGGTTTCATGTGAGGGTGAAGGTTAGGGTGAGGGTGAGGTTTAGGGTTAGGGTTAGATTTAGGGTGTAGGTTAGGGTTAGGGTTAGGGTTAGGATGATGGTTAAGTTTGCGTTTAGGGTAAGGGTGAGGGTGACGGTGAGGATTAGGGTTAGGTTTAGGGTGAGTGTGAGGGTTAGCTTTAGGATTAGTGTTAGTATGATGGTGAGGGTGAAATTTACAGTTAGTGTTAGCTTTCGGGCGAGGGTGAGGTTTAGGTTTAGGATTAGGGTTAGGGTTAGGTTTCGGCTTTGGGTGAGAGTAAGGGTGAGGGTGAGATTTAGGGTGTGGTTGAGGGTTAGGTTTAGGGTGAGGTTTAGGGTGACGGTGAGCATTAGGTGAGGGTGAGATTTAGGTTTAGTGTTAGAGATAGGCTGAGGGTTAAGATCAGGATTAAGGTGAGGGTTAGGGTTAGGGTTAGGTTTAGGTTTAGAGTTAGTGTGAGGATTAGGTTTAGGGTGAGAGTAAGCGTTACGGTGAGGGTTAGACTGAGGGTGAGGGATAGTTTTAGTGTTAGTGTTAGGGTGAGCATGTGGGTGAGGGTTAGGTTTAGGGTTAAGGTTAGGGTGAGGATTAGGGTGAGGGCAAGTGTTAGGGTTAGGTTTAGGTTTAGGGTGAGGGATAGGGTTGTGGTGAGGTGAGGGTGAGGGTGAGTGTGAGGGTTAGGGTTAGGGTTAGCTTTAGGGTGAGGGTGAGGTTTAGGTTTAGGGTGAGGGTGAGGGTTTAGTTTAGGTAAGGGTTAGGGTAAGATTACGGTGAGAATTTGGATGAGGTTGAGGGTTAAGGTGAGCGTTAGGGTTAGGGTGAGCGTTAGGGTTAGGATTAGGGTGAGGGTTATTGTTAGGGTGATGTTTAGGGTGAGGGTGAGGGTGAAGGTTCGGGTGAGGGGGAGGGTTAGGTTTAGGGTTAGTGTGAGTGTTATAGTTAGGGTTAGGGTTAGGGTGATTGTGAGGGTTAGGGTTAGGGTGAGTGTGAGGTTGAGGGTGAGGGTGAGGCTTAGGGTTAGGGTGAGGGTTAGTGTTAGGTTTAGGGTGAGGGTGAGCGTTAGGGTGAGTGTGAGGGTTCGGGTGAGGTGGAGGGGGAGTGGGAGCGATATGGTTAGGGTTCTGGTTGGAGTTATGGTGAGAGTGTGGATGAGGGTTAGGTTTAGGATTAGGGTTAGGGTTAGACTGAGGGTGAGTGTGAGTGTGAGGGTGAGGGTGAGGGTTAGCGTTAGGGTGAGGGTTAGGTTTAATGTTAGGGTAGGGTTAGCATGAGGGATAGGGTTAGTGTTAGGTTTAGGATGAGGGTTAGGCTGTGGGGTAGGGTTAGCGTTAGGGTGAGGGTTAGGGTTAGTGTGACTTTAAGGGTTAAGTTTAGGGTCAGGGTTAGGATTAGGGTTAGGGTGAAGGTTAGGGTTTGGGTTAGGGTGAGGGTGAGGTTTAGGGTTAGGGATAGGGTTAGGGTGAGGTTAGGGTGAGGGCTAGGGTGATTGTGAGGGTTAGGATTAGGGTTAGGGATAGGGTGAGAATTAGGTTTAGAATTAGGGTTAGGGTTTGGGGTAGGGTTAGGGTGAGGGCTAGGGTGAGTGTGAGGGTTAAGGATAGGTTTAGGGATAGGGTGAGGATTAGGGTTAGGGTTTGGGTTAGGGTGAGGTTTAGGCTGATGTGTAGGGTTATAGTTAGGGTGAGGGTTAGGTTTAGTGGGAGTGTTAGGGTTAGGTTTAGGGTTAGGGTTAGTGTGAGGGTTCGGGTGAGGGTTCGGGATAAGGTGTGGGTGACAGTTAGTGTTAGTGTGAGGACTAGGTTTAGGTTTAGGGGTACTGTTAGGGTTAGGGTTAGGGTGAGGGTAAGGGTTAGATTTAGGGTGATTGTGAGGGTAAGGGTTAGGGTTAGTGTTAAAGTTAGGGTGAGGGTTCGGGTTAGTGTGAGGGTTAGGGTTAGGGTTAGGGTGAGGGTGAGGGTTAGGATTAGAGTTAGGGTTAGGATTAGGTTTAGGGTGAGGTTGAGGTTTTGTGTTAGGGTGAGGGTTAGATTTATTGTTAGGGTTAGGGTTCGGTTGAGGATGAGGGTGAGGTTGAGGGGTAGGGTTAGGTTAGGGTTAGGCTTAGGCTGAGGGTGAGGCCGAGGATGAGGTTGATGTTTAGTGTTAGGGTTAGGGTGAGTGTGAGGGCTAGGGTGAGGGTGAGGGCTAGGGTGAGGGTGAGGGTGAGGGTGTCGTTTACTTCAGGGTTAGGGTTAAGATGAGATTATCGTTAGGGTGAGGGTTATGGTTAGGGTTAGGGTGTGGGTTAAGGTTAAGGTGATGTTTAGGGTGAGGGTTAGGGTGAGAGTTAGGGTGAGGTTTACGGTTTGTGTTAGGATTAGGGTTAATGTGAGGTTGAGGTTTAGGATTAGAGTTAGGGTTATGGGGAGGGTGAAATTGAAGGTCAGGTTTAGGGTTAGTGTTACTGTTAGGGTTAGCATGAGGGTTAGGTTGAGATTTAGGGTTAGGGTTAGGGTTAGGGTTAGGATGAGCGTTAGGATGAGGGTTAGGGTTAGGGTTAGTGTGAGGTTTAGGGTTAGGTTATGGTTAGGGTTAGGGTTCGGTTAGGGTGAAGGTTAGTTTTAGGTTTAGGGTTAGGATAAGGTTTAGGGTGAGGGTTAGGGTTAGGGTTAGTGTGAGGGTTATGCTTAGGGTTAGGGTTAGGGTGTGGACTATGGTGAGGGTGAGGGTTAGGGTGAGGGTTAGGGTTAGGGTCAGGGGTAGGTTGAGTGTTAGGATTAGGTAAGGACTAGTGTTAGGCTGAGGGTGAGAGTGAGGTTGAGGGTGAGGGTTAGGGTTAGAGTGAGAATTAGAGTGAGGGGGAGGGGGAGGGGGAGAGTTTGGTTTAGGGTTAGATTTAGTTTTAGAGTGAGGATTAGGATTAGGGTAGCACTAGCTTTAGGCTGAGGGTGAGGTTGAGCTTGAGGTTGAGGTTGAGGTTTAGGGTTAGAGTGAGGGTTAGGTTTAGGGGTAGGTTTAGGGTGACAGTTAGGGTTAGGGTTAGGATGAGCATTAGGCTTAGGGTAAGGTTTAGGGGTAGTGTGAGGTTTAGTGTGAGGGTTAGGGTTAGGGTTAGGGTTAGGGTGTGGGCTAGGGTGAGGGTGAGGTTTAGGGTGAGAGTGAGATTGAGGGTTTAGTTTAGGTAAGGCTTAAGGTAAGGTTAGGTTGAGGATTAGGGTGAGGTTGAGGGTTAAGTTGAGGTTTAGGGTTAGGGTGGATGTTAGGGTTACTGTGAGGTTTAGGGTTACGCTTAGGGTGAGGTTGAGGGTAAGTTTTTCGGTGAGGGTTATGGTGAGCTTGAGGGTTAGTATTAGAGTTAAGGTTAGGATTAGGGTGAGGGTGAGGGTGAGAGTTAGTGATAGGGTGAGGGTTAGGTTTGGGGTGAGGGTTAGTGTTAGGGTTAGGGTTGGGGTGAGGGTTAGGGTTAGGGTTAGGTTTAGGGTTGGGGTGAGGGTGAGGGTGAGGGTTAGGGTTATGGTTAGGGGTAGGGTGAGGTTTAGGCTGAGGTTGAGGGTGAGGGTGAGGGTGAGGTTGAGGGTTAGAGTTAGGGTTAGGGTGAGGTTTAGGGTGAGAGTTAGGGTGAGGGTGAGAGTGAAGTTAGTTTAGGATTACTGTTAGAGTTAGGGTGAGGCTGACGGTGAGAGGGAAAGTGAGGGTGAAAGTTACGGTTAGGGCTAGGGTGAGGGTTAGGTTTAGTGTGAGGGTTAGTGTGATGGTGAGGGTCAGCGTGAGGGTGAGGGTTAGAATGAGGGTGAGGGTGTGCTTTAGGGTTAGGGTGAGGATTAGGCTTAGGATGAGTTTAAGGGTTAGGGTTAGGGTTAGAGTTATTGTTAGGGTTAGTGTTAGGGTTAGGATGAGGGTGAGAGTTATTGTTAGGGTTAGGGTTAGGTGTAGGGTGAGGGTGGGGTTAAGGGTTAGGGTTAGGATTAGGGTTAATGTTAGGGTAATGCTGAGGGGGAAGAGGAGGTTGAGGTTGAGGTTTATGGTTAAGGTTAGGGTTAGGGTGAGGGCTTGGGTGAGGGTGAGGGTTAGGCTGAGGTTGACGGTGAGCGTTTTGATTAGATAAAGTTTAGTGTCAGGGTGAGGATTAGGGTGAGGGTGAGGATTAAGCTGAAGTTAGGTTCAGGGTGAGGGTTATTGTTAGGGTTAGGGTGAGGGTTAAGGTTTGGGTGAGGTTTAGGGTTAGGGTGATGTTTAGCGTGAGGGTTATGTTTAGGTTGAGGGTGAGGTTTAGGATTAGGAATAGGATTAGGGTTATGGTTAAACTGAGGGTGAGGGTCAGGGTGATGGTGAAGGCATGGGTCAGGTTAAGGTTTAGGGTTAGAGTGAGGGTTATGGTTAGTGTGAGGGTTATGGTTATGGTTAGGGTGAGGTTAAGGTTTAGGGTGAGGGTAAGGTTAGGGTGAGGGTTAGGGTCAGTGTGAGTGTTTGGATTAGGTTTGTGTTAGGGTTAGGGTGAGGGTTAGGTTTTGGGTGATGTTTAGAATGAGGGTGAGGGTTAGGGTGAGGATGAGGGTTAAGGTGAGGGTTAGTGTTAGGGGTAGGGTTAGGGATAGGTTGAGGGTTAGGGTTAGCATTAGGGTTAGGGTGAGGAGTAGGGAGAGGGGTAGGGTTAGGTTTAGGGTGAGTGTGAAGGTTTGGTTGAGGGTGAGGGTGAGGGTTAGGGTTAGGGTGTGGGTTAGATTTAGGGTGAGTTTGAGGGTGAGGGTTAGATTTAGGATTAGGGTGAAGGCTAGGGTTAAGTTGAGGATTAGGGATAGTGTTAGGGGTAGGGTAAGGGTGAGGGTGAGTGTTAGGGTTAGGTTTAGGGTTAGAGTTAGGGTGAGGGTGAGCAATAGGATTAGGTTAGGATTAGGGTTAGGCTGAGGGTGATGGGGAGGGTGAGGGTGAGGGTTAGGGTTAGGGTGAGGTTTAGGTTAGGGTTAGGGTTAGGGTTAGGGTGAGGGTTAAGATTAGGGTAAGGGTTAGGATGAGGGTTATGCTGAGGGTTAGGGTTAGGGTTAGGGTGAGATTTAGGGCTAGGTTTAGGGTTAGGATAAGGGTTAGCCTGAGGGTTAGTGTTAGGGTTAGTGTGAGGGTTACGAGTAGGGTTAGGGTGAGGGTAAAGTTTAGGGTGACAGTTAGGGTGAGTGTGAGGGTTAGGGTTAGGGTGACTGTTAGGGTGAAGGTTAGGTTTAGGGTTAGGCTTAGGGTGAAGGTTAGGGTGTGGGTAGGTTTTAGGGTGATGGTTAGGGCGAGGGTGAGGGTTAGGGTTATCATTAAGGTTATGGTGAGGGTGAGGGTTAGAGTGAGGGTTTGGGTTAAGGTTTAAGACAGGGTGCGGACTAGGTTTAGGGTTAGGTTTAGTGTGAGCGTTAGGCGGAAGGGTAGCCTTAGGGTTAGGGTGAGGGTTAAGTTTAGTGTGAGGGTTAGGGTTAGGGTTAGGGTGACGATAAGGGTTAGGGTGAGGGTTAGGGTGAGTGTGAGGTTTAGGGTTAGCATTAGTGTAGCCTTAGGGTTAGGATGAGTGTTAGGGTTAGGTTTAGGGTTAGGGTGAAGGTGAGGGTGAAGGTTAGTGTTAGGGTGAGGCTTAGGGTTAGGGTTAGGGTGAGGGTGAGGGTTAGGGTGAGGGTAAGTGTCAAGGTGAGGGTTAGGTTGAGTCTGAGGTTTAGGGTTAGCATTAGGGTGAGGGTGAGGGTGAGGGTTAGGGTGAGTGTGAGGTTTAGGGTTAGCATTAGGTGTAGCCTTAGGGTTAGGATGAGTGTTAGGGTTAGGTTTAGGGTTAGGGTGAAGGTGAGGGTGAAGGTTAGTGTTAGGGTGAGGCTTAGGGTTAGGGTTAGGGTGAGGGTGAGGGTTACGGTGAGGGTAAGTGTCAGGGTGAGTGTTAGGTTGAGTCTGAGGTTTAGGGTTAGCATTAGGGTGAGTGTGAGGGTGAGGGTTAGTGTGAAGTTTTGGGTTAAGGATAGGGTGAGGATATGTGTTAGGGTTAGGTTGAGGGTTAGGGTTAGGGTGAGGGGTAACATTAGAATTTGGGTGAGGGTTAGGTTTAGTGCGAGGGTTAGGGTTAGGGTTAGGGTGATGGTAAGAGTTAGCGTTATGGTTAGGGTGAGTGTGAGGTAGGGTGAGGGTTAGGGTTAGGGTGAGGGTTAGGGATAGGTTTAGGGTTAGGGTGAGGGTTAGGGTTATGTTTAGGATTAGAGTTAGGGTGTGGCTAAGGCTTAGGGTGAGGGTTAGGGTGAGGTTGAGGGTTAGGGTTAGGTTCAGTATTAGGGTTAGTATTAGTGTGAGGGTTAGTGATAGGGTTAGGGTTATTGTGAGGTTTAGAGTTAGGGTTAAGGTGAGGGTTAGTCTAAGAGGTAGGGTTACGGTTAGGGTGAGGGTTAGGCTTAGTGTGAGGATTAGGGTTAGGGTGAGCGTTAGGGTTAGGTTTAGGGTTAGGGTGAGTGTGAGTGTGAGGGGGAGGGTTAGGTTGAGGGTGAGGGTGCGGGTGAGGGTTAGTGTTAGGATGAGGGTTAGGGTTAGGGTTAGGGTGAGGATGAGGGTGAAGGTTAGGCTTAGGGTTAGTGTGAGGGTTAGGGTTACGGTGACGGTTATGGTTAGGGTGAGGGATAGGGTTAGGTTTAGTGTGATGTTTAGTGTGAGGGTGAGTGTTAGGGTGAGGGTGAGTGTTCGGGTGAGAGTTAGGGTTAGGGTAAGCTTTAGGAATTGGGTTAAGGTGAGGGTAAGGTTTAGGGTGAGTGTGAGGGTGAGGGTGAGGTTTAGGGTTAGCGAGAGGTTTAGGGTTAGGGTTACATTTAGGTTTAGTGTGAGGGTTCAGGTTAGGATGAGGGTTAGGTTTAGGTTAAGGTTAGTATAAAGTATAGGGTGAGGGTTAGGGTTACAGTTAGTGTGATTGTTAGGTTTAGGGTTAGAGTTTGGGTTAGGTTGAGGGTAAAGTTTAGGGTGAGGGTTAGGGTGAGGCTGAGGGCTATGATTAGGGTGAGGGTTAGGTTGAGGGTTAGGGTTAGGGTTATGGTTAGGGTAAGGCTGAGGGGGAAGGTTGAGGGTGAGGGTTAGGGTTAAAGTTAGGGATAGGGTGAGGATTTGGGTTACAGTTAGATTTAGGGTTAGGGTTAGGCTGAGGGGTAGGGTTAGGGTTAGGGTTGAGTGTTAGGTTTAGTGTGAGGTTTAGGTTTAGGGTTAGTGTGAGGTTTAGGTTTAGTGTGTTGGTTAGGGTTAGGGTTAGGCTGAGGGTAAGGGTTACGGTGAGGGTGAGGTTTAGGGTTAGCATTAGGTTTAAGATTAGGGTTAGGGTTAGGGAGAGGGTGAGGGTGAGAGTTAGGGTTAGGGTGAGGGTTAGGGTTAGTGTGAGGGTTAGGGTTAGGTTTAGGGTGAGGGTTAGGGTTAGGGTAAGGGTTAGGGTGAGGGTTAGAGTGAGGTTTAGGGTTAGGGTTAGGGTATTATTTATTGTGAGGGTGAGTGTTAGGGTGAGGGTGGGTGTTCGGGTGAGGGTGAGGGTTCTGGTGAGGGTGAGGATTAGGGTGTGGTTGAGGGATAGGGTTAGGTGAGAGTCAGGGTGTGGTGTAGGGATAGAGTTAGGGTGAGGGTTAGGGTTAGTGTGAAGGTTAGGGTTAGGGTTAGGGTTAGTGTGAGGATAAGAGTTAGGTTGTGGGTTAGTGTGAGGGTGAGGGTTAGGGTTAGCGTTAGGGTTTGGGTGAGGGTTAGGATGATGTTTAGGGTTAGGGTGAGGGTTAGGATTAGGTTTAGTGTGAGGGTTAGGGATAGGGTGATGTTTAGGGTGAGATTGAGGATTAATGTGAGGCAGAGGGTGAGGGTGAGGGTTAGGGTGAGGGTTCAGGTGAGGGTGAGGGTGAGGGTTAGGTTTAGGTTTAGGGTGAGGGTGAGGGTTAGGGTTAGGATTAGGGTTATGGTTGCTGAGGGTGATAATGAAATTGAGGGTGAGGGTTAGGTTTAGGGTTAGTGTGAGGTTTCAGGTTAGTGTGAGGGTTAGTGTGATGGTGAACGTCAGGGTGAGGGTGAGTGTTAGATCGAGGGTGAGGGTGAGGGTGAGGGTTAGGGTTAGGATTAGGTTAGGGTGAGTTTTAGGGTTAGGGTTAGGGTTATTGTTAGGTTTAGGGTTAGGGTTAGGTGATCGTGAGGGTGAGTGTTAGCATTTGGGTTAGGGTTAGGGTTAGGGTGAAGGTGTGGTTGAGGGTTAGGATTAGGATTACGGTTAGGGTTAGGTTATGGCTGAAGGGGAAGGGACGGTTGAGTGTGAGGTTTAGGGTTAGGGTTAGGGTGAGGGTTACTGTTAGGTTTAGTGTTAGTATAAGGGTTAGCCTGAGGGTAAGGGTTAGGGTTAGTGTGAGTGTTAGGTTTAGGGTTAGGGTTTGGGTTAGGTTGAGAGTAAAGGTTAAGGTGAAGGTTAGGGAGAGGGGGAGGTTTATTGTTATGGTGAGCGTTCAGGTGAGGGTTAGGGTTAGGGTTAGGGTTAGGTTTAGCGTGAGGGTTAGAGTGAAGGTTAGGTTTAGGTTTAGGGTGAGGGTGAGGTTTAGGGAGAGGGTGAGGTTTAGGGTGAGGGTGAGGCTTAGGTTTAGGAATAGGGTTAGGGTTAGGGTGAGGGTTCGGGTTAGGTTTAGGGTGAGGGTTAGGGTCAGGGTAATTGTTAGGGTGAGGGTTAAGGTTATGGTTAGGTTTAGTGTCAGGGTCAGGGTGAGGGTTAAAGGGAGGTTGAAGGTTAGTGTTAGCATTAGGTTTAGGATGAGGGTGAGGGTTAGGGTGAGGGTTAGGGTTAAGGTTAGGGATAGGGTGAGGATTAGGGTTAGGTATACAGAGAGGGTTAGGCTGAGGATTAGGGTTATGTTTAGGGTGAGGGTTAGGTTTAGTGTGAGGATTAGGGTTAGATTTAGGGTGAGGGTAAGTGTTTGGGTGAGGGTTAGGGAGAGGGTTAGGTTGAGTTTTAGGGTTAGGGTTTGGGTTAGGTTAATTGTTAGGTTTAGGGTTAGGGTTAGGGTGAGGGTGATGGTGAGGGTTAGCGTTAGGGTTAGGGTTAGAGTGAGGGTGGGATTGAAGGTTAGGGTTAGGATTAGGGTTAGGGTTAGCGTAATGCTGAGGGGGAAGGGGAGGTTGAGGGTGAGGGTAAGGGTCTGCTTTAGGGTTAGGGTGAGAGCTAGGTTGAGGCTCAGGTTTAGGGTGAGGGTGAGGGTGAGGGTTTCATTTAGGTAAGTGTTAGGGTTAGGGTGAGGATTAGGGGGAGGGTGAAGATCAAGCTGAGGTTAGGTTTAGGGTGAGGGTTTGGGTTAGGGTTAGGGTGAGGGTTAGGGTTAGGGTGATGGTTTGTATCAGGGTGAAGTTTAGGGTAAAGGTGAGAGCTAGGGAGAGGGTGAGGGTGAGTGTGAGCTTTAGGGTTAGGGTTAGGTTTAGGGTGAGTGTGATGGTGAGAGTTAGGATTAGGAATAGGGTTAGGGTTAGGGTTAGGCTGAGGTGGAGCGTCAGGGTGAGGGTGAAGGTTAAGTTTAGTGTTAGGGTTAGGGTTAGGGTGAGTGTAAGTTTTAGGGTGAGTTTAAGGGTGAGAGTTAGGGTTAGTGTTAGGGTTAGGGTTAGGGTTAGGGTTTGGGTGATGTTTAGGGTGAGGGTGAGGGTTAGGGTGAGGATGAGGGTTCGGTTGAGAGTGAGCGTTCGCGTGAGGTGTCTGGTAAGGTTGTGGGTGAGGATTAGGGTTAGGCTGAAGGTTAGCATTGGGTTTAGGGTTAGTGTGACGGTGAGGGTGAGGGGTAGGGTAAGGGTTAGGTTGAGGGTTAGGCTTAGGGTTAGGGTGATGGTTAGGAGGAGGGGTAATGTTAGGTTTAGGTTGAAGTTTAGGGTGAGTGTGAGGGTTAGTGTTAGGGGTAGGTTTAGGTTGAGGGTTAGGGTTAGAGTTAGCATTAGGGTGAAGTTGAGGGTTAGGGTGAGAGTTTTGGTTAAGGTGAGTTTGAGGGTGAGGGTTAGGTTTAGGATTAGGATTAGGGTTAGGGTTAGGGTGAGTGTTAGGATGAGGGTGAGGGTTAGTGTGTGGGTGAGGGTTAGGTTTAGGGTGAGTATTAGTTTTAGGCTTAGGGTTAAGGTTATGGTGAGGGTAAGGGTTAGGGTGATGTTTAGTGTGAGGATGAGGGTTAGGGTTATTGTTAGGGTTAGGGTGAGGTTTAGGGATAGGGTTAGTGTTAGGGTAAGGGTGAGGTTTAGGGTCAGGTTTAGGGTTAGGGTGAGGGTTAGGGAGAGTTTTAGGTTAGGGTGAGGTTGAGGCTGAGTGTTAGGTTTAGGTTTAGGTTTACAATTAGTGTGAGGGTTAGTTTGAGGGTTAGGATTAGGGTTAGGGTTAGGGTTAGATTGAGGGTTCGGCTGAGGGTTAGGGTTAGGGTAAAGGTTAGGTTTAGGTTTAGGGTTAGGGTGAGGGTTAGGGTGTGGGTAAGTGTTAGAGTGAGGGTTAGGGTGAGGGAGAGGAATAGGGGGAGGGGGAGGGTTAGTGTTAGCATTAGGGTTAGGGTGAGGGTAAGGGTTAAGGTTAATGTTAGGGATAGGGTGAGGATTAGGGTTAGGGTTAGCCAGAGGGTGAGGGTTAGGGTGAGGAGCAGGGTTAGGTTTAGGGTAAGGTTTAGGTTTAGTGTGAGGATTAGTGTTAGGGTTAGGGTGAGGTTTAGGTTTAGTGTGAGGGTTAGGGTTAGGGTTAGGGTGAGGGTAAGGGTTAGGGTTAGGTTTAGAGTGAGGGTGAGGTTTAGGGTTAGCATTAGTTTTAGATTTAATGTTAGGATGAGGGTTACGGTTAGGGTGAGGTTGAGGCTTAGGTTTAGGGTCAGGTTTAGGGTTAGGGTGAGGGTTAGGGTCAGGTTAAGTGTTAGGGTGATGGTTAGGGTTATGGTAAGGTTTAGTGTGAGGATCAGTGTGAGGGTTAGTGTTAGGTTGAGGGTTAAGCTTAGGGTGAGGTTTAGGGTTAGGGTTAGGTTTATGGTGAGGGTGATGGTGAGGGTTAAGTTTAGGGTTAGGGTTAGGGTGAGGGTTAGGGTTAGTGTGAGTGTTAGTGTGATGGTGAGGGTCAGGATGAAAGTGAGGGTTAGATTGAAGCTGAAGGTGAGGGTGAATGTTATGGTTAGGATTAGGGTTAGGGTGAGTTTTAGGGTAAGGTTTAGGGTTAGGGTTATTGTTAGGTTCAGGGTTAGGGTTAGGGTGAGAGTGAGGGTGAGGTTTTGCATTAGGATTAGGTTTAGGGTTAGAGTGAGGGTGGGGTTGAGGGTTAGGGTTAGGATTAGGGTTAGTGTTTGGGTAAGGCTGAGGGGGAAGATGAGGTTGAGGGTGAGGGTTAGGATTAGGTTTAGGGTTAGGTGAGGGCTAGGGTCAGTGTGAGGGTTTGGGTGAGGGTGAGGGTTTGGTTTAGGTTTAGAGTTAGGGTTAGGTTTAGGGTGAGGGTGATGGTGAGGGATAGGTTTAGGGTTAGGGTTAGGGTGAGGTTTAGGGTTCGTGTGAGGGTTAGTGTGATGGTGAGGGTCAGGGTGAGTGTGAGGATTTGAATGAGGCCTAAGGTGAGGGTGAGGGTTAGGGTTAGGATTAGGGTTAGGGTGAGTTTTAGGTTTAGGGTTAGGGTTAGGGTTATTGTTTGGGTTAGGGTTAGGGTTAGGGTGAGATTGAGGGTTAGGTTTAGCATTAGGGTTAGGTTTAGTGTTAGGGTGATGGTGAGGTTGAGGGTTAGGGTTAGGAATAGGGTTAGGGTTAGGGTAAGGCTGAGGGGGAAGGGGAGGTTGAGGGTGAGTGTTAGGGTTAGGGTGAGGACTAGGGTGAGTGTGAGGGTTTGGGTGAGGGTGAGGGTGAGGGTTTCGGTTATGTAAGTTTTAGGGTGAGGGTGACGATTAAGCTGAGGTTAGGTTTAGCATGATGGTTAGGGTTAGGGTTAGGGTGAGGGTTAGTTTTAGGGTGATGGTTAGGGTGTGGGTGAGGGTGAGACTTAGGATTAGGAATAGGGTTAGTGTTAGGGTTAGGCTGAGGTGAGGGTCAGGGTGAGGGTGAAGGATAGGGTTAGGATTATGGTTAGGGTGAGGGTTAAGGTTAGTGTGAGGATTATGGTTATGGTTATGGTTAGGGTTATGGTGAGGGTAAGGGTTATGGTGAGGGTGAGGGTTAGGGTGAAATTTAGGGTTAGGGTTAGGGTTAGGGGAGGGTTCGGGTTAGGGTGATGTTTAGGGTGAGGGTGAGGTTTAGTGTGAGGATGAGAATTTGGGTGTGGCTGTGGGTTCAGGTGAGGTTTCGGGTTAGGGTGTGGGTGAGGATTAGGGTTAGGGTGAGGGTTATCATTAGGTTTAGGTTTAGTGTGAGGGTGAGGGTGAGGGGTAGGTTTAGGGTTCAGTTGAGGGTTAGTGTTAGAGTAACCTTTAGGGTGAGGGTCAGGGAGAGGGGTAGGTTTAGGGTTAGTGTGAGGTTTAGGATGAGTGTGAGGGTTAGGGGTAGGGTTAGGTTTAGGGTTAGGATGAGGTTTAGGCTGCGGGTTAGGGTTAGGGTTAGTGTGAGTGTTAGGGTTAGGGTGAGGTTTAGGGTTAGCATTAAGGTTAGGGTGAGGGTGAGGGTTAGCGTGACGGTTTGGGTTAAGTTTAAGGATAGGGTGAGGATTAGGTTTAGGGTTAGGTTTAGGGTGAGTGTTAGGCGGAAGGGTAGGCTTAGGGTTAGGGTCAGGGTTAGGTTTAGTGTGAGGTATAGGGTTGAGTTTAGGGTGATGGCAAGGGTTAGGGTGAGGGATAGGGTGAGGGTGAGTCTTAGGGTTATCATTTGGTTTAGCTTTAGGGTTAGGATGAGAGTTAGGGTTAGGCTTAGTGTTAGGGTGAGGGTGAGGGTGAAGGTTAGTGTTAGGATGAGTGTTATGTTTAGGGTTAGGGTAGGGGTGAGGTTTAGGGTTAGGGTTAGTGTGAGGGTGAGAGTTAG
The DNA here is from genome assembly GCF_024711535.1 of Dipodomys merriami. Lineage (NCBI taxonomy): Eukaryota > Metazoa > Chordata > Mammalia > Rodentia > Heteromyidae > Dipodomys > Dipodomys merriami. Next base: position 136,609 of record NW_027206607.1, on the reverse strand, counting down.
GTTTAGGAATAGTGTTAGGGTTTGGGTTAGGCTGAGGCTGAGGGTCAGGGTGAGGGAAAAGATTAGGGTTAGGTGAGGGTGAGGGTAAGGGTGAGGGTTAGGGTTAGAGTCAGGTTTAAGGTGAGGGTTAGGGTTTAGGAGATGTTTAAGGTGAGGGTGAGGGTGAGGATGAGGTTTCGGGTGAGGGTTCGGGTTCGGGTTCAGGCTAGGGTTAGGGTGTGGCTGAGGATTAGGGTTAGGGTGAGGGTTAGCATTAGGTTTAGGGTTAGTGTGACAGTGAGGGTGAGGGGTAGGGTTATGGTTTGGTTGAGGGTTAGGGTTAGGGTTAGGTTTTGGATAATTTTAAGGGAGAGGGATAATGTTAGGGTTAGTGTGAGGTTTAGCGTGTGTGTGAGGGTTAGGGTTAGGTTGAGGGTTAGGGTTAGGGTGAGGGTGAGGGTTAGGGTTAGAGTTAGGTTTCGGGTGAGTTTGAGGGTGAGGGTTAGGTTTAGGATTAGGATTAGGGTTAGTTTCAGCGTGAGTTTTAGGGTGAGAGTGAGGTTTCGGTTGAGACTGAGGGTTAGTGTATGGGTGATGGTTAGGGTTAGGGTCAGGATTACGTTTAGTCTTAGGATCAAGGTTATGGTGAGGCTAAGGGTTAGGGTGAGGTTTAGTGTGAGGATGAGGGTTAGGGTTAGTATTAGGGTTAGGGTGACGTTTAGGGTGAGGGTTATAGTTAGGGTTAGGGTTAGGGTGAGCGTGAGGGTGAGGTATAGGGTGAGGTTTAGGGTTAGGGTGAGGGTTAGGGATAGTGTTAGTTTAGGGTGAGGGTGAGCGGGAGTGTTAGATTTAGGTTTAGAGTTAGGGTGAGTGTGAGGTTGAGGGTTAGGATTAGGGTTAGGCTGAGGGTTAGGCTGAGGGTTAGGTTTAGGGTTAGGGTTAGGGTGAGGGTGAGGGTGTGGGTAAGTGTTAGGGTGAGGGTTAGGGTGAGGTTTAGGGTGAGGGTGAGGGTTAGGGTTAGAGTGAGCGTTAGGGTGAAGGTTAAGTTTAGGGTTAGGGTTAGCGTGAGTGTGAGGGTGTGGGTCAGTGTTAGGGTGAGAGTTAGGATGAGGGTGAAGTTTAGGTTTAGGGTGAGTGTTAGGGTGAGGATGAGGGTTAGGCTGCGGGTTAGGGTTAGGGTTAGTGTGAGTGTTAGGGTTAGGGTTAGTGTGAGTGTTAGGGTTAGGGTTAGGTTTATGGTTAGGGTGAGGGTTATTGTTAGATTTAGGGTTAGCATAAGGATTAGGCTGAGGGTTAGGTTTAGTGTTAGTTTGAGGGTTAGGTGTAGGGTTAGGGTAAGGGTTAGGGTGAGGGTAAAGTTTAGGGTGAGGTTTAGGGTGAGGGTGAGGGTTAGGGTTAGCATTAAGGTTAGGGTGAGGGTGAGGGTTAGGGTGAGGGTTTTTGTAAAGGTTAAGGATAGGGTGAGGAGTAGGTTTAGGGTTAGTTTTAGGGTGAGCGTTAGGCGGAGGGGTAGGCTTAAGGTCAGGGTGAGTGTTAGGTTTTGTGAGAGGGTTAGGGTTAGGGTTAGGGTGATGGTAAGGGTTAGGGTGAGGGTGAGGGTGAGGGTGAGGTTTAGGGTTAGCTTTAGGTTTAGCGTTAGGGTTAGGATGAGTGTTTGGGTTATGGTGAGGGTGAGGGTGAAGGTTAGTGTTAGGATGAGGTTTAGGGTTAGGGTTAGGGTGAGGGTGAGTGTGAGGGTGAGGGTTAGGCTTAGGGTTCGTGTGAAGTTTAGGATTACAGTGAGGGTTAGTGTTAGGGTGAGGGTTAGGGTTAGCCTTAGGGTGAGGGTTAGGGTTAGGGTTATGTTTAGTGTCCGGGTGAGGGTTAGGATGAGGGTGAGTGTTCTGATGAGAGTTAGGCTTAGGGTTAGGGTAAGGGATATGTTTAGTGTGAGGGTAAGGGTTAGGGTGAGTGTTATGTTGAGGATGAGGTTTAGGGTTAGGTTGAGCGTTAGGGTTATGGTTAGGGTTATGGTTAGGGTGAGGTTTAGGTTGAGGGTGAGGGTTAGGGTTAGGGTGAGGGTGGGTGTTAGGTGGAGGGTTAAGGTGAAGGTGAGGGTTAGAGTTAGCATTAGAGTTATGGTGAGGGTGAGGTTTAGGGTTCGGGTTCGGGTTAGGGTGAGGTTTAGGGTTAGGTTTAGGGTTAGTATAATGGTTAGGGTGCACGTTAGGGTTAGGGTTAGTGTGAGTGTTAGGTTTAGGGTTAGGGTTTAGGTTAAGTGGAGTGTAAAGTATAGGGTGAGGGTTAGGGTGAGGGTGAGTGTTAGGGTTAGGGTGAGGGTGAGCATGAGGATTGGGGTTAGGGTTAGAGTGAGGGTGAGGGTGAGGTTTAGGTTTAAGTTTAGGTTTAGGGTTAAGGTGAGGGTTAGGGTGTGGTTAAGTGTTAGGGTGAGGGTTAGGGTGATGGTAAGGGTTAGGGTGAGTATTAGGGTGAGGGTGAGGGTTAGGGTGAGTGTGATGGTAAGGGTTAGGCTGAGTGTTAGGGTGAGGGTGAGGGTTAGGGTGAGGGTTAGGGTGAGTGTTAGGGTTAGGGTTAGGGTTAGTGTGTGGGTGAGGTATAGGGTGAGGGTTAGGTTTAGGGTGAGTGTTAGGGATAGGGTTAGGGTTAGGATGAGGATGAGGGTGAGTGTTAGGGTTAGGTTTAGGGTTAGGGTGAGGGTTATTAGGGTTAGGATTAGGGTTAGGCTGAGGGTGATGGGGAAGGTGAGGGTTAGAGTTAGGTTTAGGGTTAGGATGAGGGTTAGGTTTAGGGTTAGGGTCAGCGTAAGGGTTAGGGTGAGGGTTAGTGTGAGGGAGAGGGTTAGGTTTAGGGTGACGGTAAGGGTTAAGGAGAGTGTTAGGGTGAGGGTGAGGGAGAATTTTAGTGTTAGGATTACGGTGAGGGTTAGGGTTAGGGCGAAATTTAGGGTTAGGTTTAGGTTTAGGGTGATGTTTAGTGTCAGGGTGAGGGTTAGGATGAGGTTGAGTCTTCTGGTGAGAGTTAGGGTTAGGGTTAGGGTTAGGGATAGGGTCAGTGTGAGGCTAATGGTTAGAGTGAGTGAAAGAGTGAGGGTTAGGCTCAGGGTAAGGGTGAGCATTAAGGTTAGGGTTAGGTTTATGGTTAGGATGAGGTTTAGGGTGAGTGGTAGGTTTAGGGTTAGGGTTAGTTTGCAGGTTAGGGTGAGGTTAGGAGTTAGGGTGATGTTAGGGTGAGGGTGAGGGTTAGGGTTAGCATTAGAGTTAGGGTGAGGTTGAGGGTTAGGGTTTGGGTTAGGGATAGCGTAAGGATTAGCGTATTGTGAGGGTTAGGTTTAGGGTTAGTTGAGGATAAAGTAAGGGTGAGGGTTAGGGTGAGGGTGAAGTGTTACATTAGCATTAGGGATAGGTTTAGCTTTAGGGTCAGGGTTAGATTTAGGGTGAGGGTTAGGTTTAGGTTGAGGTTGAGGGTTAGGTTTGTGGTGATGTTTAGTGTGAGGGTGAGGGTTAGGGTGAGGTTGAGTGTTCAGGTGAGAGTTAGAGTTAGGTTTAGAGTTAGGGATAGGGTTAGGGTGAGGGTATTGGTTAGGGTGAGTGTTAGGGTAAGGGTGAGTGTTAGGCATAGGTTGAGGGTTAGGGTTAGGGTTAATTTTAGGGTTAGGTTGAGGGTGAGCGTTAGGATTAGGGTTAGGATGAGGGTGAGGCTGAGGGTTAGGGTTAGGGTTAGTGTGAGGGTTAGGGTTAGGATTAGGTTTAGGGTAAGGGTTAGGGTTATATTTAGGTATAGTATAAGGGTTAGGGTGAGGCTAAGGGTTAGAGTTAGTGTGATTGTTAGGTTTAGGGTTAGGGTTTGGGTTAGGTTGAGTTTAAAGGTTAGGGTGAGGTTTAGGGTGAGGGTGAGGGTAAGGGTTAGGGTGAGGGTTAGCGTGAGGGTTAGGGTTAGGTTTATGGTTAGTGTTAGGGTGAGGGTTAGGGTGAGGGTTATGTTTAGGTTTAGGTTTAGGGTGAGAGTCAGGGTGTGGATAATTGTTAGGGTGAGGGTTAGGGTGAGGTGAGCGTTAGGGTTAGGTTGACAGTAAGGGTTATGGTGAGGGTTATGGTGAGGGTGAGGGTTAGGGTTAGCATTAGGGTTAGGGTGAGGGTGAGGGTTAGGGTGAGGGTGAGGGTTAGTTTTAGGGTCAGGGTTAGGGTTAGGATGAGGGTTAGTGTTAGGGAGAGGTTGAGGGTTAGGGTTAGGTTGATGATTAGGGTTAGGGTGAGGTTTTGGGTTAGGGTTAGGATGAGAGTTAGGGTTAGGGTGATGTTTATTGTGAAGGTGAGGGTTAGGGTGAGGGTGAGTGTTAGTGTGAGGATGAGGGTTCGGGTAAGGGTGAGGCTCAGGGTGTGGTTGAGGGTTAGGGTTATGGTGAGAGTCAGAGTGAGGTGTCGGGATAGGGTTAGGGGTAGGGTTTGTGTGAGGGTAAGGGTTAGGGTGAGGGTTAGGGTGAGGCTGAGGTTTAGTGTTAGCCTTAGGGTTAGGGTGAGTGTTAGGGTTAGGGTGATGTTTAGGGTGAGGTTGAGGGTTAGTGTGAGGGTGAGGGTGAGGCTAAGGGTTAGTGTTAGGATTAGGGTTAGGGTTAGGGTTAGGCTGAGGATGAGGGTGAAATTGATGGTGACGCTTAGGGTTAGGATTAGGATGAGGCTTATGGTTAGTGTGAGGGTTAGTGTGATGCTGAGGGTCAGGGTGAGGGTGAGTGTTAGAATGAGGGTGATGGTTAGGGTTAGGCTTGGGATTTGGGTTAGGGTGAATTTTAGGGTTAGGATTAGGGTTATTGCTAGGGTTAGGGTGAGGGTGAGGGTTAGGGTGAGGGTTAGCGTTAGGGTTAGGGTTAGGGTGAGGGTGGGGTTGAGGGTTAGGGTTAGGATTAGGGTGAGGGTTAGGGTAAGGCTGAGGGGGAAGGGGAGATTGAGGGTGAGGGTTAGGTTTAGGGTTAGGGTTAGTGTGAGTGTTAGGTTTAGGGTTAGGGTTTGGGTTAGGTTGAGGGTAAAGTTTAGGGTGAGGTTTAGGCTTAGGGTGAGGTTTAGGATTAGGGTGAGGGTTAGGGTGAAGTTTATGTTTAGTTTTAGGGTTAGGGTGAGGGTTAGGTTTATTGTGAGGTTTAGGCTTAAGGTTAGGGTGACGGTAAGGGTTAAGTTGAGGGTTAGGGTGAGGGTGAGGTTTAGTGTTAGCATTAGGTTTAGCTTTAGGGTTAGGATGACAGTTAGGGTTATGTTTAGGGTTAGGGTGAGGGTGAGGGTGAAGCTTAGTGTTAGGATGAGGGTTAGGGTTAGGGTTAGGGTAAGGGTGAGGGTGAGGTTTAGGGTTAGGGTTAGTGTGAGGGTGAGAGTTAGGATTAGGAATAGTGTTAGGGTTAGGGTTAGGCTGAGGGTGAGGGTCAGGGTGAGGGAAAAGGTTAGGGTTAGGTTGAGGGTAAGGGTAAGTGTTAGGGTGAGGGTAAGTGTGAGGGTTAGGGTTAGAGTCTGGGTTAAGGTGAAGTTTAGGGTTTGGGTGATGTTTAGGTTGAGGGTGAGGGTTAGGCTGAGGATGAGATTTCGGGTTAGGGTTCGGATTCGTGTTCGAGTTCGGGTTAGGGTGTGGCTGAGGATTAGCTTAGGGTGAGGTTTAGCATTAGGTTTAGGGTTAGTGTGACGGTGAGGGTGAGGGGTAGGGTTAGGGTTTGGTTCATGGTTGGGGTTAGAGTTAGTGTTTGGATCATTGTTAGGGAGAGGGTTAATGTTATGTTTAGGGTGAGGTTGATGGTTAGTGTGAAGGTTAGGGTTAGGTTGAGGGTTAGGGTTAGGTTTAGCTTGAGAGTTAGAGTTAGAGTTAGGGTTAGGGTGAGTTTGAGGGTGATGGTTAGGTTTAGGATTAGGATTAGGTTTACGGTTAGTGTGAGTGTTAGGGTGAGAGTGAGGGTTCGGGTGAGAGTGAGGGTTAGTGTGTGGGTTAAGGTTAGGGTTAGGGTCAGGATTAAGTTTAGGCTTAGGGTCAAGTTTCTGGTGAGGGTCAGGTTTAGGGTGAGGTTTAGTTTGAGGATGAGGGTTAGGGTTAGTGTTAGGGTTAGGGTGACGTTTAGGGTGAGGGTTATCGTTAGGGTTAGGGTGAGGGTGAGGGTGAGGTATAGGGTGAGGTTTAGGGTTAGGGTGAGGGTTAGGGATAGTGTTCGGTTTGGATGAGGGTGGGGGTGATTGTTAGGTTTAGGTTTCGAGTTAAGGTGAGGGTGAGGGTGAGGGTTAGGATTAGGGTTAGGATGAGGGTTAGGCTGAGGGTTAGGTTTAGGGTTAGTGTGAGGGTTAGGGTTAGGTTTAGTGTTAGGATGAGGGTTAAGTTTAGATTTAGGGTTAGCATAAGGTTTAGGCTGAGGGTTAGGGTTAGGGTTAGATTGAGGGTTAGGTTTAGGGTTAGGGTAAGGTTTAGGGTGAGGGTAATGGTGAGGGTGAGGGTTAGGCTGAGGGTGAGGGTTAGGGTTAGAGTGAGTGTTAGGGTGAAGGTTAGGTTTAGGGTTAGGGTTAGGGTGAGGGTGAGGGTGTGGGTAAGTGTTAGGGTGAGGGTTAGGGTGAGGGTGAGGTTTAGGTTTAGGGTGAGGGTTAATGTTAGGGTGAGTGTTAGGGTGAGGGTGAGGGTTACGGTTAGCATTAGGGTTAGGGTTAGGGTGAGGGTTAGAGTGAGGTTTTGCGTTAAGGTTAAGGATAGTGTGAGTATTAGAGTTAGGTTTACTGTGTGGGTTAGGCTGAGGGGAAGGGTTAGGGTTAGGTTGAGGGTTGGGTTTAGTGTGAGGGTTAGGGTTAGGGTTAGGGTAAGGTAAGGGTGAGGGTGAAGTTTAGGGTGAGTGTGAGGTTTAGGGTTAGCATTAGGTTTAGAGTTAGGGTTAGGATTAGTGTTAGGGTTTGGTTTAGGGTGAGGGTTAGGATGAGGGTGAGTGTTAAGTTTAGGCTTAGGGTGAGGGTTAGTTTTAGGGTGAGGGCTAGGGTGAGGGTGAGGATTAGGTTGAGGGTGAGGGTGAGGGTGAGGTTTTCATTTAGGTAAGGGTTATGGTTAGGGTTAGGGTGAGGTGTAGTAATGAGGGTGTGTGTTGGGGTTAAGTTTAGGATTAGGGTGAGGGTGAAGTTTAGTGTTAGGATGAGGGTTAGGGTTAGGGTTAGGGTGAGAGTGAGGGTGAAGGTGAGGGTTCAGGATAGGGTTAGGGTGTGGTTTAGGTTTACGGGGAGGGTTAGAGTTAGGGTGAGGTTTAGGGTTAGGCTTACGGTGAGGGTTAGGGTTAGGCTGATGTTTAGTGTGAGGGTGAGGGTTAGGGTGAGGGTGAGTGTTCTTTTGAGAATTAGGGTTAGGGTTAGGTTTAGGGAATGGGTTAATGTGAGGGAAAGGGTTAGGGTGAGGGTTTGGGTGAGGGTGAGGTTTAGGGTGAGGGTGAGGGTTAGGTTTAGGGTTAGGGTTATGATGAGGGTGAGGGTTAGGGTGAGCCCTAGTTATAGGGTTAGGTTTAGATTGCGGGTAAGGGTGAGGGTAAGGGTTAGGGTGAGGTTTAGGGTGAGGGTGTGTTTTAGGTTTAGGGTGAGGGTAAGGGTTAGTTTGAGGGTTAGGGTGAGGGTTAGGATTAGGGTTAGTGTGAGGATAAGGGTTAGGGTGAGGGTTAGGGTGAGGGTGAGGTTTATGGTTAGGGTTAGGGTGAAGGTTAGGGTGTGGGTAAGTGTTAGGGTTAGGGTTAGGGTGACGGTAGAGGTTAAGTTTAAGTATAGGGTGAGGATTAGGTTTAGGGTTAGGTTTAGGGTGAGTGTTAGGCGGAAGGGTAGGCTTAGGGTAAGGGTGAGTGTTAGGTTTATTGTGAGGGTTAGGGTGATGGTAAGGGTTAGGGTGAGGGATAGGGTGAGGGTGAGTTTTAGGGTTAGCATTAGGTTTCGCTTTAGGGTTAGGATGAGATTTAGAGTTAGGCTTAGGGTTAGGGTGAGGGTGAGGGTGAAGGTTAGTGTTAGGATGAGGGTTAGGGTTAGGGTTAGGGTGAGGGTGAGGGTGAGGTTTAGGGTTAGGGTTAGTGTGAGGTTGAGAGTTAGGATTAGGAATAATGTTAGGGTTAGGGTTAGGCTGAGGGTGAGTGTCAGGGTGAGGGAAAATGTTAGGGTTAGGGTTAGGGTGAGGGTAAGTGTTGGGGTGAGGGTAAGGGTGAGGGTTAGGGTTAGAGTCAGGGTTAAGGTGAGGGTTAAGGTTTGGGTGATGTTTAGGGTGAGGGTGAGGGTTAGGTTTTGGATTAGGGTTAGAGTTTGGGTTAGGTTGAGGGTGAGGTTGATGGTGAGGGTTAGGATTAATGTGAGTGTTAGGGTTAGGGTTAGTGTTATAGTTAGGGTGAGGGTTAGGGTTAGGGTTAGGATGAGGTTTAGGCTGAGGGTTAGCGTTAGGGTTCGGGTGAGGGTAAGCGTTAGGGTGAGGGTTAGGCTTAGGGTTAGTATGAAGGTTAGAATGAGAGTTAGTGTTACTGTGAGGGTTATGCTGTGGGTAAGGGTTAGAGTGAGGGTTTGGGTGATGGTGAGGTTTAGAGATAGCATTAGGGTTAAGGTTAGGTTTAGTGTGAGGGTTAGAGTTAGGTTTAGGGTTACGGTGAGGGTGAGGGTTATGGTAAGCATTAGGATCAGGGTTAGGTTTAGGGTGAGATTTAGGGTTAGGGTTAGAATTATAGTGAAGTTGAGTGTGAGGGTTAGTGTGAACGTGAGTGTTAGGTTGAGGGTGAGGGTGAGGGTTAGGGTTTAGGTGAGGGTCAGGTTTAGGGTTAGGGTTAAGGTTAAGGTGAGGGTTAGAGTTAGGGTTAGGGTTACGATGAGGATTAGGGTGAGGGTTAAGTTTAAGGTTAGGGTGAGGGTAAGGGTTAGGGAGTGGGTCAGGGTTAGGTTTTGTATTAGGGTTAGGGTTAGGGTGAGGGTTAGGGACAGGGTTAGGATTAGGGTGAGGGTTTTGTTAGGGTTAGGTTTTGACTTAGGGTGAGTTTTAGGGTTCGTGTTTGGATTAGGGTTAGGGTTAGGGTTAGGCTGAGGGTGAGGTTGAGGGTGAGGGTGAGGGTTAGGGTTAATATGAGTGTTAGGGTTAGCGTTAGCGTTAGGATGAGGGTTAGGCTGAGGGTTAGGTTTAGGGTTCGGGTAAGAGTAAGGGTTAGGCAGAAATGAACCTACAGACCTATTGCCATCTAATCGTCGATAAGGAAGCTAAAACAATAGAATGGACGAAAGACAGCCTCTTCAGTAAATGGTGCTGGCAAAATTGGTTTACTACATGTAGAAAACTAAAGCTAGATCCTTATATATCACCCTGCACCAGAATTAACTCCAAATGGATCAAAGGCCTTGAACTCAAAGCAGACACTCTGAAAATATTACAGGATGGAATAGGAGAAACCCTAGGTCTCCTTGGCTCAGGCCGAAATTTTCTGAATAGAGACCAGGAAGCACAACAAATCAAAGAAAGGTTGGACAAATGGGATTGCATAAGGTTCAGAGCTTCTGCAGGGCAAATGACATAGCTAGCAAGATCAATAGAAAGCCCACCGATTGGGAGAAGATCTTTACTAGCCATACAATGGACAAGGGTCTCATATCTAAAATATACTTGGAACTCAAAAAATTAAACCACCCAACAACAAATCCTCAAAGAAACAACTGCCCAATAAATAAGTGGGCGAAAGACTTAAAGAGAAGCTTCTCTGAAGAAGAAAGAAGGATGGCCAATAGACACATGAAGAAATGTTCAACATCCCTAGCCATAAAAGAAATGCAAATCAAAACAACATTGAGATATCACCTCACTCCAGTTAGAACAGCAAAAATCAAGAACTCTAATAACAACAGATGCTGGAGGGGATGTGGACAGAAAGGAACCTTACTTCATTGTTGGTGGGAATGTAAACTTGTTCAACCACTTTGGAAAGCAGTATGGAGGTTCCTCAAAAGACTTCACATAGATCTCCCCTATGATCCAGCAATCCCACTTTTGGGCATTTACCCAAATGTTTACAAACAAGACCACACTAAAGCTACCAGCACAACTATGTTTATTGCAGCATTATTTACCATAGCTAAGATATGGAACCAACCCAGTGCCCCTCAGTAGATGAATGGATCAAGAAAATGTGGTATATATACACAATGGAATTCTATGCCTCCATCAGAAAGAATGACATTTCCCCATTTGTTAGGAAATGGAAAGGTTTGGAAAAAATTATATTAAGTGAAGTAAGCCAGGCCCAAAGAAGCATAGGTCCCATGGTTTCCCTTATTTGCAATATCTAGTATAGGTATGAGTCAAGCGGAAAAGGTCAGATAATGTGATGTTAGGAAAATGAACCCTTAAATATGTATTTTAATGTTTTCGTTTCTTTCATGCATGTGTTTCTAACGCATTTATAAGATTATTTCTTTGTTGCTTTGTATGTCCCTCCCCCACAGTGTAACCCCCGCTTTCACTATATTTGATGTCAGTATAACATGTGGAGGAGATGGAGACAAACAAGTCGTTTAAGGATTCAGGTGGACCTGTTGCAACAATGAGAAGTACAAAATTTCATGTCAAAACCAACTTTACAATGTCGGTGTGGGGGGGGAGGGGGGTATAATTGGGTGGGGGGAGGGGGGAGGATGGGAAGGGAGGTGAAGGGTAAACAAAGGAGGAGGCTGCAATGCTTGGTAAGAAATGTATGCATTATCCTGCCCATGTAATTGTAGCCCCTCTGTACAGTATGTTCTCAAATAAAATAAAATAAAATTAAAAAAAAAAGAAAACAAAAAAAAAGAGTAAGGGTTAGGGTGAGGTTTAGGGTAAGGGTGAGGGTTAAGTTTATGCTTAGGGTTAGGGTGAGGTTTATGGTTAGGGTGAGGGTGAGGGTTAGGGTTAGGGTTTGGGTGAGGGATAGGGTTAGGTGAGGGTTAGGGATAGGGTTGGGGTTAGGGTGAGTGTGTGGGTTAGGGTTAGGTTTAGGTTTAGTGTTAGGCTGAGGGTGAGGGTTAGGTTTAGGGTTAGGGTTAGGGTTAGGGTTGGATTGAAGTTTTCTTTTAGGGTTAGGAAGAGGTTTTGGCTGAGGATTAGGGTTGTGGTTAGGGTGAGGTTTAGGGTTAGTGTGAGTGTTGGGATGAAGGTTAGGTTGAGGGTTAGGTTTAGGGTTAGGTTGAGGGTAAAGGTTAGGGTGAGGGTGAGGGTTAGGTTTAGGATTAGGGTTAGGGTTTGGGTGAGGATTAAGGATAGGGTTAGGGTTAGGGTGAGGGTTAGGGTGAGGGTTAGGGTTAGGTTTAGGGTGAAGATTAGGGTGAGAGTGACGTTTAAGGTGAGGGTTAGGGTTAGGGTGAGGATTAGGTTTAGGGTTAGGGTGAGGTTTAGGATTAGGATGATGTTTAGGGTGAGCGTGATGTTTTGGGTTAGGATGAGGGTGAGGGTGAGGGTGTAGGTGAGGGTTAGGTTTAGGGTGAGTGTTAGGGTGATGGTGACGGTGATTGTTAGGGTGAAGTTGAGGGTTAGTGATAGGGTTAGGGTGAGGGTTAGGGTTAGGGTTAGGGTGAGGGGTAGGGTGAGGGTAGGGTTAGGGTTAGGGTGAGGGTTAGGGTTAATGTGAGGATTAGGGTTAGGTTTAGGGTTAGTGTGAGGATAAGGGTAAGGGTGAGGGTTAGGGTGAGAGTGAGGGTTAGGGTTAGCGTTAGGGTTAGGGTGAGGTTTAGGGCGAAGGTTAAGTTGAGGGTTCGGGTTATTATGAGGGTGAGGGTTATAGTTAGGTTTAGGGTGAGGGTTTGGCTTAGTGTGAGGTTTACTGTAAGTTTAGGGTGTGGGTGAGGGTTCGGGTGAGGGTGACTTTTAGGGTGTGGGTGACAGTTAGGTTTAGGTTTAGGTTTAGGGTGAGGGTAATATTTAGGGTGAGGGTTAGGGTGAGGGTGAGGGTTAGGTTGAGGTTCAGGGTTAGGCTGAGCGTTAGGGTGAGGGTTAGGTTTAGGTTTTGGTTTGGGTGAGGGTTAAAGTGAGGTTTCGTGTTAGTGTTAGGGTTAGAGTTAAGGTGAGAGTTAGGGTGAGGGTTGGTTAGAGTGAGGTTTAGGGTGTGGGTGAGGGTTAGGGATAGCATTAGGGTTAAAGATAGGTTTAGGGTGAATGTAAGGGTTAGGATGAGGGTGAGGGTTAGGTTTAGGATTAGGGTTAGTGTTAGGGTGAGGGTTAGTTATAGGGTTAGGATTAGGGTGAGGGTTTTGGTTTGGGTTAGGTTTAGATTTAGAGTGAGGGTTAGGGTTAGTGTTTGGATTAGGGTTAGGGTTAGGGTTAAGGTGAGGGTTAGGTTTAGGTGAGGGTTAGGGATAGAATTGGGGTTAGGGTGAAGATTAGGGTTAGGTTTACTGTTAGAGTTAGAGCGAGGGTGAGTGTGAGGTTTAGGGTTAGGTTTAGGGTTAGGGATAGGGTTAGGCTGAGGGTGAGGGTGAGGGTGAGGGTGAGGTTTAGGGTTAGGGTTAGGGTTAGGGTTAGTGTTGGGTTGAGTGTTAGGGTTAGGATTAGGAAGAGGGTTTGGCTGAGGGTTAGGGTTATGGTTAGGGTGAGGTTTAAGGTTAGTGTGAGGGTTAGGATGAGGTTTAAGCTGAAGGTTAGGGTTAGGGTTAGGGTGAGGGTAAGGGTGAGCGTTAGGGTGAAGGTTAGGTTTAGGTTTAGGGTTAGGGTGAGGGTTAGGATGAGGTTTAGTTTTAATGTAAGGGATAGGGTTAGCGTGAGGGTTAGGGTGAGGGTAAGGGTTAGAGTGAGGTTCAGGGAGAGGGTGAGTGTTAGGGATAGCATTAGGTTTAATTTTAGGTTTAGTGTGAGGCTTAAGGTTAAGGTTACTCTGAGCATGAGGGTTAGGTTTAGCATTAGGGTTAGGGTTAGGGTTAGGGTGAGGGTTAGGGTTAGGGTTTGGGTGAGGTTGAGGGTTAGGGTTAGGGTTAGGGTGAGGGTATGGGTTAGGGTGAGGGTGAGGGTTAGGGTGACGGTGAGGGTAAGGGTTATGGTGAGGGCTAGGGTTACGGTTAGGGTTACGGTAAGGTTTAGGTTTAGGGTGAGGCTGAGGGTGAGGGTTAGGTTTAGGATTAGGCTTAGGTGTAGGGTTAGGTTTAGGGTGAGTGTGAGGCTGAGTGTCAGAGTTAGGTTTAGGGTGAGGTTTAGGGTAATGTTTAGGGTTAGGATGAGGGTGAGGGTGAGGTTTTGGGTGAGGGTGAGGGTTAGGGTTTTGGTTAGGTTTAGGTTTAAGGTTAGGGTGAGAGTTATTTTTAAGGTTAGTGTTAGGATGAGGGTTAGGCTGAGGGTTAGGTTTAGGATTAGTATGAGGGTGAGAGTTAGGATTAGGAATAGTGTTAGGGTTAGGTTTAGGCTGAGGGTGAGGGTCAGGGTGAGGGTAAAGTTTAGGGTTAGGGTTAGGGTGAGGGTAGGTGTTAGTGTGAGGGTAAGGGTGAGGGTTAGGGTTTGAGTCAGGGTTAAGGTGAAGGTTAGGGTTCGGGTGATGTTTAGGGTGAGGGTGAGGTTTAGGGTGAGGATGAGTTTTCGGGTGAGGGTTAGGGTTAGTGTTTGGATTAGGGTTAGGGTTAGGGTTAAGGTGAGGGTTAGGGTTAGCTGAGGGTTAGGGATAGAATTGGGGTTAGGGTGAAGGTCAGGGTTAGGTTTAGTGTTAGAGTTAGAGCGAGGGTTAGTGTGAGGTTTAGGGTTAGCGTTAGGGTGAGGGTGAGGGTTAGGGTGAAGGTTAAGTTGAGGGTTAGGGTTATTATGAGGGTGAGGTTTAGAGTTAGGTTTAGGGTGAGGGTTGGGTTTAGGGTGAGGTTTAGGTTAGAGTTAGGTTTAGGGTGAGTTTGAGCGTTAGGGTGAGGTTTAGGGTTAGGGTTATTGTTAGGGTTAGTGTGAGGGTTAGTGTTAGGGTGAGTGTTACTGTTAGGGTGAGTGTAAGTGTTAGGGTTCGGGTTAAGGTTTGGGTTATGGTTAGGGTTAGGGTTACGGTTATGGTGAGGGTGAGAGTCAGGATTATGGTTAGGGTTAGGATGACGTTTAGGTTAAGGGTTAGGGTTAGAGTTAGGGAAGGGGTGAGAGTGAGGTTTAGGGTTAGATTTAGGGTAAGTGTTAGGGTTAGGATTAGGGTGAGGGTTAGGATTAGTATTAGGCTTAGGATTAGGCTTAGGCTGTGCATGAGGTTGTGGGTTAGGTTTAGGGTTAGGGTGAGGGTTATGGTTAGGGTTATGGTGAGGTTTAGGATGGGGTTTAGGGTTAGGGTTAGTTTGAGGGTTTGAGTGAGGGTTAGGGTTAGGGATAGGATTAGGGTAGCATTATGGTTAGGGTGAGGGTGAGTGTGAGGGTTAGTGTTAGGGTTAGAATTAGCCTTAGGGTTAGGGTGAGGGTTATGTTTAGGGTTTGGGTTAAGGTGAGGGTGAGAATGAAGGTTAGGTTTAGGTTTAGGGTTAGGGTTAGGGTTAGGTTTAGGTTTAAGGTTAGGATTAAGGTTAGGTTCAGGTTTTCGGTGAGAGTTAGGGTTAGGGTTAGGCTTAGGCTTAGACTGAGAGTGAGGGTGGGGGTGAGGATTAGGGTTAGGGTTAGTGTTAGGGTTAGGTTAAGGTTTATTTTCGGGGTTATGGTTAGAGTTACGGTGAGGGTGAGGCTGCGGTTGAGGGTTTGGGTTAGGGTTAGGGTGAGGTTTAGGGTTAGGGTTAGGGTGAGGGTGAGGTTTAGGGTTAGATATAGCGTTAGGGGGAGGGTTAGGGTGAGGGTTAGGGTGAGGTTTAGGGATAGGTTTAGGATGAGGGTAAGGTTTAGGGTTAGAGTTAGGGTTAGGGTGAGGCTGAGTTTGAGGGTGATGGTGAGTGTTAAGATTACAGTGAGTGTTAGGTTTAGGGTTAGAGTGAGAGTTAGGGTTTGGTTTAAGTTTAGGATTAGGGTGAGTGTTAGGGTTAGGTTGAGGTTTAGGGTTAGGTTTAGAGTTACACTGAGTGTGAACATGAGGGTTAGGGTTAGAGTTAGGGTTAGGTTGAGGGTGAGGTTTACGGTTAGATTTAGGGTTAGGGGGACGGTTAGGTAGAGGGTTAGGTTTAGGGTTAGTGTTAGGGTTAAGGTTAGGGTGAGGGTTAGGTTGAGGTTTAGGGTTATGGTTAGGTTTAGGGTTAGTATTAGGGTTAGGGTGAGGGTGAGTGTGAGGGTTAGAGTTAGGCTTAGGCGTAGGCTTAGGGTTAGGCTGAGGGTGATGGTGGGCGTCAAGATTAGTGTTAGGGTGATGGTTAGGATTAGGGTTAGAGTGAGGGTTTGAGTGAGGGTGAGGTTTAGGGTAAGGCTTAGGCTTAGGCTTAGGGTTATGCTGAGATTGAGGTTGAGGGTGAGGGTTAGGGTTAGGGTCATGGTTAGGTTTATGGTTAGGGTGAGGGTTAGCATGAGGTTTAGGGTTAGGTTGAGGGTTAGGGTGAGCATGATGGTAAGGGTAAAGGTGAGGTTTACGCTGAGGGTGAGGGTTAAGATAAGGCTGAGGGTTAGGGTTAGGTTTAGGGTTGGGGTAAGGGTTAGGGGTAGGGTTAGGTGTGGGTTAGATTGAGGATTAGTGTCAGGGTTAGTGTGAGGTTTAGGGTGAGGATGAGGGTCAGGGTGAGGGTGAGGGTGAGGGTTAGGGTTACGTTTAGGGTTTGGGTGAGGTTTAGGATTAGGGTGAGGGTTAGGGTTAGTGTGAGTGTTAGTGTTAGGTTTAGGGTTAGTGTTAGGGTGAGTGTAAGTGGTAGGGTGAGGTTTAGGTTTAGGTTTAGGGTTAGGGTTAGGGTTAGGGTTAGGTTTAGGTTATTGTTAGGGTTAAGGTTAGCGTTACAGTCACGGTGAGTTTGAGGGTGAGGGTTAGGTTTAGGGTTAGGGTGAGGTTTAGGGTTAGGGTTAGGGTTAGCATTAGGGTTAGGTGAGGGTTACGTTTAGGGGTACAGTTAGGGTTAGGCTGAGGGTTAGGGTTAGGGTTAGGGGTAGTGTTAGGGTGATGGTAAGTGTTAGTGTGAGGGTTTGGGTTAGGGTTAGGGTTAGGGTTAGGGTTAGTTTTAGGATTAGTTTTAGGGTGAGGGTGAGTGTGAGGGTTAGGGTTAGGGTTAGGCTGAGGTTTAGGGTGAGGGTTAGGGTTAGGGTTTGGGTTAGGGTGAGGGTGAGGCTGAGGATTAGGGTTAGGTTTAAGATTAGGTTTAAGGTTAAGGTTAGGTTTAGGTTTAGGTTTAAGGTTAGGATTACAGTGAGGGTTAGGGTTAGGGTTAGGCTTAGGCTTAGGTTTAGGCTGAGGGTGAGGGTAAGGGTGGGGGTGAGGATTAGGTTTAGGGTTAGGGTTAGGGTTATGTTTATTGTTAGTGTTATGGTTAGGGTTAAGTTTGCGGTGAGGGTCAGGCTGAGGTTGAGGGTTATGTTTAGGGTTAGGGTCAGGGTTAGGGTAAGGGTTATGGTTATTGTTAGGGTTAGGGTTAGAGTTACTGTGAGGTTGAGGGTGAGTGTGAGGGTTTTGGTTAGGGTGAGGTTTAGGGTGGGGTTTAGGGTTTGGCTTAGGGTAAGGCTTAGGGTGAGGGTGAGATTTAGGGTTAGGGTGAGTGTTAGGGTTAGGGTGAGGGTGAAGGTTAGTTTGAGGTTTAGGGATAGGTTTAGGATTAGCATTAGCTTGAGGGTGATTATGAGGGTTAGTTTGAGGGTTAGGCTTAGGCTTAGGGTTAGGCTGAGGGTGAGGGTGGGGGTGAGGATTAGGGTTATGTTGATGTTTCGGGTTTGGGTTAGGTTTATTTTTAGGGTTAGGCTTAGAGTTACAGTGAGGGTGAAGGTGCGGGTTAGGGTTAGGTTTAGGGTTAGGGTGGGGTTTAGGGTTTGGGTTAGAGTAAATGTTAGGGTGAGGGTGAGGTTTAGGGTGATTTATAGGGTTAGGGGGAGGGTAAGGGGGAGGGTTTGGGTTAGAGTTACAGTGAGGTTGAGGGTGAGGGTGAGGGTTTTGTTTAGGGTAGGGTTAGGGTTAGTGTTAGGGTGAGTGTGAGGTTTAGGGTTACAGTTAGGGTGAGGAGGAGTGTTAGGGTGAGGGTTAGGTTTAGGGTTAGTGTTAGGGTTAGGGAGAGGGGGAGGGTTAGGTTGAGGTTTAGAGATAGGGTCAGGTTTAGGATTAGGGTTAGGGTGAGGGTGAGTATGAGGGTTAGGGTGAGAGTTAGGCTTACTCTTAGGGTTAGGCTGAGGGTGAGGGTGGGGGTGAGGATTAGGGTTAGGGTGATGGTTCAGGTTTGGGTTAGTGTAATTTTTAGGGTTAAGGTTAGAGTTACGGTGAGGGTGAGGGTGTGGTTGAGGGTTAGGGTGGGGTTTAGGGTTTGGCTTAGGGTAAGGCTTAGGGTGAGGGTGAGGTTTAGGGTGAGATATAGGGTTAGGGGGAGGGTTAGGGGGAGGGTTCGGGTTAGGGTTAGGGTTAGTGTTAGGGTGAAGGTGAGGGTTAGGTTGAGGTTTAGTGTTAGGGTTTGGGTTAGTGTGAGGGTTAGTGTTAGTGTTAGGGTTAGTGTTAGGGTGAGGGTAAATGTTAGGGTGAGGGTTTAGGTTAGGTGAGGTTTATGGTTAGGGTGAGGGTTAGGATTAGGGTTAGAGTTATTGTTAAGTTTAGGTTTAGGGTTAGGCTTATGGTTAGGCTGAGGGTGAGGTTGAGGGTGAGGGTTAGGATTAGGGTGAGGGTTAGGGTTAGTGTTAGGGAGAGTTTTAGGATGAGGGTTAGGGTTAGGATTAGGTTTAGGGTAAGGGCTAGGGGAAGGTGAGTTTTAGGATTAGGGTTAGGTTGAGGTTTAGGGTTAGGGTTAGGGTAAGGGCTAGGGGAGGGTTAGTTTTAGGGTTAGGGTTAGGTTGAGGTTTATGGTTAGGTTTAGTGTTAGGGTGAGGGTGAGGTTTAGGGATGGAGTTAGGGTTAGCATGAGGCTGAGGGTGAGGGTTAGGGTTAGAGTGCGTGTTAGGGTTAAAGTTATTGTGAGGGTTAAGCTCAGGGTGAGGTTTAGGGTTAGGGTTAGGATTAGGATTAGGGTTAGGGTTTCGGTGATTGTGTGGGTTAGGAATAGTATTAGGTTGAGGGTTAGGATTAGGGTGAGGGTTATGTTTAGTGCTAGGATTACGGTTTCGGTGAGGGTGAGTGTGAGGGTTAGTGTTATGGTGAAGTTTAGTGTTAGGGTTAGGGTTAGAGTTAGGCTTAGGGTGAGGGTGAGGTTTAGGGGTAGAGTTAGGTTTAGGGAGGAGGGTTAGGGTAAGGGTTATGGTTAGGGTGAGGATTAGGATGGGGGTGACGGTAAGGCTAAAAATGAGGGTTATGCTGAGGGTGAGGGTTACGGTAAGGGTTAGGGTTAGGGTTAAGGTGAGTGTTAGGTTTAGTGTTAGGGTGCAGCTGAGGGTTAGATTGAGGATTAGTGTTAGGGTTAGTGTGAGCTTTAGGGTGAGGATGAGCGTTAGGGTTAGGGTGAGGGCTAGGGTGAGGGTGAGGGTTAGGATTAGTGTTAGGTTGAGCGTTAGGATTAGGCTTAGCCATAAGCTTAGGCTTATGCTGAGTATGAGTGTGAGGGTTAGTGTTAGGGGTAGGGTGAGTGTTAGGGTTAGGGTTAGGATGAGGTTTAGGTTTAGGCTTAGGCTTAGGGTGAGGGTTAGCGTTAGGTTTAGGGTTAGGGTGAGGTTTAGGGTTTGGGTTAGGGTTAGAGTTAGTTTTAGGCCAAGCAGGAGGTTTAGGGTTAGAGTTAGGGTTTGGGTGATGGTTAGGTTGAGGGTTAGGGTTAGTGTTAGGTTTAAGATTACGTTGAGAGTTAGGGGGAGGGTTAGGGTTAGGGTTAGGCTTAGGCTTAGGCTTAGGTGGAGCATGAGGGTGAGGGTTAGGGTTCGGGTTAGCCTGAGGGTTAGGGTAACCGTTAGGGTGAAGGTTAAGATGAGGTTTATTATTAGGATTAGGGGAAGGGTGAGGGCTAGGGTGAGGGTTAGGTTGAGGGCTAGTTTTAGGGATAGGGTTAGGTTTAGGATTACGGTTAGAGTGAGGGTGAGTGTGAGGGTTAGGTTTAGGCTTAGGGTTAGGCTTAGAGTTAGGGTGAGGGTTAGGGTTAGGGCTTGGGTTATGGTGAGGTTGAGGCTGGGGATTAGGGTTAGGTTTAGGGTTAGGTTTAGGGTTAGGGTTAGTGTTAGTGTTAGAGTTAGGGTTATGGTGAGGATTAGGGTTAGGATTAGGGATAGGGTTAGGCTTAGGTTTACGCTGAGGGTGAGTTTGGGTGTGAGGATTAGAGTTAGGGTTAGGGTTAGGCTCAAGGTTAGGCTTATTGTTAGTGTTATGGTTAGGATTAAGTTTGCAATGAGGGTGAGCCTGAGGGTAAGGTTTATGGTTAATGTTATGTTTAGGGTTAGGATTAGTGTTATATTTAGGGTTAGGGTTAGAGATACTGTGAGGTTGAGGGTGAGAGTGAGGGTTAGGGTTTGGGTGAGGTTTAGGGTTAGGTTTAGGTTTAGGGTTAGGGTGATTGTGAGGGTTAGGGTTAGGGTTAGGTTTAGGTTTATAGTTAGGCTGAGCATGAGGGTGAGGATAAGGGTGAGGGTTAGGGTGAAGTTGAGGGTTCGTGTTAGGGTGAGAGTTAGGGTTAGGTTAAGTTTAGGTTTAGGGTGAGGGTTAGAGTTAGGTTTAGGGTGAGCATTATGGTTAGGGTTAGGTTGAGGCTTAGGGTAAGGGTAAGGATGAGGTTAAGGGTTAGGGTTAGGGTGAGGGTTTGGATGAGGATTAGGATTAAGATTAGGGTTAGGGTTAGGGCTCGGGTGAGGGTGAGGATTAGGCTTAGTGTTAGGTTAAGGTTTAGGTTTAGGGTTAGGGTTAGGGTGAGGGTTAGGATGAGGGTTAGGGTTTCGGTGAGGGTGAGGGTTAGGGTGAGGGTGAGGGTTAGGGTTAGGATTATTGTTAGGGTGAGCTTGAATGTTAGCATTAGTGTTAGGGTCAGGTTTAGGGTTAGGATTAGTGTTATTGTTAGGGTTAGGGTTAGAGTTAGGGTGAGGTGGAGGTTTAGCGTTGGCGTAAGGGTCAGGTTTAGGGTGAGGTTTAGTGTTAGAGTTAGGATTAGGGTTAGGGTGAGGGTGAGGTATGTGGTTAGATTTAGGTTTAGTTGGAGGCTTAGGTTGAGGGTTAGGGTTAGGGTTAGTGTTAGGGTTAAGGTTAGGGTGAGGGTTAGGTTGAGGTTTAGGGTTAGGGTTAGGTTTAGGGTTAGGATTAGTGTTAGGGTGAGGGTGAGTGTGAGGTTTAGGGTTAGAGTTAGCCTTTGGCTTAGGATTAGGCTGAGGGTGAGGGTGGGAGTGAGGATTAGGGTTAGGGTGATGGTTAGGATTATGTTTATATTGAGGGTTAGTGTTAGGGTTAGGTTTAGAGTTACAGTTAGGGTGAGGGTGAGGTTTAGGGGTAGAGTTAGGGTTAGGATGAGGGTTAGCGTTAGAGTGAGGGTTAGTGTTAGGGTTAGTGTGAAGTTTAGGGTGAGGATGAGGGTTAGGGTTAGGGAGAGGGCTAGTGACAGGGTGAGTTTTAGGGTTAGTGTTAGGGTGTGGGTAAGTGTTAGGGTGAGGGTTAGGATTATGGGGAGGGTTAGGATGAGGGTTAGAGTTAGGATTAGGTTTAGGGTGAGGGTGAGTGTGGGTGTTAGGTTTAGGTTTAGGGTTAGGCTTAGGTTTAGGCTGAGGGTGAGTTTGAGGTTGAGGGTTAGGGTTAGGGTGAGGGTTAGGGTAAAGTTTAGGGGGAGGGTTAGGAAGAGGGTTAGGGTTAGGATTAGGGTTGGGTGAGGGATAGGTTGAGGGTGAGGTTTAGGTTAGGGTTATGGTGAGGTTTATGGTTAGGGTAAGGTTGAGAGTTAGGGTTCGGGTTAACTTTAGGGTTAGGTTGAGGGTTAAGGTAAGGGTTTCAGTGAGGGTGAGGGTTACGTTTAGGTTGAGGGTTAGGGTTAAGATTATGGTTAGTGTGAGGGTGAGGTTTAGGGTTAGTGTTTGGGTGAGGTTTAGCAAGAGGGTTAGGGTTAGGATTAGGGTTACGGTGAGGTCTAGGGTGAGGGTGAGTTTTAGGATTAGGGTTAGGATGAGGGATAGGGTTAGGGTTAGTGTTAGGGTTAAGGTGAGGGTGAGGGTGAGAGTTATTCTTAGGGTTAGAGTTTGAGATATGGTGAGGTTGAGGGTGAGGGTGAGAGTTAGGGTTTGGGTGAGGTTTAGGGTTAGGTTTAGGGTTAGGGTTTGGGTGAGGGTGAGGTTTCGGGCTAGAGTTAGGTTTAGGGGATGGTTAGGGTGAGGTTTAGGGTTAGGGTTAGTGTTATGGTTAGTGTGAGGTTGAGGGTTAGGTTGAGGTTTAGGGATAGGGTTAGGTTTAGGATTAGGGTTAGGGTGAGGATGAGTGTGAGGGTTAGGTTGATGGTTAGGATTAGGCTTAGGGTTAGGCTGAGGGCGAGTGTGGGGGTGAGGATTAGGGATAGGGTGATGGTTCGTGTTTGGGTTAGTGTTATTGTTACAGTTAGGGTTAGAATTACGGTGAGGGTGCGGGTGCGGGTGAGTGTTTGTGTTAGGGTTAGGGTGGGGTTTAGGGTTAAGGTTAGGGTTAGGGTGAGGGTGAGGTTTAGATATAGGGTTAGGGGGAGGGTTAGGGTGAGGGTTAGGCTTAGGGTTAGTGTTAGGGTTAGGTTGAGTGTGAGGGTTAGGTTGAGGTTTTGGGTTAGGCTTAGTGTGATGTTTAGTGTTAGTGTTAGGATTAGTGTTAGGGTGAGGGTAAGTGTTAGGGGGACGGTATGGGTTAGGGTGAGGGTTATGGTTAGGTTGAGGGTTAGGGTTAGGGTTAGAGTTATTGTTAGGTTTAAGTTTAGGGTTACGGTTACATTGAGGGTGAGGGTGAGGGTTAGGTTTGGGTTAGGTTGAGGTTTAGGGTTTGGGTTAGGGTTCGATTTAGGGTTAGGGTGAGGTTGAGGTTTATGGTTAGAGTTAGGTTAGGGTGAGTGTTAGGGTTAGTATTAGTTTGAGAGGTAGGGGGAGGGTTAGGGTTAGGGTTAGTGTGAGGGTTATCGTTAGGGTGAGGGTTAGGATTAGGTTTAGGGTTATTGTTAGGTTTCGGTTTAAGGTTAAGGTTACTGTGAGGGTGATGGTGAGGGTTAGGCTTAGATTTAGGGTGAGGTTTAGGGTGAGGTTTAGGGTTAGAGTTAGGGTTAGCATGAGGGTTACGTTGAGGGTTCGGGTAGGGTTAGTGTTAGGGTTAGGGTCAGGGTGAGAGTTAGGGGGTGGGTTAGGGTTAAAGTTAGGTTTAGTATTAGGGTTAGGTTGAGGGTATGTGTGTTAAGGTTCGGTTTAGGGTTAGTCTTAGGGTTAATCTGAGGGTGAGGTTGAGGGTGAGTGTTAGGGTTAGGGTAAGGGTTAGGGTTAGGGTTAGGTGTGGACTAGGGTGAGGGTTAGGGTGAGGGTTAGGTTTAGGGAAAGGGTTAGGTTTAGGGTTAGGCTTAGGGTGAGGGTTAGGTTTAGATTTTGAGTGAGAGTTAGGGTTTGGGTTAAGTTTAGGGTTAGGCTTAGGGTTAGGGTGAGGTTTAGGGTTAGGTTTTGGGTTAGGGTGAGGGTGAGTCTTAGGATTAGTGTTAGCTTTAGGGTTAGGGTTAGGGTTAGGTTTAGTGTTAGGGTTAGGATTAGGGTTACAGTGAGGTTTAAGTTTAGCGTTAGGGTAGTTTAGGCTTAGGGTTAGGCTGAGGGTGAGGGTGGGGGTGAGGATTAGGGTTAAGGGTTAGGGTTAGGGTTAAGTTTGCGGTGGGGGTGAGGCTGAGGGTGAGGGTTATGGTTAGGGTTAGTATTAGGTTTAGGGTTAGGGTTAGTCTTACTGTTGTGGTTAGGTTTAGAGTTATGGTGAGGTTGCATGTAAGGGTGAGGTTTAGGGTTACGGTGAGGTTTACTGTGAGGTTTAGGTTTAGGGTTAGGATTAGGGTTAGGGTTAGTGTAAGGGTTAGGATTAGAGTAATGGTGAGGTTGAAGGTGAGGGTCAGGTTTAGGGTGGTTTTAGGGTGCGGTTTAGTGTTAAGGTTAGGGTTAGGGTGAGGGTCAGGTTTAGGGTTAGGGTTAGGGTCAGGCGGAGGTTTAAGGTGATGTTTAGGGTTAGGTTTAGTGTTAGCGTTAGGGTGAGGGTGAGGGTTAGGTTGAAGTTTAGGGATAGGGTTAGGTTTAGGAATACGGTTAAGGTGAGAGTGAGTATGAGGGTTAGTGTGAGGATTAGGCTTAGGCTTAGGTTTAGGCTGAGGGTGAGGGTGGGGGTGAGGATTAGGGTTAGGGTGATGGTTCGGGTTAGGTTTAGTGTTCTTGTTAGGGTTAGCGTTAGAGTTACAGTGAGGGTGAGGGTGCAGGTGAGGGTTAGGCATAGGATTAGAGTGGGGTTTAGAGTTAGGGTTAGAGTAAGGGTGAGGGTGAGGGTGAGGATTATGGTTAGATAAGGTTTAGGGGGAGGGTTATGGGGAGGGTTAGTATTAAGGTTAATGTTAGGGTTAGGTTGCGGGTGAGGGTTAGGTTGAGGGTGAGGGTTAGGTTGAGGTTTAGGTTTAGGGTTAGTGTGAGGGTTAGTGTTAGGGTTAGTGTTAGGGTGAGGGTAAGTGTTAGGGTGAGGGTATGGGTTAAGGTGAGGTTTATGTTTAGGGTGAGGTTTAGGATTAGTTTTAGGATGAGGGCTAGGTTGAGGGTGAGGTTCAGTGTTAGGGGTAGGGTGAGGTTTGGGGCTAGGGTTAGGGTTAGGGTTAGGTTTAGTGTGAGTGTGAGGTATAGGGTTAGAGTTAGGGTTAATGTGAGGCTGAGGGTAAGTTTTAGGGTTAGGGTTAGGATTAATATTAGGGTAAGGGTTAGGTTTAGGGTGAGGGTTAGCGTGAGGGTGAGGGTTAGGGTTAGGATTAGTATTAGGGTTAGGGTTAGGTTGAGTGTGGGGGTTAGGGTTAGGGTTATCCTTAGGGTTAGGCTGAGGGTGAGGGTGAGGGTTATGGTTAGGGTGACGTTTAGGTTTCGGGTTACGGTTAGGATTAGGGTTAGGGTTAGTTTGAGGGTTTGGGTTAGGGTAAGGATGAGGGTTAAGGTTAGGGTTAGGGTGAGGGTTAGGATGAGGATTAGTGTTATGATTAGTGTTAGGGTGAGGTCTAGGGTGAGGGTGAGGACTAGGGTTAGTGTTAGGGTAAGGTTTAGGGTTCGGGTTCGGGTTAGGGTTCGGGTTAAGCTGAGGGTTAGTGTTACAGTGATGTTGAGGGTCAGGGTTATTGTGAGGGTTAGGTTTAGGGTTAGGGTCAGGGTGAGGGTGAGGTTTAGGGTTAGTTTTAGGGTTCGGGTGAAGCTGAGGTTGAGTGATAGTTTTACAGTTAGTGTTAGGTTTAGGGTTAGGGTAAGGTTGAGTGTTAGGGTGAAGGTTAGGGTGAGGGTTAGGTTTAGGGTGAGGGTTAGGGTTAGGGTTAGGGGGAGGGTTCGGATGAGGGTTAGGGTTAGGATTAGGGTTAGGTTGAGGGCTAGGGTGAAGGTGAGGTTTAGGGTTAGAAATAGGGTGAGGTTTAGGGTTAGGGTTACTGTTAGGGTTAGGGTGAGGGTGAGGTTTAGGGTTAGAGTTATGGTAAAGGTGAGGCTGAGGTTGAGGGTTAGGATTAGGGTTAGGATTAGGATTAGGGTAAGGGTTAGGACTAGTGTGAAAGTTAGCGTTAGGGTTAGGGTTAGGGTTAGGGTTACACTGAGGGTTAGGGTGAGGGTGAGGGTTAGGGTTAGTCTTATGGTTACAGTGAAAGTGAATGTGTGTGTTAGAGTTAAGTTTAGGGTTAGGCTTAGGTTTAGGCTGAGGGTGAGTTTGAGGGTGAGGGTTAGGGTTAGGGGGAGGGTTAGGGTAAGGGTTAGGGGGAGGGTTAGGATGAGGGTTACGGTTAGTTTTAGGGTTAGGGTGAGGACTAGGGTGAGGGTTAGTTTTAGGGTTAGGGTCAGGGTGAGGTTTAGTGTTAGGGTTAGGGTGAGGGTGAGGCTGAGGGTGAGGGTTAGGGTTAGGATTAATGTTAGGCTTTGGCTTAAGGTAAGGTTTAGGTTGAGGGCGAAATTTAGTATTAGGGTTCAGGTTAGGATTAGGGTTAGGGTGAGGGTGAGGGTGAGGGTTAGGGTTAAGCTTAGTGTAAGGGATAGGCTTAGGTTTAGGCTGAGGTTGAGGGTGAGGTTTAGGGTTAGGTTGAGGTTTACCGTTAGGGTTAGGATGAGTGTGAGGGTTAGTTTAGGGTTAGGCTTAGGATTAGGCTGAGGGTGACTGTGTGGGTTAGGGTTAGGGTGAGGTTTAGGGTTCTGGGAAGGGTTAGGATTAGGCTTAGGGTTAGGGTGAGGTTTAGGGTGAGCGTGAGTGTGTGTGTTAGGGTTGGCTTTAGGGTTAGACTTAGGGTTATTCTGAGGGTGAGGGTGAGGTTGAGGTTTAGGGTTAGCGTGAGGGTTAGGGTAAAGGTTAGAGGGAGATTTAGGAAGAAGGTTAGGGTTAGGTTTAGGGTTGGGTGAGGGCTATGGTGAGGGTGAGGGTTACGGTTAGGTTAAGGGATACGCTTATGGTTAGGCTGAGGTTGAGGGTAAGGGTTAGGGTTAGGGTGAGGTTTAGGGTTAGGGTTAAGATGAGGATTAGGGTTAGGCTTAGGCTTAGGATTAGGCTGAGGGTGAGGGTTTGGGTTAGGTTTAGGGTGGGGATTAGGGTTATGTGGAGGGTTAGGATGAGGGTTAGGGTTAGGGTGAGGTTTAGGGTGAGGGTGAGTATGTGTGTTAGGGTTAACTTTAGGGTTTGGCTTAGGGTTAGGCTGAGGTTGAGATTGAGACTGAGGGTTAGGGTTTGGGTAAGTGTTAGGATGAGGGTTATGAAGAGGGTTAGGGTTAGGATTAGGGTTGGGTGAGGGCTAGGGTGAGTGTGAGGTTTAGGTTTACCGTTAGGGTGAGGGTTAGGTTGAGGATGAGGGTTAGGCTTAGGGTTAGGATTCGGTTTAGGGTAAGGGTTAGGGTGAATGTGAGAGTTAGGGTTAGGGCTAGGGTTTATGTTAGGGTGAGGGTGAGGCTGAGGATTAGGGTTAGGTTTAGGGTTAGGTTTAGGTTTAGTGTTAGGGTTAGGGTTCCTGTTACAGTGAGGGTTGGGGTTAGGGTTAGGGTTAGGTTAAGGCTTAGATTTAGGGTGAGGGTTAGGATGAGGATTAGGTTTAAGATTAGGGTTAGGGTGAGGGCTACAGTGAAGGTGAGAATTAGGGTTAATGTTAGGGTAAGGTTTAGAGTTAGGATTAGGGTGAGGGTTAGGATGAGAGTTAAGGTTAGGGTGAGGGTTAGGGTAGGTTTAGGGTTTGGGTTAGGATTAGGGTTAGGGTGAGGTTAAGTGTTAGCACTAGTATTAGGGTTAGGGTTAGGGTTAGGTTTAGGGTTAGAATTACTGCTATTGTTAGGATTAGGTTTAGATTTATGGTGAGGGTGAGGGTGAGTGTTAGGGTTAGGGCGAGGTTGAGGTTTAGGGTTAGGATTAGGGTTAGGGTGAAGTTGAGGTTTATGGTTAGATTTAGGTTTAGTTGGAGGGTTAGTTCAAGGGTTAGGGTTAGGTTAAGTTTTAGGGTTAAGGTTAGGTTAGGGGTTAGGTTGAGGTTTATTGTTAGCGTTAGGATTAGGGTTAGGGTGAGGGTGAGTGTGAGGTTTAGGGTTAGGGTTAGGCTTAGGCTTAGGCTTTGGGTTAGGCTGAGGGTAGGTGTGAGGATTAGGGTTAGGGTGATGGTTAGGGTTAGGGTGAGGGTGAGAGTTAGTGTTAGGTTTAGGGTTAGAGTTAGGGTTAGGGTGAGAGTGAGGTTTAGTGGTAGAGATAGGGTGAGGGTCAGTGTTAGGGTTAGAGTGAGGTTTAGGGTGGGGGTAATGGTAAGGGTTAAGGTGTGAGTTAGGCTGAGGGTGAGGGTTACAGTAAGGGTGAGGGTTAGGGTTAGGGTGAGGGTTAGGATTAGGGTTAGGTTGAGAGTGAGGGTTTAATTGAGGATTAGTGTTAGGGTTAGTGTGGAGTTTAGGGTGAAGATGAGGGTTAGGGTTAGGGCGAGGTCTAGGGAGAGGGTGAGGTTTAGGGTTAGTGTTAGGGTGAGGTTTAGGGTTAGGATGATGGTTACGGTTAGTGTGAGGTTTAGTGTTAGGTTTAGGGTTAGTGTTAGGGTGAGGGTAAGTGTTAGGGTGAGGGTTAGGGTTAGGGAGTGGGTTACCTTTAGGGTGAGGGATAGGGTTAGGGTTAGGGTTATTGTTAGCATTAGGGTTAGGGTTAAAGTTATGGTCAGGTTGAGGGTGAGGGTTAGGATTAGGGCTAGAATGGGGTTTAGGGATTGGGTTAGGATTAGGGTTAGGGTCAGGTTGAGGTTTAGTGTTAGATTTAGGGTTAGGGTGAGGCTGAGGGTGAGGGTTAGGGTTAGGATTAATGTTAGGGTTAGGCTTAAGTTGAGGGTTAGGTTGAGGATGAGGGTTAGGGTTAGGATTAGGAGTAGGATTAGGATTAGTGTTAGGGTGAGCGTGAGGGTTAGGGTTAGGGTTAGGGATAGGCTTAGGGTCAGGCTGAGGTTGAAGGTGAGGGTTAGTGTTAGGGTGAGATTTAGGGTTAGGGTTAGGGTGAGTGTGAGGGTTAGGGTTAGGCTTAGGGTTAGGATTCTGTAGGGAGCCGAGGCAAGACTCCGCCCACTCCCTTGCAGCTTTGAGGTAACCACCCCAGACG
The DNA here is from genome assembly GCF_024711535.1 of Dipodomys merriami. NCBI lineage: Eukaryota > Metazoa > Chordata > Mammalia > Rodentia > Heteromyidae > Dipodomys > Dipodomys merriami. The sequence continues at coordinate 108,957 of NW_027206607.1, read as the reverse complement.
GTGCTTGGCGGGACGCCTGCGCTGTGCGCGTGCGCGAGCCAGGTAGAGTCCCCAGCCAATCCCATGACACCTGGTGACGGTGAAAGGCAGGCGACCAACAATAGAAAGACCCGCGTTTCGATTCTCCTATATAAGCGGCTGTGTTTCGGGTGCACGCTCTCTCGCGCCCAAGCTCTCCTACAACTAAAAGGCTCTCCAATAAAGCGTGATCTGAGAAGACTCCTGGTGTGGTGGTCGTTTTTCCTTGCTGGTCGAGTAGACGGTCGCTACAAGTGGTGCTGAAACCCGGGAACGAACCTGGGACGGGACCCGCGCGAGGGGCCGAACCGGAGCCAGAACTCAACACGCGGAGAGGGGACGTCGGTAAACATCCCCCGGTATGCTGTTCACTGTAGATTTAGATATTTATTGGTTGCTTGCATTGCTTCTTCCTTTGTGGCTTGTCTTTTTGATGGTGCGCACTTGCCTCGAGGAGGGAGGGTTTGATTTAATCCAGGAAGGATGCAAAGTACTAACACGGCATCAGGATAGTCTATCAGAGTCAGCATACAGTAAGGGGGAGGAAAATAGGCCTAAAAGAAAAAGGGAAAAAAGACAAAAGGATCCTAAAGAATTAAAGCAAGAGGGGCTGCAGCCCTCACAAAAGGAGAAGGGTTTCAGAGAGGAGGGGGTCTCAAGGAGACCCCCATGCCCTTCTTTAAAAGCAAACCGGTTCTCAGCCCTACATGTGGAAGGGCGGGACCAAGAATATAGTAATCTTGTGAGTGACTCAGAGGAAGAAATGTTAGAGGAGGAGGGAGAGCAGCTCGATCCAGCTGATAGTGAAGAGTTAGAAGAGGCTGCGGCGGAGCACGAGGCAGACAGATATGGAGGGTGGCGCCCCCTGGGGGTGGGAGTACCGCAGCAGCCAGGGAGAGGAAACGGAGCTGCCCCTCATCCGTCGGCCCCCCCGCCGTGCCCGCCGGCAGGGAAGAGTCACTTTATAAAAGAAAACACCTGCTCGCGATTACCAGCCGCTTTCCCAGTCTTTGAGAATCCCATTACTGCTGAAAGAAATTTTGAGCCGGTTTCCTACTCCCAGTTAAAAGATTTAGTTGAGGCAGTCAGGACTTATGGAGTGACGGCCAATTATACCACTGCCTTGCTTCAAAGGCTAACTATTAATGCTATGATTCTGTGGGAGCAAAAATTGTTCAATATTTTCCTGAATTAGTGGCTAAACAGGCAATTTTGATCTGAAAAAAAAAAGGCAATTTTGGGTATAAAGTATTGTTTGATGCACTTTGCAAAAATTCCAGATAAATTAATTATTCCATACACCCGTGAGCAAGTTGAAATTTTAGCAGCCACAATGGATATGTGGGCAATTCTTGTTTGCTCATTTCCAAATGTAATTGATAATCATTATCCTAAGCATCCTCTGCTTGCCATAGTTAACAAAAATTTAGTGTATTTTCCTGTTGTCACTTCAAAGGAGCCCTTGGCTGATGCTCTGACCATCTTTACGGATGGATCAAAATCTGGACAAGGTGCCTTTTTTGTTCAAGGACACAAACAGCCGGTAGTCTTTAATTTTCGGCCGAATGCCCCACAGGCTGTTGAATGTTTAATTGTGCTTGAAGTTTTTAAAAGATTTGATTAACCTTTTAATTTATTTTCTGATTCATTATATGTTGTAAATGCCGTTGCTTCTCTTGAAGTTGCTGCTTCAGTTAAGCAGGCCAGTACAATTTCTAATGTTTTGTTACAGATTCAATCCCTTATCTTAAACAGAAAACATCCTTTTTATATTGGACATATTCACGCCCACTCTATGTTGCCGGGCCCGATGGCAAAGTGTAATGATTTGGTGGACCAGGCAACTCGGGCTATGGCTCTGGTTGCTGCTGATCCTGTAGAATTGGCAAAAGACTTTCATAGATTGTATCATGTACCTGCTAATACCCTTAGGAAAAGATATAATTTGTCCAGGCATGTGGCAAGAGATATTGTTAAAGCCTGTAAATCTTGTGTTACCTTTCTTCATCCTCCCCATGTGGGGGTAAACCCCAGGGGGTTGAGACCAAACGCCCTATGGCAAATGGATGTTACTCATCTGACGGAATTTGGTAAGTTGAAATATTTACATGTGTCTGTGGACACCTTTTCTGGTGTCATTCATGCCACACCTCTGGCAGGAGAAAAGGTGTCTCACGTCAGAATACACTGCTTAGAAGCTTGGGCAGCTTGGGGAAAGCCCCTTAGACTTAAGACGGATAATGGCCCTGCTTATACTTCCCATGGTTTTCGCGCCTTTTGCGCACAAATGCAGGTTGCCCACACCACCGGATTGCCCTACAATCCTCAAGGACAAGGTATAGTGGAAAGAGCTAATAGAAGCATAAAAGAAATGCTTCAAAAACAAAAAGGGGGAGTTGCTGAGTCCGCGTCCCCCAGGGAAAGACTTTCTCTTGCGCTCTTTACCCTTAATTTTGTTTTTCGTTTTTTTTTCTTCTCAGATAAAAACTTTATTTTACAATTTTATAAAGCAGCTTTACATTAAGCACAATTCATTTACTTTGTGTAGAAACAAAATAACCTTTCCATCTGCAAAAAAATCAAGTTTTGCTGCATATAAAACTAACATGTGCACATTGTGCTTCAACCGCAAAGTCTGTACAGCGTTACACAGGACTACCCTTCAAGGAGGGTGTCATGTAAACATTTATTGCATATTTCACACATGGTGTACAGTCCACATGTATAGTGGAGGAGAAAGACAATGACAGGACGCTGGAACCGCAGCTCCTGTGAAAGTGCACACTGCCAAGAAGACACTCGCTGCACAGGAGCTTTGTGGTCACCTCTGCACCCCTGGCACACCTGGTGCTTCTTGACTGAAGCCTTACATACAGGAACTCCAAAAGGGTCAAACTTGACCTTGGTCTGGAAGCTTTTGTTTGGTTGAGCAATTGAAGTGGCAACCAATTATCAGCAAATTACCTTTGCTGTTTAGGTGAACAAAACCAACACCTATAGTCTTAAAGAAAATAAAAATTAAAGAAACAAAACTTTAAAGTACCCTCCCCAGTATTCCTAAACTCAAAATAAGTAAACATTTTCCATGATTTAAAACCCTAGACAGCTCTATAGTTGTCAGGGTGAAAATGCAGATGGTCCCAGGTGGCGTCCCTCCTTGGTGGTCCAGCTCACCTACAGGTAACCATCCTGCAACAAGCTGACTTAGGGACATCTGCGGGGTATCTGCACTTCAATCAGCTCCATGATTCCGAATGTCCTCAAGTACCCACAATGCCCCTTGGGGATAGAAGACAAACCAAGCTGCCACTACAGTGTGGAGGGCAGTGTTAAACCAGCAGCAGCCCTTCCTCTCCCCTCCCCTCTTAGCTTGGGACTGTGGGATTAAGGCACTGGTATGTCCCAGAGCAGGACCACAGTGTTCTCACCAGCTCTCCTTCTCTGAAGACGAGCATGCAAACACAAATAATCCTGGACCCACTAAATAACAGCAAACATGGAAAAGGAGGGCATTCATCTGAAACGTCAGCATGAAAAAATGGGGGAGGTCCTTGCCTTTATTACTGAGATAAAACATATTTAATGCTTAAATGTTGTTGAGACATTGAATGTCTGAGAACTACAAAGGTGGACGGGAATGTAACACCCACATCTGTCTGTTATGGGTAAAATGAAGAGCTGGGGTCATAGAAATTGGGAACCAAAGCTTATTTGTATACTGCCAGCTTAAAATTGTTTCCAGTGTGGAATGAATTTTCATGTTCCTGCCCACTCTGAGGTGCATACATTTTGTGTACCTATCACAGACATGTATGTTCCATTGCACAACACCATGTAGGCAGAGAGGGCACCGGTTCTTCTGAGGTCAGGTGAAGAGCACTCTGTCGGCTGAGCCCTTCAACATGTAGGGGCTCGTGTGTTTCCAAGCTGTCTGTTATTATGGGGCTTATGTTTCTGGGCTGTGCATTACTAGGAAATCTGTCTGGGGCTCAACAAAGACCTTTCCAGACACAGCAGCAGCACCTCTTCTAAACAGCTGGAATAACTCAAAACTAAGTTTTCAAGTAACAACAGAGACAGAGCCCCAATGGCTTAGTGAGAATAGAGAATGACGCCCAAGGGGAGGGAACCCCAGTGTGATTTATGTATGGAACATTTAAGCTAGGCCTTTCCTCAGGTGCAACAGAAGAGATGGTGGTCCTAAAATTACTAAATCCTCGCCAAATTTAGGTTTAAAGTCAATATTCTACATCATGTCCCCGGACTAGACAAAACTGTCAAAGTGAAGTCAAAAGGAAATACAAAGAAACCATCACACTGGGGTGGCAGGAGGGACAGGCTGATTATCACACTTTCACTGATTGTAGATCAAGTTTCATAAACATTTCTGTAATTTCTTGTGCGGTCAATAAGTTTCATTCTAGTTGTGCTTTACATACTGTGAAGCCTGAAGACTGGGTGTGTTTAATTTACACACATCAAGAAAACCATAATGCAAAATAGTCTCCATATGTATCAAATTGAACAAATGCAACAAACACCCATTCACCTCCCAGAAATGTCTAGAGAAAAGAAATAGCTTTTAAAAAGTTGAGCACAGTCCACTATCCAGGGTACAAACACACACTGACTGTATTACAGCACATATTGTTTAAACATCTGTTTCCAATATAAATATAAATAATCACATCTGAAAAGCGCTCCGCACTGCGTGTGGATGTGCCGGCAACTGGCCAGGGCTATTCACCGTTACTTACTGTCTACAGCCTGCAACGAGCAAGGCACCCCAAACAATCCTGCTCTAACTGCCACCTGCCCACAGAGCACACGCAACTGTCTCAGGCCAGGAGCAGGGTTCCCCATGCCTGGTGCATGGCCTGTAGCTTATGGTTCTGAGGCTGACCATGGTTTGGTTGTTGGCACTAGTTGTGCTTTGTCCTGCCACCTTTGAGGTAGCTCTTCCATCTCCGGGCAAACTCTCTGAAGACGGGAGCATCATCAACAGTGCTGAGCAGCTGCAGCTGATTGATGTGGGTGGTGTGGTAGTCCCAGCGGGCCAGGTTGGGAGCAACATCCAGCATGAAGTGCCGCAGGTCGTAGATGGTCCCTGAGCCCGTGTCGTACAGGGGCAGCATGGCCTTCAGGGACTCCATCCCACGCTCATATAAGGATGCTGCTTCTTTCCCAAGTGTCTCCCCTGCAGTCTCCTTTAGGTCATACAGCCCGATTAAGGAGTACATAAAGCCATTGAAGACAAAGGAGCTGGGCGTGGTTGGGTATTCTTCATACCAGTCATGTTTGTTCATGAACACGGCTTTGACACCACGACAAGGTATAGTGGAAAGAGCTAATAGAAGCATAAAAGAAATGCTTCAAAAACAAAAAGGGGGAGTTGCTGAGTCCGCGTCCCCCAGGGAAAGACTTTCTCTTGCGCTCTTTACCCTTAATTTTTTAAATCTAAATGACAACGATCAGTCTGCCGCAGATCGGCATATGACAAGAGACTCCATGGATACTAAAGACATGGTTATGTGGAAGGATGTTATTAATAATAAATGGTATGGACCGGATCCGGTAATAACGAGATCCAGGGGAGCTGTTTGTGTTTTTCCACAGAGTCAAGAAGTACCTCACTGGGTGCCAACGAGACTGACCAGGCCGGTGGAGACTGCAGAAAAACCCCCTCTTGAAGATGCAGCTGATCTTCCTGCTGTTAGCAACAGTGCTAATAGCAATCCCTGTGATAGCTAAACCAATGATGCTGTGGGCTGTTACAATTTACTGACTGGATTGCCTCTGCGGTGTCCTTTTCCAAAGAGCGGGTGGGAGTCGGAATGTTTTTAGCCTGCTGCTTGGGAGGATGCGTGGTCTGCCTATGGTTGGTCTGTCGCCTTCGAGCCCAAACCAGAAGGGACAAGGTTGTTATCTTGCAAGCATTAGCCGCTTTGGAGAGTGGATCCTCACCCCAGATTTGGCTGTCGGCCCTAAGAGGCAGTTAAGCCTTACCATTCTGCATAGCCTTAGCACCCCGAGGGATCAGGGGATCCCATTGCACCGGGACAGGTATGCAACTTGCAATTTGGGACAGGGTGCAAGGCAAGTGCACTGCACTTGAGGAGATGGTTCTCATCTCCTCAAGAAGAGCATGCTGGGTTGCAAGTGGGTTGATGCCCAAGATCCCACCTCTGCAAAAAAGGCATCGGACGGGCCTGGTCATCACTGGGGAAGGCGCGCCCCTCAGGCGAAGGCCAGTGCAAGGTCCTAATGTTTTAGACAGAGGCCCAACCTCTACTCTTACCTGTTGCCATAAAACAAAGAAGGGGGAACTGTAGGGAGCCGAGGCGAGACTCCGCCCACTCCCTTGCAGCTTTGAGGTAACCACCCCAGACGGTGCTTGGCGGGACGCCTGGGCTGTGCGCGTGTGCGAGCCAGGTAGAGTCCCCAGCCAATCCCATGACACCTGGTGACGGTAAAAGGCAGGCGACCAACAATAGAAAGACCCGCGTTCCGATTCTCCTATATAAGCGGCTGTGTTTCGGGTGCACGCTCTCTCGCGCCCAAGCTCTCCTACAACTAAAAGGCTCTCCAATAAAGCGTGATCTGAGAAGACTCCTGGTGTGGTGGTCGTTTTTCCTCGCTGGTCGAGTAGACGGTCGTTACAGGATTCGGCTGAGGGTGAGGGTGTGGGTTAGGGTTAGGGTTAGTGTTAGGGTGAGTTTTAGTTTTTGGGTTAGGGTTAGATTTAGAGTTAGGGTGAGGGTGAGATTTAGGGTGAGAGTTAGGTTTAGTGTGAGGTTTAGGTTGAGGATTATGGCGAGGGTTAGTTTTAGGGTTAGGGTTAGGATGAGAGTTTGTGGGAGCGTTAGGGTTAGGGTTAGGGTTAGGCTGAGGGTGAGGGTGAGGGTGAGGGTTAGGGTTAGGTGGAGGGTTAGGGTTAGGCTTAGGGTGAGAGTTATGGTTCGGTTATGTTTAGGGTTAGTGTGAGGGTTAGGTTTAAGGTGAGCATGAGGTTTAGGTTTTGGTTGAGGGTTAGGGTTAGGGTTAGGGTTAGGGTGAGAGTTAAGGTTAGGGTTAGGGTGAGGGTAAGGATGAGGATTAGGGTTAGGGTTACGGTTAGGGTGAGGGCTAGGTTGAGGGTGAGGGTTAGGGTTAGTGTTAGATTAAGGTTTAGGTTTAGGGTTAGGGTTACGGTGAGGGTTAGATTGAGGGTTAGGGTTACGGTGAGGGTGAGTTGTAGCATTAGGGATAGGGTTAGGGATAGGTTTTGGGTTAGGATTAGTGTTATTGTTAGGGTTAGGGTTAGAGTTGTGGTGAGGGTGAGGGTGAGGGTGAGGGTTAGGGTTTGGGTGAGGTTTAGGGTTAGTGTTAGGTTTAGGGTTCGGGTGTGAGTGAGGGTTAGGGTTAGATTTAGGGTTAGTTTGAGGGTTAGGTCGAATGTTAAGGTTAGGGTTAGTTTTAAGGTTAAGGTTAGGGTGAGGGATAGGTTGAGGTTTAGGGTTATTGTTAGGGTTAGGGTTAGGATTAGGTTGAGGGTGAGGGTTAGGGTGAGGGTTAGGCTTATGCTTAGGCTTAGGTTTAGAGTAAGGGTGAGGGTGGGGGTGAAGATTCGGTTTAGGGTGATGGTTAGGGTTAGGGCTAGGGTGAGGGTTTGGATGAGGGTTAGGATTAGGAGTAGAGTTAGGGTGAGGGCTAGGTTGAGGGTGAGGGTTAGGGTTAGTTTAGATTAAGGTTTAAGATTAGGGTTAGTGTTAGCATGAGGGTTAGGTTGAGGGTTAGTGTTACGGTGAGGGTGAGGATTAGGGTTAGGTTGAGAGTTAGGGATAGGATGATGGTGAGCCTGAGGGTGTTAGGATTACTTTTAGGGTTAGGGTTAGGTTTAGGGTTAGGGTTAGGATTAGTGTTATTGTTAGGGTTAGGGTTAGACTTGTGGTGAGGGTGAGGGTTAGGGTTAGGGTTAGGGTGAGGTTTTGGGTTAGGGTTAGGATTAGCGTTAGGGTGAGGTTGAAGTTAAGGGTTAGAGTTAGGGTTAGGGTGAGGGTGAACGTGGGGGTGAAGCTTAGGTTTAGTGTGGTGGTTAAGGTTAGGGCTAGGGTGAGGGTTTGGATGAGGGTTAGGATTAGGAGTACAGTTAGGGTGAGGTCTAGGGTGAGGGTGAGGTTTAGGGTAACGGTTAGGCTTAGGTTTAGGGTTAGGCTGAGTATGATGTTGAGGGTGAGCGTGAGGGTTAGGGTGGTGGTTAGGTTTACGGTTAGGGTGAGGGTTAGGATGAGGTTTAGGGTTAGGGTGAGGATTAGGGTGAGGATAATGGTAAGGGTAAAGGTGAGGTCTAGGCTGAGGGTGAGGGTTAAGGTAAGGGTGAGGGATAGGGTTAGGTTTAGGCATAGGGTAAGGTTTAGGGTTAGGATGAGGGTTAGATTGAAGATTAGGGTTAGGGTTAGTGTGAGGTTTAGGGTGAGGATGAGGGTTAGAATTAGGGTTAGGGTGAGGGGTAGGGTTAGAGTGAGGATTAGGGTTAGGGTTAGGGTTAGGGTGAGGTTTAGGAATAGTGTGAGGGTTAGGGTTTGTGTGAGGGTTAGTTTTAGTGTTAGTGTTAGGGTGAGGGTAAGTGTTAGGGTGAGGGTTATGGTTAGGGTGAGGTTTAGGGTTAGGGTTAGGAGTCCATTAGGGTTAGTGTTAGGGTGAGTGTTGGGGTTAGGCTTATGGTTAGGGATAGGCTTATGGTTAGGCTGAGGTTGAGGGTGAAGGTTAGGGTTAGGGTGAGGTTTAGGGTTAGGGTTAGGGTGAGTGTGAGGGTTAGGGTTAGGGTTAGGCTTAGTATTAGGCAGAGGGTGAGGGTGTGTGTTAGGGTTAGGGTTAGTGTTAGGGTGAGGTTTTTGGTTTGGGTTAGGGTTAGATTTAGGTTTAGGATGAGGGTAAGGCTTAGGGTTAGATTTAGTGTTAGGGTGAGGTTTAGGTTGAGGGTAAGGGTAATGGTTAGTGTTTGGGTTAGGGTTAGGTTGAGAGTTAGAGGAAGTGTTAGGGATAGGGTTAGGGTTAGGGACAGGATTAAGGTTAGAGTGAGGGTGAGTGTGTGTGTTAGGTTTAGGTTTAGGGTTAGGCTTAGGGTTAGGCTGAGGGTGAGGTTGAGGGTAAGGGTTAGAGTTAAGGGGACGGTTAGGATGAGGGTTAGTGTTAGGATTAGGGTTAGGGTAAGTGCTACAGTGAGTTTGCCGGTGAGGTTTAAGGTTAGGGTTAGGGTTAGGGTTAGGGTGATGTTTAGGGTTAGAGTTAATGTAGGGTGAGGCTTAGGGTGAGGGTTAGGCTTAGGGTTAGTGTTAGGTTTAGGGTTAGGTTTAGGGTGAGGGTGAGGTTTAGGATTATGGTTAGGATTAGGATTAGGGTTAGGGTTAGTGTGAGTGTGAGGGTTAGGTTTAGGGTTAGGGTTGGGCTTAGGGTTAGGCTGAGGGTGAAGGTGAGTGTGAGGGTTAGGGTTAGGGTTAGGGTTAGAGTTAGGGATATGGGGAGGGTTATGATGAGGGTTAGGGTTAGAATTAGGGTTAGTGTGAAGGATAGGGAGAGGTTGAAGTTTAGGGTTAGTGTTAGGGTGAGTTTTAGTGTTAGGGTTATGGTGAGTGTGAGGTATAGGGTTAGAGTTAGGGTTAAGGTGAGGCTGAAGGTGAGGCTTAGGGTTAGGGATAGGATTAGGAATAGGTTAAGTGTGAGGGTGAGTGTGTGGGTTAGGGTTAGGGTTCGCTTAGGGTTACACTGAGGGTGAGGGTGAGGGTGAGGTTTAGGGTTAGGATTTGGGTTTGGGTGAGGTTGACTGAGTGTGTTAGGGTGAGGTTTAGGTTTAGGCTAAGGGTTAGGCTAAGGGTGAGGGATAGGGTTAGTGGGAGATTTAGTGTAAGGGTTAGGGGGAGGGTTAGGATTAGTGTTAGGGTGAGACTGAGGGTGAAGGTTAGGTTTAGTGTTAGGGTGAGGGTTAGGATGTGTGTTAGGATTAGGGTTAGTCTTAGAGTTAGGATGAGGTTTAGGGTTAGGGTTTGGGATAGGGTGAGGGTGATGCTGAAAATTAGGGTTAGGTTTAGGGTTAGGTTTATGGTGAGTGTTAGTGTTAGTGTTAGTGTTAGGGTTACAGTGAGGGTTGGGTTTAGGGTTAGGGTTAGGTTTAGGCTTAGAGTTAGGGTGAGGGTTAGGATGAGGATTAGGTTTACGATTAGGGTTAGGGTGAGGACTAGGGTGAAGGTGAGGATTAGGGTTAGTGTTCGGGTAAGGTTTAGGGTTAGGGTTATGGTTAGGGTGAGGGTTAGGATGAGGGTTAGGGTTAGGGTGAGGTTTAGGGTTAGGATTAGTTTTAGGCTGAGGTTGAGTGTTAGCATTAGGGTTAGGGTTAGTGTTAGGCTTAGGTTTAGGGTTAGGATTACTGTTATTGTTAGGGTTAGGTTTAGAGTTATGGTGAGGGTGAGGGTGAGGGTGAATGTTAGGGTTATAGTTAGGGTAAGGGTGAGGCTGAGGTTGAGGTTTATATTTAGGTTTAGTGTTAGAGTTATGGTTAGCATGAGGTTTAGGGTGAGGGTGAGGATTAGGGTTAGGGTTAGGATTAGGATTAGAGTCATGGTTAGGGTGAGTGTGAGGGTTAGGGTTAGGGTTAGGTTCAGGATTAGGGTTAGGCTGAGGATGAAGGTGAGTGTGAGGGTTAGGGTTAGGGTGAGGGTTAGGGTTAGGGTTAGGGTGAGAGTTAGGATTCGGTTAATTTTAGGGTTAGGGTGAGGGTTAGGGTTAGGGTAAGGATGAGGTTTAGGGTTAGGGTTAGCGTGACGGTTAGGATGAGTTTTAGGGTTATGATTAGGGTTAGGGTGAGGGCTAGGGTGAGGGTGAGGATTAGGGTTTGTGTTAGGGTAAGGTTTCGGTTTAGGGTTAGAATTAGGGTGAGGATTTGGATGAGTGTTAGGGTTACGGTGAGGGTGAGGGTTAGGTTTGGGGTGAGGGTTAGGGTTAGGATTAGTGTTAGGGTGAGGTTGAGTTTTAGCATTAGGGTTAGGGTTAGGGTTAGCTTTAGGGTTAGGAGTAGTGTTATTGTTAGGTTTAGGGTTAGAGTTATGGTGAGGGTGAGGTTTAGGGTGACAGTTAGGGTTAGGGTTAGGGTGAGGTTTAGGATTAGGGTTAGGATTAGGGTTAAGGTGGGGTTGAGGTTTAGGGTTAGAGTTATGGTTAGGGTGAGGCTGAGGTTGAGGGTTAGGGTTAGGCTTATTGTTAGGTTTAGGCTGAGGGATAGGGTCAGGGTGAGGGTTAGTGTTAGGGTTAGGATTAGGATTAGTGTTAGGGTTAGGGTGAGTGTGAGGCTTAGGGTTGGGTTTAGGGTTAGGCTTAGGGTTACGCTGAGGGTGAGCGTGAGTGTGAGGGTTAGGGTTAGTGTGAGAGTTAGGGTTAGGGTTATGGGGAGGTTTAGGATGAGGGTTAGGGTTAGGATTAGGGTTAGGGTGAGGGCTAGGGTGAGGTTGAGTTTTAGGGTTAGTGTTAGGGTGAGGTTTAGGGTTAGGGTTAGGTTTAGTGTTAGGGTGAGTGTGAGGTATAGGGTTAGAGTTAGGGTTAAGGTGAGGCTGAGGATGAGGCTTAGGGTTAAGGTTAGGATTAGGATTAGGGTAAAGGTTAGAGTGAGTGTGAGTGTTAGGGTTAAGCTTAGGCTTAGGTTTAGACTGAGGGTGAGCGTGAGGGTGAGTTTTAGGGTTAGGATGTGGGTTAGGATGAGGGTGAGTGAGTGTGTTAGGGTTAGGTTTAGGTTTAGGCTAAGGGTTAGTCTAAGGGTGAGGTTGAGTTTGAGGTTTAGGTTTAGGGTGAGGTTTGGGGTAAGGATTAGGGGGAGGGTTAGAATGAGGGTTAGGGTTAGGATTAGGGTTAGGGTGAGAGTGAGGGTGAGGGTTAGGGTTAGTGTTAGGTTGAGGGTTAGGATGAGGGTTAGTGTTACAGTGAGGGTGAGGGTTAGGGTTAGGGTGAGGGTTATCATGAGGATTAGGGTTACGATTAGGATTAGGGTGAGGGCTAGGGTGAGGGTGAGGATTAGGGTTAGTGTTAGGGTAAGGTTTAGGGTTAGGGTTAGAGTTAGGGTTAGGGTTAGTGTTAGGTTTAGGGTTAGTGTTAGGGTTATGGTGAGGGTGAGGTTTAGGATGAGGGTTAGTGTTACAGTGAGGGTGAGGGTTAGGGTAAGGGTGAGGGTTAGGTTTAGGATAAGGGTTAGGGTGAGGTTGAGTGTTAGCATTAGGGTTAGGGTTAGGGTTAGGTTTAGTGTTAGGATTAGTGTTATTGATAGGTTTAGGGTTAGAGTTATGGTGAGGGTGAGGTTTAGGGTTAGGGTTAGGGTGAGGTTAAGGTTTAGGGTTAGGATTAGGGTTAGGGTGAGGATGAGGTTTACGGTTAGGGTTAGGTTTAGTTGGAGGGTTAGGTCGAGGGTTAAGGTTAGGGTTAGTGTTAGGTTTAACGTTCAGGTCAGGGATAGGTTGAGGTTTAGGGTTAAGGTTATGTTTAGGTTTCGGGTGAGGGTGAATGTGAGGTTTAGGGGTGGGGTTAGGCATAGGCTTAGGGTTATGCTGAGGGTGAGGGTGGGGGTGAGGATTAGGGTTAGGGTGATGGTTAGGGTTAGGGTTATGGTGAGGGTTAGTGTTAGGGTTAGGGTTAGAGTTAGGGTTAAGGTGAGGGTGAGGTTTAGGGGTAGAGTTAGGGTTAGGGTGAGGGTTCGCCTTAGAGTGAGGGTTAGGGTGGAGTTGATGGTAAGGGTAAAGGTGAGGGTTAGGCTGAGGGTGAGGGTTACATTAAGGGTGAGAGTTAGGGCTAGGGTGAGGGTTAGGGTGAGGGTTAGGGTGAGGATGAGGGTTAGGTTGGGGATTAGTGTTAGGTTTAGTGTGAAGTTTAGGGTGAGGATGAGGGTTAGGGTTAGGGTGAGGGCTAGGGAGAGGGTGAGGTTTAGGGTTAGGGTTAGGGTGAGGTTTAGGGTTAGGGTGATGGTTAGGGTTAAGTGTTATGGTTAGTGTAAGTGTTAGGGTGAGGGTAAGTGTTAGGGTGAGGGTTAGGGTTATGGTGCGGGTAAGTTTTAAGGTGAGGGTTAGGGTTAGGGTGAGGGTTATCTTTAGGGTGAGGGTGAGGGTTAGGGTTAGGGCTAGGATGAGGTTTAGGGATAGGGTTAGGTTTAGGGTTAGGGTCAGGGTGAGATTTAGTGTTAGAGTTAGGGTTAGGGTGAAGCTGAGGGTGAGGATTAGCGTTAAGATTAATGTTAGGGTTAGGCTTAAGGTGAGGGTTAGGTTGAGGGTGAGGGTTAGGGTTAGGTTTAGAAGTAGGATTAGGGTTAGTGTTATGGTGAGTGTGAGGGTTAGGGTTAGGGTTAGGGTAAGGGCTAGGGTGAGTGTGAGGGTGAGTTTTAAGGTTAGGGTTAGGGTTAGGGTTAGGATGAGGGTAAGGTTTAGGGTTAGAGTTAGTTTTAGGGTGAAGCTGAGTGTGAGGGTTAGGGTTAATGTTAGTATTAGGTTTAGGGTGAGGTTTAGGGTGAGGATTAGGGTGAGGTTGAGGCTTAGGTTTAGGGTTAGGATTAGGAATAGGTTTAGGGTTTGAGTGAGTATGAGGGTTAGGGTTAGGTTTAGGGCTAGGCTTAGGTTTAGGCTGAGGGAGACGGTGGGGGTGAGGATTAAGGTTAGGGTGATGGTTTGGGTTAGGGTTAGTGTTATTATTAGGGTTCGGGTTTGAATTAGGGTGAGGGTGAGTGTGCGGGTGAGGGTTAGGGTTAGGGTTAGGGTGGGTTTTAGGGTTAGGGTTAGGGCTAGTGTGAGGGTGAGGTTTAGGGATAGATATAGGGTTAGAGGGAGGGTTAGGGTGAGAGTTAGGCATAGGGTTAGTGTTAGGGTGTGGGTGAGGGTTAGGGTTAGGGTGAGGGTTATGGTTAGGGTGAGGGTTAGGGTTAGGATTAGGGTTATTGTTAGGGTTAGGGTTAGGGTTACAGTTAAGGTGAGGGTGAGTGTTAGGGTTAGGGTGAGGGTGAGGTTTATTGTTAGGTTTAGGGTTAGAGTTAGGGTTAGGGTGAGGGTGAGGTTTAGGGGTACATTTAGGGTTAGGGTGATGGTTAGGATTAAGGTGCGGGTTAGCGTGGGTGTGATGGTAAGGGTAAAGTTGCGGGTTAGGCTGAGGGTGAGGGTTACGGTAAGGGTGAGGGTTAGGGTTAGAGTGAGGGTTAGGGTTAGCATTGGGTGAGGAGGAGGGTTAGACTGAGGATTAGTGTTAGGGTTAGTGTGAGGTTTATGGTGAGGATGAGGGTTAGGGTTAGGGTGAAGGCTAGGGTGAGGGTGAGGGTTAGGATTAGTGTTAGGGTGAAGGTTAGGTTTAGGGTGATGTTTAGGGTTAGTGTGAGGGTTAGTGTTAGTGTTAGTGTTTTTGTTAGGTTGAGGGTATGTGTTAGGGTTAGGCTGAGGGTTATGGTTAGGGTGGTGATTAAGGTTAGGATAAGTGTAAGGGTGAGGGCTAGGCTGAGGGTTAGGGTGAGGGTTAGGGTTAGGGATAGGGTTAGGTTTAGGATGAGGGTTAGGGTGAGGGTGAATGTGAGGGTTAGGATCAGGGTTAGGGTTAGGCTTAGTGTTAGGATGAGGTTTAGGTTTAGGGTTTGGGATAGGGTGAGGGTGAGGCTGAGGATTAGGGTTAGGTTTAGCTTTAGTTTTATGGTTAGTTTTAGTGTTAGGGTTAGTGTTAGGGTTACAGTGAGTGTTGGGGTTAGGGTTAAGGTTAGGGTTAGGCTTGGAGTTAGGGTGAGGGTTAGGATGAGGATTAGGTTTACGATTAGGGTTAGGGTGAGGGCTAGGGTGAAGGTGAGGATTAGAGTTAATGTTTGGGTAAGGTTTAGGGTTAGGGTTAGGGTTAGGGTGAGGGTTAGGATGAGGGTTAGGTTTATGGTGAGGGTGAGGGTTAGGTTTAGGGTTAGGGTGAGGGTTAGGTTTAGGGTGAGGGTTAGGGTTAGGATTGGGGTGAGGGTGAGTGTGTGTGTTAGGGTTAGGGTGAGGTTTAGGGTTAGGGCTAGGATTAGGGTTAGGGTTAGTGTGAGGTTTATGTTTAGATTTAGTTTTAGTTGGAGGGTTAGGTCGAGGGTTAGGGTTAGGCTAAGTATTAGGGTTAAGGTTAGGTGGAGGGTTAGGTTGAGGTTTAGGGTTATGGTTATGGTTAGATTTAGGATTACGGTTAGGGTGAGGGTCAGGATGAGGGTTAGTGTTATGGTGAGGGTGAGGGTTAGGGTTAGCATGAGTGTTAGGGTTAGGATTAGGGTTAGGATAAGGTTGACTGTTAGCACTATGGTTAGGGTTAGGGTTAGGTTTACGCTTAGGATTACTGTTATTGTTAGGGTTAGGGTTAGAGTTATGGTGAGGGTGAGGGTGAGGGTGAGTGTTAGGTTTAGGGTGAGGTTTAGGGTTAGGGTTAGTATTAGGGTTAGGGTGAGGGTGAAGTTTATGGTTAGATTTAGTTTTAGTTGGAGGGTTAGGTCGAGGGTTGGGGTTAGGCTAAGTGTTAGGGTTAAGGTTAGGTTGAGGGTTAGGTTGAGGTTTAGGGTTAGGGTTAGGGATATGTTTAGGATTAGGGGTAGGGTGAGTGTGAGGTTTAGGGTTAGGGTTAGGCTTAGGCTTAGGGTTAGGCTGAGGGTGAGGGTGGGGGTGAGGATTAGGGTTACAGTGATGGTTAGGTTTAGGTTTAGGGTAAGGGTTAGTGTTAGGGTTAGGGTTAGTGTGAGGGTGAGGTTTAGGGCTAGAGTTAGGGTTAGGGTGAGGGTTAGCGTTAGAGTAATGGTTAGGGTGGGGGTGACTGTAAGGGTAAATGTGAGGGTTAGGCTTAGCGTGAGGGTTAAGGTAAGGGTGAGGGTTAGGGTTAGGGTGAGATTTAGGGTTAGGTTTAGTGTGAAGGTGAGGGTTAGATTGAGGATTAGTGTAAGGGTTAGTGTGAAGTTTAGAGTGAGCATGAGGGTTAGGGTTAGGGCGAGGTCTAGGGACAGGGTGAGGTTTAGGGTTAGTGTTAAGGTGAGGTTTAGGGTTACGTTGATGGTTAGGGTTAGTGTGAGGTTTGGTGCTAGTGTTAGGGTTAGTGTTAAGGTGAGGGTAAGTGTTAGGGTGAGGGTTAGGGTTAGGGTGAGGGTTATGTTTAGGGTGAGGTTTAGGGTTAGAGTTAGGGTTATTGTTAGCGTTAGGGTTAGGGTTAAGTTCATGGTGAGGGTGAGGATGAGGTTTAGGGTTAGGTCTAGGATGAGGTTTAAGGATAGGGTGTGGGTTAGGGTTAGGGTCCGGATGAGGTTTAGCGTTAGATTTAGGGTTAGGGTAAGGCTGAGGGTGAGGGTTAGTGTTAGTATTAATGTTAGGGTTAGGCTTAATTTGAGGGTTAGGTTGAGGGTGAGGGTTAGGGTTTGGGTTAGGAGTACATTAGGGTTAGTGTTAGGGTGAATGTGAGGGTTAGGGTTAAGGTTAGGGATAGGCTTATGGTTAGGCTGAGGTTGAGGTGAGGTTTAGGTTGAGGGTGAGGTTTAGGGATAGGGTTAGGGTGAGGGTGAGGATTAGGTTTAGGATTAGGCTTAGGATTAGGCTGAGGGTGAGGTTGTGGGTTAGGGTTAGAGTTAGTGTTAGGCTGAGGTTTAGGGTTTGCGTTAGGGTTAGAGTTAGGGTTAGGGTGAGGGTGAGGTTTAGGGTTAGATTTAGGGTTAGGGTGAGGTTTAGGTTGAGGGTTATGGTAAGGGTTAGGGTTTGGGTTAGGGTTAGGGTGAGAGTTAGAGGGAGGGTTAGGGTTAGGGTTAGCGTTAGGGACATGATTAGGGTTAGAGTGAGCGTGAGTGTGTGTTAGGTTTAGGTTTAGGATTAGTCTTAGGGTTAGGCTGAGGTTGAGGTGTAGGGTGAGGGTTAGGTTTAGCTGGAGGGTTAGGATGACGGTTAGGGTTTGGATTAGGGTTAGGGTAAGGGCTAGGGTGATTGTGAGGTTGAGGTTTAAGGTTATGGTTAGGGTTTGGGTGAGGGTGGGGGTGAGTGTTAGGGTTAGTCTTAGTGTTAGGTTAAGGGTTAGGTTTAGGGTGAGGGTTAGGGTGAGGGTTAGGGTTAGGGTTAGGGTTAGGATTAGGATTAGGGTTAGGGTTAGGTTGAGTTTGAGGGTTAGTGTTAGGTTTAGGGTTAGGCTTAGGGTTAGGCTGAGGGTGAGGGTGAGGTTTAGGGTGAGTGTTAGGTTTAGGGATATGGGGAGGGTTAGGATGAGGCTTAGGGTTAGGATTAGGGTTAGGGTGAGGGCGAGGGAGAGGTTGAGGTTTAAGGTTAGTGTTAGGGTGAGGTTTAGGGTTAGGTTTAGTTTTAGGTTTAGGGTGAGTGTGAGGTATAGGGTTAGAGTAAGGTTTAAGGTGAGGGTGAGGGTGATTGTTAGGGTCAGGATTTGGGTTAAGGTGAGGGTGAGTGACTGTGCTAGGGTTAGGTTTATGTTTAGGCTAAGGGTTAGGCTAATGGTGAGTTTGAAGTTGAGGGTTAGGGTTAGTGTGATGTTTAGGGTCAGGGTTAGAGGGAGGGTTAGGATGAGGGTTAGGGTTCGGATTAGTGTTAGGGAGAGAGTGAGGGTGAGGGTTAGGGTTATTGTTAGGGTGAGGGATAGGATGTGTGTTAGGATTAGTGTTAGTGTGAGGGCTAGGCTGAGGCTGAGGTTGAGGGTTAGGGTTAGGGTTAGTGTTAGATTTAGTGTTAGGGTGAGGGTTAGGGTGAGGGTGAGGATTAGGGTTAGGTTTATGATTAAGTTTAGAGTCAGTGTTAGGGTGAGTGTGAGGCTTAGGGTTATGGTTAGGTTTAGGATTAGGGTAAGGCTGAGGATGAGGTTTAGTGTGAGGGTTAGGGTTAGGGTGAGGGTTAGGGTTAGGGTGAGAGTTAAGGTTCGGTTAAGTTTAGGGTTAGGGTGAGGGTTAGGGTTAGGGTTAGGGTGAGTTTTAGGGTTAAGGTTAGGTTGAGGTTTAGTCTTAGGGTAAGGATGAGGGTTAGGGTTAGTGTGAGGTTTAGGATGAGGATTAGGGTTATGATTAGGGTTAGGGTGGAGGGTGAGGATTAGGGTTACTGTTAGGGTAAGGTTTAGTGTTAGGGTTATTTTTAGGGTGAGGGTTAGGATGAGGGTTAAGGTTATGGTGAAGGTAAGCTTTAGGTTTAGGTTTAGGGTTAAAGTGAGGTTGAGTTTTAGCATTAGGGTTAGTGTTAGGGTTCATTTTAGTGTTAGGATTAGTGTTATTGTTAGGGTTAGGGATAGAGTTATGGTGAAGGTTTGGTTTAGGGTGAAGGTTAGGATTAGGGTTAGGGTGAAGTTTATGGTTAGGGTTAGGATTAGGGTTAGGGTGAGGTTGAGGTTAAGGGTTAGAGTAAGGGTTACGGTGATGCTGAGGGTGAGGATTAGGGTTAAGTTTAATATTAGGATTAGGGTTAGGTTTAGGGTGAGTGTGAGGGTTACGGGAGGTTTAATGATAGGCTTAGGGTTAGGCTGAGGGTGAGGGTGAGGGTGAGGGTTAGGGTTAGGGTGAGGGTTAGGGTTAGGGTTAGGATTAGGGTTAGGGTGATGTTGAGTGAGTGTGTTAGGTTTAGGTTTAGGTTTAGGCTAAGGGTTAGGCTAAGGGTGAGGTTGAGGGTGAGGGTTAGGGTTAGGGTGAGGTTTAGGGTAAAGGTTAGGGGGAGGGTTAGGATGAGGGTTAGGGTTAGGATGAGGGTTAGGGTGAGAGTGACTGTGAGTGTTAGGGTTAGTGTTAGGTTGAGGGTTAGGATGAGGGTTAGAATTAGGGTTAGGGTGAGGGTTAGGATGAGGGTTAGGGTTACGGTGAGGGTGAGGGTTAGGGTTATGGTGAGGGTGAGGGTTAGGGTTAGGATGAGGGATAGTGTTAGAATTAGGGTTAGGATGAGGTTGAGTTTTAGCATTAGGATTAGGGTTAGGGTTAGCGTTAGGTTTAGGGTTAGGATTAGTGTTATTGTTAGGGTTAGGGTTAGAGTTATGGTGAGGGTGAGGGTTAGGGTTAGGGTTAGGATGAGGTTTAGGTTTAGGATTAGGGTTAGGATTAGGGTTAGGGTGAGGGTGAGGTTTATTGTTAGATTTAGGTTTAGTTGGAGGGTTAGGTTGAGGGTTAGGTTTGGGGTTAGTGTTATGTTTAAGGTTCGGTTCAGGGATAGGTTGAGGTTTAGGGTTAAGGTTAGGTTTAGGGTTAGGATTAGGGTTAGGGTGATGGTGAGTGTGAGTCTTAGGGTTATGGTTAGGCTTAGGCTTAGGGTTCGGCTGAGGGTGAGGGTGGGGTTGGGGATTAGTGTTAGGGTGATGGTTAGGGTTAGGGTTATGGTGAGGGTTAGTGTTAGGGTTAGGGTTAGAGTTAGGGTTAGAGTGAGGGTGAGGTTTAGGGCTAGAGTTAGGGTTAGGGTGAGGGTTAGTCTTAGAGTGAGGGTTAGGGTGGGGGTGACGGTAAGGGTAAAGGTGAGGGTTAGGCTGAGGGTCAGGATTATGTTAAGGGTTAGGGTTAGGTTTAGGGTGAGGGTTAGGGTGAGGTTTAGGGTGAGGGTCAGGGTTTGATTGAGGATTAGTGTTATGGTTAGTGTGAAGTTTAGGGTGAGGATGAGTGTTAGGGTTAGGGTGAGGGCTAGGGAGAGTGTGAGGTTTAGGGTTAGGGTTAGGGTGAGGTTTAGGCTTAGTGTGATGGTTAGGGTTAGTGTTAGACTTAGGCTTAGCGTTAGGGTGAGGGTAAGTGTTAGGTTGAGGGTTAGGGTTAAGGTGAGGGTAAGTGGTAGTGTGAGGTTTAGGGTTAGGGTTATGGTTAGTTTGAGGGTTAGGTTAAGGGTTAGGATTATTGTTAGCATTAGGGTTAGGGTTACAGTTATGGTGAGGGTTAAGGTTAGGGCTAGGATGAGGTTTAGGGATAGGGTTATGGTTAGTATTAGGGTCAGGGTGAGGTTTAGTGTTAGAGTTATGGTTAGGGTGAAGCTGAGGGTGAGGTTTAGGGTTAGGATTAATGTTATTGTTAGGCTTAAGGTGAGGGATAGGTTGAGGGTGAGGGTTAGGGTTACAGTTAGTAGGATTAGGGTTAGTGTTAGGGTGAGTGTGAGGGTTAGGGTTAGGGTTAGGGTTAGGGATAGGCTTAGGTTTAGGCTGAGGTAGAGGGTTAGAATTCGGGTTAGGGATAGGTTTAGCTTATGGTTAGGGTGAGTGTGAAGGGCAGGGTTAGTGTTAGGCTCAGGATTAGGCTGAGGGTGAGGGTGTGGGTTAGGGTTAAGGTGAATGTTAGGGTTAGGGTGAAGGTGAGGGTTAGGGTGACAGTTAGGGTTAGGGTTAGGGTGAGGTTTTGGGTTAGGGTTAGGATTAGGGTTAGGGTGAGGGTGAGGTTTATGGTTAGATTTAGGTTTAGTTGTAGGGTTAGGTCGAGGGTTAGGGTTAGGGTTAGTGTCAGGGTGAAGTTTAGGTTTTGGGTTAGGGTTAGAGTCAGGGTTAGGGTTAGGGTGAGGTTTAGGGTTAGATTTAGGGTTAGGGTGAGGTTTTGGTTGAAGGTTATGGTAAGGGTTAGTTGTAGGGTTAGGGTTAGGGTGAGAGTTAGGGGGAGGTTTAGGGTTAGGGTTAGGGTTAGGGATAGGATCAGGGTTAGAGTGAGGGTGAGTGTGTGTGTTAGGTTTAGGTTAAGGTTTAGGCTATTGGTTAGACTGAGGGTGAGGTTGAGGGTGAGGGTTAGGGTTAGGGGGAGGGTTAGGATGAGGGTTAGGGTTAGAATTAGGGTTAGGGTAAGGGCTAGGGTGAGTGTGAGCGTTAGGGTGAGGATGATGGTAAGGGTTAAGATTAGGTTTAGGCTGAGGCTTACGGTTAAGATAAGGGTGAGGGTTAGGGTTAGGTTTAGGTTTAGGGTAAGGGTTAGGGTTAGGGTTATGGTTAATGTGAGGGTTATATGGAGGATTAGGGTTAGGGTTAGTGTCAGGATTAGGGTGAGGATGAGGGTTAAGGTTAAGGTGAGGGTGAGGGTTGGAATTAGGGTTAGAGGGAGGGCTAGAGTGAGGGTAAGGATTAGGGTAAGGGTTAGGGTTAGGGTGAGGTTTAGGATTAGGGTGAGGGTTAGGGTTAGTGTGAGGGTTAGTGTTAGGGTTAGGGTTAGTTTTAGGCTGAGGGTAAGAGTTAGGGTGAGAGTTAGGTTTAGGGTTAGGGTAAGGGTTAGGGTGAGGGTGATGGTTAGGGTTAGGTTTAGGGTGAGGTTTAGTGTTAGTGTTAGGGTAAGGGTTAGTGTGAGGGTTACAGTTAGGGTGAGGATTAGTGTTAGGGTAAGAGTTAGGGTGAGGTTTAGGGTTAGGGTGAGGGTCATGGTTAGGGTGAGGGTGAGGTTTAGGGTTAGAGTTAGGGTTAGGGTGAAGCTGAGGGTGAGTGTTAGGGTTACAGATAGTTTTAGGTTTAAGGTTGGGGTAAGGGTGAGGGATACGGAGAGAGTGAGGGTTAGGGTTAGGTTTAGGGTTAGTGTTAAGGTGAGGGTAAGTGTTAGGGTGAGGGTGAGGGTTAGGTTGAGGGTTATGGTTAGGTTGAGGATAAGGGTTAGTGTTGGGATTATTGTTAGGTTTAGGATTAGGTTTACAGTTACGGTGAGGGTGAGGGTTAGGGTTAGGGTTAGGGTGAGGTTTAGTGTTAGGGTTAGAGTTAGTGTTAGGTTGAGGGTGAGGGTGAGGGTGAAGTTTAGGGTTAGGGTTAGGGTTAGGGTTAGGGTTAGGGTTAGGGTGGGAGTTAGCGTAGGGGTGACGGTAAGGGTAAAGGTGAGGGTTAGGCTGAGGGTGAGGGTTATGGTTACGTTGAGGGTTAGGGTTTGGGTGAGGGTTAGTGTTAGCGTTAGGGTGAGGTGGAGGGTTAGATTGAGGATTAGTGTTAGGGTTAGTGTGAGGTTTTTGGTGAGGATGAGGGTTAGGGTTAGGGTGAAGCCTAGGGTGAGGGTGAGGGTGATGGTTAGTGTTAGGGTGAGGTTTAGGTTTAGGGTGATGTTTAGGGTTAGTGTGAGAGTTAGTGTTAGGGTTAGGTTTAGTGTTAGGGTGAGGGTAAGTGTTAGGTTGAGGGTTAGGGTTAGGGTAACGGCTATGGTTAGGGTGAGGGTTAGGGTTAGGATAAGTGTAAGGGTGAGGGCTAGGCTGAGGGTTAGGTTGAGGGTCAGGGTTAGGGATAGGGTTAGGTTTAGGATGAGGGTTAGGGTGAGGGTGAAAGTGAGGCTTAGGATCAGGGTTAGGGTTAACTCTAAGCCTAACTTAGAGTTAGAATGAGGGTTAGGCTTAGGGTTTGGGTTGGGGTGAGGGTGAGGCTGAGGATTAGGGTTAGGTTTAGGTTTAGGTTTACGGTTAGGTTTAGGGTTAGTGTTAGTGTTAGTGTTAGTGTTAGGGTTACAGTGAGGTTTGGGGTTAGGGTTAAGGTAAGGGTTAGGCTTAGATTTAGTGTGAGGGTTAGGATGAGGAATAGGTTTACGATTAGGGTTAGGGTGGAGGGCTAGGGTGAAGGTGATGATTAAGGTTAGTGTTAGGGTAAGGTTTAGGGTTAGATTTAGCGTTAGGGTGATGGTCAGGATGAGGGTTAGTGTTATGGTGAGGGTGAGGGATAGGGTTAGGGTGAGGGTTAGGGTTAGGATTAGGGTTAGGGTGAGGTTGAGTGTTAGCATTAGGGTTAGGGTTAGGGTTAGGTTTACGGTTAGGATTACTGTTATTGTTAGGTTTAGAGTTAGAGTTATGGTTAGGGTGAAGGTGAGTGTTAGGTTTAGGGTGAGGTTTAGGGTTAGGGTTAGGATTAGGGTTAGGGTGAGTGTGAGTGTGAGGTTTATGGTTAGATTTACTTTTAGTTGGAGGGTTTGTTCAAGGGTAAGGGTTAGGATAAGTGTTAGGGTTAAGGTTAGGTTGAGGGTTAGGTTGAGGTTTAGGGTTAGGGTTAGGGTTAGGGTTAGGATTAGGGTTAGGGTGATTGTGAGTGTGAGGTTTAGGGTTAGGGTTAGGCTTAGGCTTAGGGTTAGGCTGAGGGTGAGTGTGGGGGTGAGGATTAGGTTTAGGGTGATGTTTAGGGTTAGGGTTAGGGTAAGGGTTAGTGTTAGAGTTAGGGTTAGAGTGAGGGTTAGGGTGAGGGTGAGGTTTAGTGGTAGAGTTAGGGTTAGGGTGAGGGTTGGGTTTAGAGTGAGGTTTAGGGTGGTGGTGATGGTAAGGGTAAATGTGAGATTTAGGCTGATCGTGTGGGTTAAGGTAAGGGTGAGGGTTAGGGTTAGGGTGAGGGTTAGGTTTAGGTTTAGGGTGAGGTTGAGGGTTAGATTGAGGATTAGTATTAGGGTTAGTGTGAAATTTAGAGTGAGGATTGAGGGTTAGGGTTAAGGCGAAGTCTAGGGAGAGTGTGAGGTTTAGTGTTAGTGTTAGGGTGAGGTTAAGGGTTAGGATTAGGATGAGTGTGACTGTTAGGGTTAGGCTTAGGCTTAGGATTAGGCTGAGGGTGAGGGTGTGGGTTAGGGTTATGGTTAGTGTTAGGGTGAGGTTTAGGGTTTGGTTTAGGGTTAGAGTTAGGTTTAGGGTGAGGGTGAGGTTTAAGGTTAGATTTAGGGTTAGGGTGAGGTTTAGGTTGAGGTTTAGGGTAAGGGTTAATGTTTGGGTTAAGGTTAGGGTGAGAGTTAGAAGGAGGTTTAGGGTTAGGGTTAGGGACAGGATCAGGGTTAGATTGAGGGTGAGTGTGTGTGTTAGTTTTAGGTTTAGGGTTAGGGTTAGGGTTAGGCTTAGGGTGAGGTTGAGGGTGAGGGTTAGGTTTAGGGGGAGGGTTAGGATGAGGGTTAGGGTTAGGATTAGGGTTAATGTAAGGGCTAGGGTGAGTTTCAGGGTGAGGTTTAAGGTTAGGGTTAGGGTTAGGTTTAGGGTGAGGTTTAGGGTTAGAGTTAGGGTTATGGTGAGGCTGAGGGTTAGGGTTAGGGTTAGGTTTAGTGTTAGGTTTAGTGTTAGGTTTAGGGTGCGTTTTAGGTTGAGTGTGAGGGTTAGGCTTAGGTTTGGGATTAGGATTAGGGTTAGGGTTAGGGTGAGTGTGAGGGTTAGGGTTAGGGTTAGGCTTAGGCTTAGGCTCAGGGTGAGTGTGTGGGTTAGGGTGAGTGTTAGGTTTAGGGATATGGGGAGGGTTAGGATGAGGGTTAGGGTTAGGATTAGGATTAGGTTTAGGGCGAGGGAGAGGTTGAGGTTTAGGGTTAGTGTTAGGGTGAGGTTTAGGGTTAGGGTTAGGGTTAGGGTTAGGGTGAATGTGAGGTATAGGTTTAAAGTTAGGGTTAAGTTGAGGCTGAGGGTGAGGCTTAGGGTTAGGGTTAGGATTAGGATTAGGTTATTTGTTAGGGTGAGTGTGAGGTTTAGGGTTAGGGTTCACTTAGGTTTATACTGAGGGTGAGGGTGAGGGTGAGGGTTAGGTTTAGAGGTTTTGGGTTAGGGTGAGGGTGAGTGGATGTGTTACGTTTAGGGGCAGGGTTAGGATGAGGGTTAGGGTTAGGATTAGTGTTAGGGTAAGGGCTAGGGTGATTTTGATGGTGAGGTTTAAGGTTAGGGTTAGGGTGAGCTTTAGGGTTAGGTTTAGGGTGAGGGTTAGGGTGAGGGTGAGGGTTAGGGTTAGGTTTAGTATTAGGATTACGGTTAGGGCTAGGGTGAGTGTGAGGTTTAGGGTTAGGTTTAGGGTTAGGCTTAGGTTTAGGCTGAGGGTGAGTGTGAGGGTTAGGGTGAGTGTTAGCTTTAGGGATATGGGGAAGGTTAGGATGAGGATTAGGGTTATGATTAGGGTTAGGGTGAGGCCGAGGTAGAGGTTGAGGTTTAGGGTTAGTGTTAGGGTGATGTTTAGGGTTAGGTTTAGGGTTAGGTTTAGGGTGAGTGTGAGGTTTAGGGTCAGATTTAGGGTTAAGGTGAGGCTGAGTGTGAGGCTTTGGGTTAGGGTTAGGATTACGATTATGGAAAATGTTAGTGTGAGTGTGGGTTAGGGTTAGGGTTCGCTTAGGTTTACACTGAGGGTGAGGGTGAGGGTGTGGGTTAGGGTTAGGATTTGGGTTAGGGTGAGGGTGAGTGGGTGTGTTAGGGTTAGGTTTAGGTTTAGGCTAAGGTTTAGGCTAATGGTGAGGTTGAAGTTGAGGGTTAGTGTTAGTGTGAGGTTTAGGGTAAGGGTTAGGGGGTGTGTTAGGATGAGGGTTAGGGTTAGGATTAGGGTTAGGATGAGAGTGAGGGTGAGGGTTAGGGATGGTGTTAGGGTGAGGGTTAGGATGTGGGTTAGGACTAGTGTTAGGGTGAGGGCTCGGGTGAGGGTGAGGTTTAGGGTTAGGGTTAGTGTTCGTTTTAGGGTTACGGTTAGGTTGAGGATGAGTTTTAGGGTTAGAGTTAGGGTAAGGGTGAGGCTGAGATTGAGGGTTAGGTTTAGGGTTAGTGTTAGAGTTAGTGTTACGGTGAGGGTTAGGGTGAGCATGAGGATTAGCATTAGTGTTAGGATTAGGATTAGAGTCACGGTTAGGGTGAGTGTAAGGTTTAGGGATAGGGTTAGGTTTAGGTTTAGGGTTAGGATGAGGATGAGGGTGAGTGTGAGGGTTAGGGTTAGGGTGAGGGTTAGGGTTAGGGTTAGGGTGAGAGTTAGGGTTCGGTTAAGTTTAGGGTTAGGGTGAGAGTTAGGGTTCGGTTAAGTTTAGGGTTAGTGTGAGGGTTAGGGTTAGGGTTAGGGTGAGCTTTAGGGTTAGGGTTAGGTTGAGGTTTGGGGTTAGGGTAAGGATGAGGGTTAGGGTTAGGGTTACTGTGAGGGTTAGGATGAGGATTAGGGTTATGATTAGGGTTAGGGTGAGGGCTAGGATGAGGGTGAGGATAAGGGTTATTGTTAGGGTAAGGTTTAGGGTTAGGGTTAGGTTTAGGGTGAGGTTTAGGATGAGGGTTAATGTTACGGTGAGGGTGAGGGTTAGGGTTGGGGTGAGGGTTAGGGTTAGGGTTAGGGTTCATGTGAGGTTGAGGTTAAGGTTTAGAGTTAGGGTTAGGTTAGGCTGAGGGTGAGGGTTAGGGTTAGTGTTAGTGTTAGGTTTAGAGTTAGGTTTAGGGTGAGGGTTAGGGTGAGGTTGAGGATTGGGGTTAGGGTTAGAATTAGGATTAGGGTTAGGGTTAGGGTGAGAGTGAGGGTTAGGGTTAGGTTTATGGTTAGGCTTAGGTTTAGGGTGAGGGTGAGGGTGAGGGTGAGTGTTAGTGTTAGATTGCGGGTTAGGGTTAGGGTTATGTGGAGGGTTAGAATGAGGGTTAGGGTTAGGATTGGGGTTAGGCTGATGGTTAGGGTGAGGTTGAGGTTTAGGGTTAGTGTTAGGGTGAGGTTTAGGGTTAGGGTTTTGTTTAGGGTGAGTGTGAGGTATAGGGTTAGAGTTAGAGTTAACATGAGGCTGAGGGTGAGGCTTAGGGTTAGGGTTAGGATTAGGATTAGGGTAAGGGTTAGGGTGAGTGTGAGGGTTAGTGTTAGGGTTAGGCTTATGGTTACAGTGAGGGTAAGGGTGAGGATTAGGTTTAGGATTAGGTTTAGGGTGACTGTGAGTGTGTGTGTTAGGGTTAGGTTTATGTTTAGGCTAAGAGTTAGGCTAAGGGTGAATTTGAGGGTGAGGCTTAGGGTTAGGGTGAAGTTTAGGGTTAGGGTGATGTTTAGGGTTAGTGTGAGTGTTAGTATTAGGGTTAGGTTTAGTGTTAGTGTGAGGGTAAATTTTAGGGTTAGGGTTAGGTTTATGATGAGGGTTATGGTTAGGGTGAGGTTTAGGGTTAGGATAATGTAAGGGTGAGGGCTAGGCTGAGGGTTAGGGTGAGGGTTAGGGATAGGCTTAGAGTTAGGATGAGGGTTAGTGTTAGGGTTTGGGTTAGGGTGAAGTTGAGACTGAGGCTGAGGATTAGGGTTATGTTTAGGTTTAGGTTTAGGGTTAGGTTTATGGTGAGTGTTAGTGTTAAGGTCAGTGTTAGGGTTACAATGAGGGTTGGGGTTAGGCTTAGGGTTAGGTTTAGGCTTAGAGTTAGGGTGAGGGTTAGGATGAGAATTAGGTTTACGATTAGGGTTAGGGTGAGGGCTAGGGTGAAGGTGAGGATTAGGGTTAGTGTTAGGGTAAGGTTTAGGGTTAGGGATAGGGTTAGGTTTAGGGTTAGGATGAGGGTTAGGTTTAGGGTGAGGTTTAGGGTTAGGATTAGGATTAGGCTGAGTTTGAGTTTTAGCATTAGGGTTAGGGTTAGTGTTAGGCTTAGGTTTAGGATTAGGATTACTTTTATTGTTAGGGTTAGGGTTAGAGTTATGGTGAGGGTGAGGGTGAGGGTGAGTGTTAGGGTTAGTGTGAAGTTTAGGTTTAGGGTTAGGATTAGGGTTAGGGTGAGAGTGAGGTTTATGATGAGATTTAGATTTAGTTGGAAGATTAGGTAGAGGGTTAGGTTTAGGGTAAGTGTTAGGGTTAAGTTTAGGTTGAGGGTTAGATTGAGGTTTAGTGTCAGGGTTAGGGTTAGGATTAGAGTTAGGGTGAGGGTGAGTGTGAGGTTTAGGGTTAGGATTAGGCTTAGGCTTACGGTTAGGCTAAGGGTGAGGGTGGTGTTGAGGATTAGGGTTAGGGTTATGGTTAGGTTTAGGGTTAGGGTGAGGGTTAGTGTTAGGGTTAGGGTTAGAGTTAGGGTTAGGGTGAGGGTGACGTTTAGGGGTAGAGTTAGGGTTAGGGTGAGTGTTAGGTTTAGAGTGAGGGTTAGGGTGGGGTTGAGGTTAAGGGTAAATTTTAGGGTTAGGCTCAGCGTGAGGGTTACGGTAAGGGTGAGGGTTAAGGTAAGGTTGAGGGTTAGGGTTAGGGTGAGGGTTAGAGTAAGGTTTAGGGTGAGGGTGAGGGTTAGATTGAGGATTAGTGTTAGGTTTAGTGTGAAGTTTAGGGTGAGGATGATGGTTAGGGTTAGGGCGACGTCTAGGGAGAGGGTGAGGTTTAGGGTTAGTGTTAGGGTGCGGTGTATGGTTAAGTAGATGGTTAGGGTTAGTGTGAGGTTTAGTGTTAAGGTTAGGGTTAGTGTTAGGGAAAGGGGAAGTGTTAGGGTGAGGGTTAGGGTTAGATTGAGGGTTATGTTTAGGGTGAGGATGAGGGTTAGGGATACGGTTATTGTTAGCGTTAGGGTTAGGGTTAAGGTTATGGTGAGGGTGAGTGTGAGGGATAGGTTTAGGGCTAGTATGAGGGTTAGGGATAGGGTTATGTTTAGGGTTAGGGTCAGGTTGAGGTTTAGTGTTAGAGTTAGGGTTAGGGTGAAGCTGAGTGTGAGGGTTAGGGTTAGGATTAATGTTAGGGGTAGGCTTAAGATGATGGTTAGGTTGAGGGAGAGGGTTAGGGTTAGGGTTAGGAATAGAATTAGGGTTAGTGTTAGGGTGAGTGTGAGGGTTAGGGTTAGGGTTAGGCTTAGGGTTTGATTTAGGTTTAGATGTAGCGTTAGGGTGATGGTGAAGGTTAGGGTTAGTTAGGTTTAGGGTGAGGTTTAGGTTGAGGGTTAGGGTAAGGGTCAGTGTTAGGGTTATGGTTAGGGTGAGAGTTAGGGGGAGGGTTAGGCTTAGGGTTAGGGTTAGGGATAGGATTAGGGTTAGCGTGAGGGTGAGTGTGTTTGTTAGGTTTAGGTTTAGTGTTAGTCTTAGGGTTAGGCTGATGGTGAGGTTGAGGTTGAGGGTTTGGGTTACGGGGAGGGTTTCGATGAGGATTAGATTTAGGATTAGTGTTAGGGTAAGGGCTACGGTGAGTGTGAGGGTGAGGTTTAAGGTTAGGGTTAGGGTTAGGGTGAGGGTAAGGTTTAGGGTTAGAGTTTAGGGTGAGGGTTAGGGTGAGGGTGAGCGTTAGGGTTAGGTTTAGGATTAGGATTAGGGTTTTGGTTAGTGTGAGTGTGAGGGTTAGGGTTAGGTTTAGGGTTAGACTTAGGGTTCGGCTGAGGGTTAGGGTGAGGATTAGGGTTAGGATTAGGGTTAGGTTGAGGTTGAGTGTTAGCATTAGGGTTAGTGTTAGGGTTAGGTTTACCGTTAGGATTACTGTTATTGTTAGGGTTAGGGCTAGAGTTATGGTGAGGGTGAGGGTGAGGGTGAGTGTTAGGGTTAGGGTGAGGTTTAGGGTTAGGGTTAGGATTGGGGTTAGGGTGAGGGTGAGTTTTATGTTTAGATTTTGTTTTAGTTGGAGTGTTAGGTCGAGGGTTAGACTTAGGCTAAGTGTTAGGGTTAAGGTTACGTTGAGGGTTAGGTTGAGATTTAGGGTTAGGGTTAGGGTTAGGGTTAGGATTATGGATAGGGTGATTGTGAGTGTGAGGTTTAGGGTTAGAGTTAGGCTTAGGCTTAGGGTTAGGCTGAGGGTATGGTTGGGGGTGAGGATTAGGTTTAGGGTGATGGTTAGGGTTAGGGTTAGGGTAAGTGATTGTGTTAGGGTTAGGGTTAGAGTGAGGGTTAAGGTGAGGGTGAGGTTTAGGGGTAGATTTTCGGTTAGGGTGACTGTTAGGATTAGAGTGAGGGTTAGGGTGGGGGTGACGGTAAGTGTAAATGTGATTGTTAGGCTGATGGTGAGGGTTAAGATAAGGGTAAAGGTTAGGGTTAGTGTGAGGGTTAGGGTTAGGTTTAGGGTGAGGTTGAGGGTTAGATTTTGGATTAGTGTTATGGTTAGTGTGAAGTTTAGGGTGAGGATGAGGGTTAGGGTTAGGGCGAGGTCTAGGGAGAGGGTGAGGTTTAGGGTTAGTGTTAGGGTGAGGTTAAGGTTTACGTTGATGGTTAGGGTTAGTGTGAGGTTTAGTGTTAGGGTTAGTGTTAAGGTGAGGGTAAGTGCTAGGGTGAGGTTTAGGGGTAGGATGAGGGTCATGTTTACAGTGAGGGTTAGGGTTAGGGTTATTGTTAGCGTTAGGGTTAGGGTTAAGGTTATGGTGAGGGTGAGGGTTAGCGTTAGGTCTTGGATGAGGTTTAGAGATAGGATTATTGTTAGGGTTATGGTCAGGGTGAGGTTTAGTGTTAGAGTTAGGGTTAGGGTGAGGCTGAGGGTGAGGGTTAGGGTTAGTATTAATGTTAGGGTTAGGCTTAAGGTGAGGGTTAGGTTGAGGGTGTGGGTTAGGGTTTGGGTTAGTTAGTTGGTTTAGTGTTAGGGTGAGTGTGAGGGTTAGGGTTAAGTTTAGGTTTAGGCTTAGGATTGGGCTGAGGTTAAGGGTGAGGGTTGGGTTAGGATGCGGTTTAGGGTTAGGGTTAGGTTGAGTGTCAGTGTTAGGGTTAGGGTTAGGCTTAGGATTAGGCTGAGGGTGAGGGTGTGGTTTAGGGTTAGGGTTAGTGTTAGGGTGAGGTTTAGGGTTTGGGTTAGGGTTAGAGTTAGCTTTAGCGTGAGGGTGAGGTTTAGGGATAGAGTTAGGGTTAGGGTGAGATTTAGGTTGAGGGTTAATGTTTGGGTTAGGGTTAGGGTGAGAGTTAGAGGGAGGGTTAGGCTTAGGGTTAGGGCAGGGACAGCATCAGGGTTAGAGTGAGGGTGAGTGTGTATGTTAGGTTTAGGTTTAGGGTTAGGCTTAGGGCTAGGCTGAGGGTGAGGTAGAGGGTGAGGGTTAGGTTTAGGGGGAGGGTTAGGATGAGAGTTAGGGTTAGGATTAGGCTTAGAGTAAGGGCTAGGGTGAGTTTGAGGGTGAGGTTTAAGGTTAGGGTTAGTTTCAGGGTTAGGGTGAGGTTTAGGGTTAGAGTTAGGGTTAGGGTGAGGCTGAGGGTGAGGGTTAGGATTAGGGTTAGTGTTAGATTTAGGGTTAAGTTTGGGGGAGGGTTAGGGTAAGGGTTAGGTTTAGGATTAGGATTAGGGTTTTGGTTAGTGTGAGTGTGAGGGTTAGGGTTAGGTTTAGGGTTAGGCTTAGGGTTAGGCTGAGGGTGAGGGTGAGTTTTAGATTGAGGATTAGGGTTAGGGTTATTGTGAGGTTTATGGTGAGGATGAGGGTTAAGGTTAGGGTGAAGGCTAGGGTGAGGTGAGGGTTAGGGATAGTGTTAGTGTGAGGTTTAGGGTTAGGGTGAGGTTTAGGGTTAGTGTGAGGGTTATTATTAGGTTTAGGATTAGTGTTAGGGTGAGGGTAAGTTTTAGGGTGAGGTTTAGGTTTAGGGTGAGGGTTATGGTTAGGTTGAGGGTTAGGGTTAGGGTAAGTGTAAGGGTGATGTCTAGGCAGAGGGTTAGGGTGAGGGTTAGGGTTAGGTATGGGGTCAGGTTTAGGATTAGGGTTAGGGTGAGGGTGAATATGAGGGTTACGATTAAGGTTTGGGTTTGGCTTAGAGTTAGGATGAGGGCTAGGGTTAGGGTTTGGGTTAGGGTGAGGGTGAGGCTGAAGATTAGGTTTAGGTTTAGGGTTAGGTTTATGGTGAGAGTTAGTGTTAGGGTCAGTGTTAGGGTTACAGTGAGGGTTGGGGTTAGGGTTAGGGTTAGGTTTAGGCTTAGAGTTAGGGTGAGGGTTAGGATGAGGATTAGGTTTACGATTAGGGTTAGGGTGAGGGCTAGGGTGAAGGTGATGGTTAGGGTTAATGTTAGGGTAAGGTTTAGGGTTAGGGTGAGGGTTAGGGTGAGGGTAAGGATGAGGGTATGGGTTACGGTGAGGGTGAGGGTTAGGGTTAGGGTGAGGGTTAGGGTTAGGATTAGGGTTAGGGTGAGGTTGAGTGTTAGCATTAGGGTTAGGGTTAGGGTTAGGGTTAGGTTTAGGGTTTGTATTACTCTTATTGTTGTGGTTAGGGTTAGAGTTATGTTGAGGGTGAGGGTGAGTGTTAGGGTTAGGGTGAGCTTTAGGGTTACGGTTAGGATTAGGGTGAGGGTGAGGGTGAGGTTTATGGTTAGATTTAGGTTTAGTTGGAGGGTTAGGTCAAGGGTTAGTTTAGGTTAAGTGTTAGGGTTCAGGTTAGGTTGAGGGTTAGATTGAGGTTTAGGGTTATGGTTAGGGTTAGTTTTAAGATTAGGGTAAGGGTGAGGGTGAGTGTGACGTTTCGGGTTAGGGTTAGGTTTAGGCTTAGTGTTAGGCTAATGGTGAGCATAGGCGTGAGGATTAGGGTTAGGGTGATGGTTAGGGTTAGGGTTCGGGTGAGGGTTAGTGTTAGGGTTAGGGTTAGAGTTAGTGTGAGGGTTATGGTTAGGTTTTGGGTTAGGGTGAGGTTGAGGCTGAGGATTAGGGTTAGGATTAGTGTTAGGTTTAGGTTTTGGTTAGTGTTAGGTACAGTGTTAGGGTTAGGGTAATGGTGAGGTTTAGGGTTAAGGTTAGGGTTAGGCTGAGGTTGAGCTTGGGGTTGAGGAATAGAGTTAGAGTTAGGGTAAGGCTTAGGGTTACGGTTATTGTTAGTGTTATGGTTAGGGTTAAGTTGGCGGTGAGGGTGAGGCTTAGGGTTATTTTTAGGGTTAGTGTTAGGGTGAGGTTTAGGGTTAGGGTTATAGTGAGGGTTAGGATGAGGTTTACGGTTAGGAATAGGGTTAGGGTGATTGCTAGGGTGAGGGTGAGGTTTAGGGTTAGGTTTAGGGTTATGGTTAGTGTTAGGGTTAGGATTAGGGTTAGGGTTATGATGAGGATTAGGGTTAGGGTTAGGCTTAGGACTAGGCTGAAGGTGAGGTTGGGGGTGAGGATTAGAGTTAGGGTTAGGCTTAGGGTTAGGGTTAGGGTTATTGTTAGTGTTATGGTTAGTATTAAGTTTGCTGTGAGGGTGAGGCTGAGGATGAGGGTTATCGTTAGGTTTAGGGTTAGGGTTAGTGTTATTGTTAGGGTTACGGTTACAGTAATGGTGAGGTTGAATGTGAGGGTCAGGTTTAGGGTGAGGTTTAGGTTGAGGTTTAAGGTTAGGGTTAGGGTTAGTGTGAGGGTGAGGTTTAGGGTTAGGGTTAGGGTTAGGCGGAGGATTAGGCTGAGCTTTAGGGATAGGTTTAGTGTTAGGGTTAGGGTGAGGGTGAGGGTTAGGTTGAGGTTTAGGGATAGGGTTAGGTTTAGGATTAGGGTTAGGGTGAGGGTGAGTATGAGAGTTAGTGTGAGGGTTAGGCTTAGGCTTAAGTTTAGGCTGAGGGTGAGGGTGGGGTGAGGATTAGTCTTAGGGTAATTGTTCGAGTTAGGTTTAGTGTTCTTGTTAGGGTTAGGGTTAGAGTTACAGTGAGGGTGATGGTGCGGGTGAGGGTTATGGTTATGGTTAGGGTGGGGTTTAGGGTTAGGGTTAGGGTTAGGGTGAGGGTGAGGGTGAGGTTTAGGGTTCGATATAGAGTTAGGGGGAGGGGTAGGGTTTTGGTTAGTGTTAGTGTGAGGTTCAGTGTTAGGGTTAGGTTTAGTGTTAGGGTGAGGGTTATGGTTACTGTGAGGGTGAGGGTGAGGGTTAGTGTTAGGGTTAGGGATAGGGTGAAGTTTAGGGTTTGGGTTAGTGTCAGAGTTAGGGTTAGGCTGAGGGTGAGTTTTAGGTTTAGAATTAGGGTTAGGTTGAGGGTTATGGTAAGGGTTACTTTTAGGGGTAGGGATTGGGTGAGAGTTAGGGGGAGGGTTAGGGTTAGGGTGAGGTTTAGGGATAGGGTTAGGTTTAGGATTAGGGTTAGGGTGAGGGTGAGTATGAGGGTTAGTGTGAGGGTTGGGCTTAGGCTTAGGGTAAGGCTGAGGGTGAGGGTGGTGGTGAGGATTAGGCTTAGGGGAATGGTTTGAGTTAGGTTTAGTGTTCTTGTTAGGGTTAGGGTTAGAGTTACGGTGAGGGTGAGGGTGCGGGTGAGGGTTATGGTTATGGTTAGGGTGGGGTTTAGAGTTACGGTTAGGGTTAGGGTGAGGGTGAGGGTGAGGTTTAGGGTTAGATATAGGGTTAGGGTGAGGGTTAGGGTGAGGGTTAGGGTGAGGGTTAGTGTTAGGCTTAGGTTGAGGGTGAGGGTGAGGCTGAGGGTGAGGCTTAGGGTTAGGGTTAGGATTAGTGTTATTGTTAGGGTTACGGTTAGAGTAATGGTGAGGTTGAATGTGAGGGTCATGTTTAGGGTGAGGTTTAGTTTGAGGTTTAGGGTTAGAGTTAGGGTGTGGGTGAGGTTTAGGGTTAGGTTTAGGGTTAGGCAGAAGATTAGGCTGAAGTTTAGGGATAGGTTTAGTGTTAGGGTTAGTGTGAGGGTGAGGGTTAGGTTGAGGTTTAGGGATAGGGTTAGGTTTAGGATTAGGGTTAGAGTGAGGGTGAGTATGAGGGTTAGTGTGAGGGTTAGGCTTAGGCTTAGGTTTAGGCTGAGGGTGAATGTGGGGGTGAGGATTAGGCTTAGGGTAATGGTTCGAGTTAGGTTTAGTGTTCTTGTTAGGCTTAGGGTTAGAGTTACAGTGAGGGTGAGGGTGCGGGTGAATGTTATGGTTATGCTTAGCGTGAGGTTTAGGGTTAAGGTTAGGGTTAGGGTGAGGGTGAGGGTGAGGTTTAGGGTTAGATATAGAGTTAGGGGGAGGGTTATGGTTGGGGTTAGGGTCAGTGTGAGGGTCAGTGTTAGGATTAGTGTTAGTGTTAGGGTGAGGGTTATGGTTACTGTGAGGGTGAGGGTGAGTGTTAGGGTTAGGGTTAGGGATAGGGTGAGGTTTAGGGTTTGGGTTAGGGTCAGAGTTAGGGTTAGGGTGAGGGTTAGGTTGAGGTTTAGGGTAAGGGTTACTTTTAGGGATAGGGGTAGGGTGGGAGTTAGGGGGACGGTTAGGTTTAGGATTAGGATTAGGGTTAGAATGAGGGTGAGTGTGTGTGTTAGGTTTAGGTTTAGGGTTAGGCTGAGGGTGAGGTTAGGGTGAGAGTTAGGGTTAGGGGTAGGGTTAAAATGAAGATTAGGTTTAGGTTTAGGGTGAGGTTTAAGGTTAGGGTTAGGGTTAGGATTAGGGTGAGGGTGAGGTTTAGGGTTAGAGTTAGGGTTAGGATGAGGCTGATGGTGAGGGTCAGGGTTAAGGTTAGTGTTAGGTTTAGGGTTAGGTGTAGGGTGAGGGTTAGTGTGAGGCTGAAGGTTAGGGTTAGTGGTAGGATTAGGATTAGGTTTAGCGTTACAGTGAATTTGAGGGTTAGGGTTAAGTTAGGGTTAGGCTTAGGGTTAGGCTGAGGGTGAAGGTGAGAATGAGGGTTAGGGCCAGGGTTAGGGTTAGGGTTAGGATTATGGGGAGGGTTAGGATGAGGGTTAGGGTTAGGATTAGGGTTAGGGTGAGGGCAAGGGTGAGTGTGAGGTTTAGGGTTCGGGTCCTGGTGAGGTTTAGGATTAGGGTTAGTGTTAGGGTTATGGTGATTGTGAGGTATAGGGTTAGAGTTAGGCTTAAGGTGAGGCTGAGGGTTAGACTTAGGGTTAGTGTTAAGATTAAGATTAGGGTAAGGATTAGGGTGAGTGTGAGGGTTAGGGTTAGGGTTAGGGTTACACTGAGGGTGAGGGTGAGGTTGAGGGTTAGGTTTAGGATTAGGGTTAGGGTGAGGGTGACTGTTTGTTAAAGTTAGGTTTAGGTTTAGGTTAAGGGTTAGGCTAAAGGTCAGGTTGAGTTGAAGTTTTGGTTTAGGGTGAGGGTTAGGGTAAGGGTTAGGGTGAGGGTTAGGATGAGGGTTAGGGTTAGGATTAGGGTTAGGGTAAGAGTGAGGGTGAGGGTTAGGGGTAGTGTTAGGGTGAGGGTTAGGATGAGGGTTAGGATTAGGGTTAGGGTGAGGGCTAGGGTGAGGATGAGGTTTAGGGTTAGGGTTAGGGTGAGCTTTAGGGTTGGGGTGATGGTTAGGGTTAGTGTGAGGGTTAGTGTTAGGGTTAGGGTTAGGTTAGGGTGAGGGTAAATGTTAGGGTGAGGGTTAGAGTTAGGGTGAGGGTTATGGTTACGTTGAGGGTTAGGGTTAGGTTTAGGGTTATTGTTAGGGTTAGGGTTACGGTTACGGTGAGGGTGAGGGTGAGGTTTAGGGATAGGGTTAAGATGAGGTTTAGGGTTAGGGTTAGAGTTTGGGTTAGGGTGAGAGTGAGGTTTACGTTTAGAGTTAGGGTTAGTGTTAGTGTTAGGGTTAGGGTGATGATTAGGGTAAGGGTTAGGCTTAGGCTTAGGCTCAGGCTTAGGCTGAGCATGAGGGTGAGGGTTAGGGTTAGGGTTAGGATTAGGATTCGGGTAAGGGTTAGGGTGAGTGTGAGGGTTAGGGTTAGGGTTAGGGTTAGGCGTAGGGTTACACTGAGTTTGAGGGTGAAGGTGAGGGTTAGGGTTAGGATTAAGTTTAGGGTAAGGGTGAGTGTGTGTGTTAGGGATAGGTTTAAGGATAGGTTTAGGGTTATGCTGAGGTTGAGGTTGAGGGTGAGGGTTAGGGTTAGGGTGAGGGTTAGGGTAAGGGTTAGGGGGAGGTTTAGGAAGAGGGTTAGGTTTAGGATTAGTGTTAGGACAAGGGCTCGGTTGAGGGTGAGGTTTAGGGTTAGGATTAGGGTGAGGGTTAGGGTTAGGTTTAGGGTGAGAGTTATGGTTTGGGTTAAGTTTAGGGTTAGGGTGTGTGTTAGGGTAAGGGTTATGGTGAGGGTGAGTGTTAGGGTTAGGTTGAGGGTTAGGTTTCGTATTGGGTTAGGGTTAGGGTGTGGGTTAGGGTTAGTGTTATATTGAGGGTTAGGATGAGGGTTATGATTAGT
Organism: Dipodomys merriami; assembly: GCF_024711535.1. Classification (NCBI taxonomy): domain Eukaryota; kingdom Metazoa; phylum Chordata; class Mammalia; order Rodentia; family Heteromyidae; genus Dipodomys; species Dipodomys merriami. The sequence goes on along the minus strand of NW_027206607.1, from coordinate 72,428 downwards.
GTTAGGGTGAGGGCTAGGGTGAGGTGATGTTTACAGTTAGGTTTAGGGTGAGGTTTAGCTTTTGGGTTAGGGTGAGATTTAGGGTTAGAGTTAGGGTTAGTGTTAGCGTTAGGGTTAGGGTGAGGGTTAGGGTTAGGGTTAGGGTTAGGCTTAGGCTTAGGCTTAGGCTTAGGCCGAGCATGCCTGTGAGTGTTAGGGATAGTGTTAGGGTGAGGTTAGGCTTAGATTTAGGCTTAGGCTTATGCTTAGGCCGAACAAGCATGTGAGTGTTAGGGTTAGGGTTAGGGTGAGGGTTAGGAGGAGCTTTAGGGTTAGGATTAGTGTTAGTGTGAGGGCTAGGATGAGGGTTATGGTGAGGGGTAGGGTTAGGGATAGGGTGAGGTTTAGGATTAGGTTTAGGGTGAGGGTGAGTGTGAATTTTAGGGTTAGTGTTAGGCTTAGAGTTAGGGTGAGGGTTAGGGTTAGGGTTTGGGTTAAGGTGAGGGTGAGGCTGAGGTTTAGGGTTAGTTTTAGGGTTAGGTTTAGGGTTAGTTTTAGTGTTAGAATTAGGGTTAGGTTTAGGGTGAGGGTTAGGGTGAGTGTGAGGTTTAGGGTTAAGCTTAGACTTAGGCTTAGGGTTAGGCTAAAGGTGAGGGTGGGGTGAGGATTAGGGCTAGGGTGGTGTTTTGGGTTAGGGTTAGGGTGAGGGTTAGTGTTAAGGTTAGGGTTAGGGTTAGAGTTAGTAAGGGTGAGGGTGAGGTTGAGGGTTAGGGTTATGGTTAGGCGGAGGATTAGGCTGAGATTTAGGGATAGGTTTAGTGTTAGGGTTAAGGTGAGGGTGAGGGTTAGGTTGAGGTTTAGGGATAGGGTTAGGTTTAGGATTAGGGTTAGGGTGAGGGTAAGTATGAGGGTTAGTGTGAGGGTTAGGCTTAGGCTTAGGGTAAGGCTGAGGGTGAGCGTGGGTGTGAGGATTAGGCTTAGGGTAATGTTTCGAGTTAGGTTTAGTGTTCTTGTTAGGGTTAGGGTTAGAGTTACGGTGAGGGTGAGAGTGTGGGTGAGGGTTATGGTTATTGTTAGGGTGGGTTTTAGGGTTAGGGTTAGGGTTAGGGTGAGTGTGAGGGTGAGGTTTAGGGTTAGATATAGGGTTAGGGTTAGGGTTAGGGTTAGAGTTAGTGTTAGACTTAGGTTGAGGATGAGGGTGAGGCTGAGGGTGAGGGTTAAGGTTAGGGGTAGGGTTAGTGTTATTGTTAGGGTTACGGTTAGAGTAATGGTGAGGTTGAATGTGAGGGTTAGGTTTAGGGTGAGGTTTAGGTTGAGGTTTAGGGTAAGGGTTAGGGTTAGGGTGAGGGTGAGGTTTAGTGTTAGGTTTAGGGTTAGGCGGATGATTAGGCTGAGGTTTAGATATAGGTTTAGTGTTAGGGTTAGGGTGAGGGTGAGGGTTAGGTTGAGGTTTAGGGATAGGGTTAGGTTTAGGATTAGGGTTAGGGTGAGGGTGAGTATGAGAGTTAGTGTGAGGGTTAGGCTTAGGCTTAAGTTTAGGCTGAGGGTGAGGGTGGGGGTGAGGATTAGTCTTAGGGTAATTGTTCGAGTTAGGTTTAGTGTTCTTGTTAGGGTTAGGGTTAGAGTTACAGTGAGGGTGATGGTGCGGGTGAGGGTTATGGTTATGGTTAGGGTGGGGTTTAGGGTTAGGGTTAGGGTTAGGGTGAGGGTGAGGGTGAGGTTTAGGGTTCGATATAGAGTTAGGGGGAGGGGTAGGGTTTTGGTTAGTGTTAGTGTGAGGTTCAGTGTTAGGGTTAGGTTTAGTGTTAGGGTGAGGGTTATGGTTACTGTGAGGGTGAGGGTGAGGGTTAGTGTTAGGGTTAGGGATAGGGTGAAGTTTAGGGTTTGGGTTAGTGTCAGAGTTAGGGTTAGGCTGAGGGTGAGTTTTAGGTTTAGAATTAGGGTTAGGTTGAGGGTTATGGTAAGGGTTACTTTTAGGGGTAGGGATTGGGTGAGAGTTAGGGGGAGGGTTAGGTTTAGAGATAGGATTAGGGGTAGAATGAGGGTGAGTGTGTGTCTTAGGTTTAGGTTTAGGGTTAGGCTTAGGGTTTGAGGTTAGGGTGAGGGTTAGGATTAGGGGGAGGGTTAGCATGAGGATTAGGTTTAGGTTTAGGGTGAGGTTTAATGTTGGGGTTAGGGTTAGGATTAGGGTGAGGATGAGGTTTAGGGATAGATTTAGGGTTAGGGTGAGGCTGAGGATGAGGATTAGGGTTAGGGTTAGTGTTAGGCTTAGGTTTAGGATTAGGCTTAGGGTTAGGCTGAGGTTTTGGTTTAGGGGGAGGGTTAGAATGAGGGTTAGGATTAGGGTTAGGGTGAGGGTGAGTGTGTGTGTTAATGTTAGGTTTAGGTTTAGGTTAATTGTTAGGCTAAAGGTGAGGTTTGGTTTAGGGTGAGGGTTAAGGTAAGGGTTATGGTGAGGGCTAGGATGAGGGTTAGGGTTAGGATTAGGGTTCGGGTAAGAGTGAGGGTGAGGGTTAGGGTTAGTGTTAGGGTGAGGGTTAGGATGAGGGTTAGGATTAGTGTACCGGTGAGGGCTAGGGTGAGGGTGAGGTTTAGGGTTAGGGTGATGGTTAGGGTTAGTGTGAGGGTTAGTGGTAGGGTTAGCGTTAGGTTAGGGTGAGAATAAATGTTAGGGTGAGGGTTAGAGTTAGGGTGAGGGTTATGGTTAGGTTGAGGGTTAGGGTTAGGTTTAGGGTTATTGTTAAGGTTAGGGTTAGGGTTACGGTTACGGTGAGGGTGAGGGTGAGGGTTAGGATTAGGGTTAGGATGAGGTTTAGGGTTAGGGTTAGATTTAATGTTAGGGTGAGAATGAGGTTTTCGTTTAGAGTTAGGATTAGTGTTAGTGTTAGGGTTATGGTGATGGTTAGGTTTAGGCTTAGGCTTATGCTTAGGCTTAGGCTGAGCATGAGGGTGAGGGTTAGGGTTAGGGTTAGGGTGAGGGTATGGGTTAGCGTTAGGGTGAGGGTTAGAATGAGGTTTTGGGTTAGTATTAGGTTTAGGGTGAGGACTATGGTATGGGATAGGGTGAGGGTTAGGTTTAGGGAAAGCGTTAGGTTTAGTATTAGGGTTAGGGAGAGGGTGAGTGTGAGGGTTAGATTTGGGGTTAGGCTTAGGGTTAGGGTGAGGTTTAGAGTTAGGGTTTGGTTTAGGGTGAGGGTGAGGCTGAGGATTAGTGTTAGCTTTAGGTTTAATGTTAGGGTTAGATTTAGGGTTATGGTTAGGGTTACAGTGAGGGTTAGGGTTAGGGTTAGGGTTAGGTATAGGCTTAAGGTTAGGCTGAGGGTGAGGGTGGGGATGAGGATTGGGGTTAGGGTTAGGGTCAAATTTGCGTTGAGGGTGAGGCTGAGGGTGACGGTTATTGTTAGGGTTAGGATTAGGGTTAGGGTTAGGGTTAGTGTTATTGTTAGGGTTAGGGCTAGAGTTACGCTGAGGTTGAGGGTAATGGTGAGGTTTATGGTTAGGGTGAGGTTTACTGTGAGATTTAGGGTTAGATTTAGGTTTAGTGTGAGGGAGAGGTTTAGGGTTGGAGTTAGGGTTAGGGAGAGGTTGAGGGTTAGGGTTAGTGGTAAGGTTAGGGTGAGGGTGAGGGTTAGGTTGAGGTTTAGGGATAGGGTTATGTTTAGGATTAGGGTTAGGGTGAAGGTGAGTATGAAATTTAGGGTGAGGGTTAGGCTTAGGGTTAGGCTGAGGGTGACTGTGGGGGTGAGGATTAGGGTGAGGGTGATGGTTCGGTTTAGGGTTAGTGTTATTTTTAGGGTTAGGGTTAGATTTACGGTGAGGGTGAGGGTGCGGGTGAAGATTACGGTTAAAGTTAGGGTGGGCTTTAGGGTTAGGGTTAGGGTTAGGTTGAGGTTGAGTTTTAGGGTTAGAAATAGGGTTAGGGTGAGGGTTAGGGATAGGGTTAGTGTTAGGGTTAGGGAGAGGGTAAGGGTTAAGTTTAGGTTTAGGTTTAGGGTTAGGGTAAGGGTTAGTGTGAGGGTTTGTGTTAGGGTTAGGGTTAGGGTTAGGTTGAGGGTTAATGTTAGTGTGAGGGTTTGGTTTAGGGTGAGGGTTACAGTTAGGGTAAGGGTTAGGATTAGGGTTAGGTTTATTGATAGGGTTAGGTTTACGGTTACAGTTTTGGTGAGTGGGGAGTGTTAAGCTGACGGTTAGGGTTACGATTAGTGTTAGGGTGAGGGCTAGGGTAAGAGTGATGTTTAGCCTTAGGGTTAGGGTGAGGTTTAGGGTTAGGGTTAGGATGAGGGTGAGGTTTAGAGTTAGAGTTAGGGTTAAGGTGAGTCTGAGGGTGAGGGTTAGGGTTAGGGTTAGGATTAGGATTCGGGTAAGGGTTAGGGTGAGTGTGAGGGTTAGCTTTAGGGTTAGGGTTGAGGGTTAGGGTTAGGATTAAGGTTAGGGTAAGGGTGAGTGTGTGTGTTAGGGATAGGTTTAGGGTTAGTTTTAGGGTTATGCTGAGGGTGAGGTTGAAGGTGAGGGTTAGGGTTAGGGTGAGGGTTAGGGTAAGGGTTAGGGGGTGGTTTAGGAACAGGGTTAGGTTTAGGATTAGGGTTAGGGAAAGGGCTCGTATGAGGGTGAGGTTTAGGGTTAGGATTAGGGTGAGGGCTAGGGTTAGGGTTAGGGTGAGAGTCAGGGTTTGGGTTAAGTTTAGGCTTAGGGTGAGTTTTAATGTAAGGGTTATGGTGAGGGTGAGGGTTAGGGTTAGGTTGAGGGTTAGGTTTCGTATTAGGTTTAGGGTGAGGGTGAGGATGAGGGTTATGGTTATTGTTATGTTGAGGGTTAGGATGAGGGTTATGATTAGTGTTAGGGTGAGGGCTAGGGTGAGGTGAGGTTTAGGGTTAGGTTTAGGGTGAGGTTTAGCTTTAGGGTTAGGGTTAGGGTTAGGGTGAGATTTATGGTTAGAGTTAGGGTTAGTGTTAACGTTAGGGTTAGGGTGAGGGTTAGGGTTAGGCTTAGGCTTAGGCTTAGGCTTATGCTTAGGCTTAGGCCGAGCATGCGTGTGAGTGTTAGGGTTAGGGTTAGGGTGAGGGTTAGGATGAGGTTTAGGGTTAGGATTAGTGTTAGGGTGAGGTCTAGGATGAGGGTTATGGTAAGGGGTAAGGTTAGGGATAGGGTAAGGTTTAGGATTAGGGTTAGGGTGAGGGTGAGTGTGAAGGTTAGGGATAGGGTTAGGCTTAGTGTTAGGGTGAGGGTTAGTGGTAGGTTTTGGGTTAAGGTGAGGGTGAGGCTGAGGATTAGGGTTAGGTTTAGGGTTAGGTTTAGGGTTAGTTTTAGTGTTAGGGTTAGGGTTAGAGTGAGGGTGATGGTGAATGTGAGATTTAGGGTTAGGTTTAGGCTTAGGCTTAGGGTTAGGCTAAGGGCGAGGTTGGGGGTGAGGATTAGGGTTTGGGTGGTGGTTAGGGTTAGCGTTAGGGTGACGGTTTGTGTTAGGGTTAGGGTTAGAGTTAGGGTGAGTTTTAGGGTTAGGTTTTCGGTTAGTGTGAAGTTGAGGCTGAGGATTAGGTTAGGTTTAGGGTTAGGTTTAGGTTTAGGGATAGTGTTAGGATTAGGGTTAGCGTTAGGGTTATGGTGAGGTTTAGGGTTACGAACCGTAGGGTTAGGCTGAGGGTGAGCTTGGGGGTGAGGGTTAGAGTTAGAGTTAGGGTTAGGCTTAGGGTTATGGTTATTGTTCTTGTTTTGGTTAGTGTTAAGTTTGGGGTGAGGCTGAGGCTGAGGCTTAGGGTTATGTTTAGTGTTAGGGTTAGGGTGAGGTTTAGGTTTAGGATTCTGGGGAGGGTTAGGATGAGGTTTAGGGTTAGGAATAGGGTTAGAGTGATTTGTAGGGTGAGGGTGAGGTTTAGGATTAAGTTTATGGTTATCGTTAGTGTTAGTGTTAGGGTTAGGGTTAAGGTTATGCTGAGGGTTAGGGTTAGGGTTAGGCTTAGGGTTAGGCTGAGGTTGAGGGTGGGGGTGAGGATTAGAGTTAGGGTTAGGGTTCGGCTTAGGGTTAGGGTTGTTGTTAGTGTTATGGTTAGGATTAAGTTTGCTGTGAGGTTGAGGCTGAGGGTGAGGGTTATGGTTAGGGTTAAGGATAGGGTTAGTGTTATTGTTAGGGTAAGGTTTAGAATAATGGTGAGGTTGAAGGTGAGGTTCAGGTTTAGGTTGAGGTTTAGGGTGAGGTTTAGGGTTAGGGTTAGAGTTAGGTTGAGGGTGAGGTTTAGGGTTAGGGTTAAGGTTAGGTGGAGGATTAGGCTGAGGTTTAGGGACAGGTTTAGTGTTAGGGTTAGGGTGAGGGTGATTGTTAGATTGAGGTTTAGGGATAGGGTTTGGTTTAGGATTAGGTTTAGGGTGAGGGTGAGTATGAGGGTTAGTGTGAGGGTTAGGCTTAGGCTTAGGGTTAGGCTGAGGGTGAGGGTGGTGGTGAGGATTAGGCTTAGGGTAATGGTTCCAGTTAGGTTTAGTGTTCTTGTTAGGCTTAGGGTTAGAGTTATGGTGAGGGTGAGGGTGCGGGTGAGGGTTATGGTTATGGTTAGGGTGGGGTTTAGGGTTAGGGTTAGGGTTAGGGTGAGGGTGAGGGTGAGGTTTAGGGTTAGATATAGAGTTAGGGGGAGGTTTAGGGTTAGGGTTAGGGATAGGATTAGAATGAGGGTGAGTGTGTGTGTCAGTTTTAGGTTTAGGGTTAGGCTGAGGGTGAGGTTGGGGGTGAGGATTAGGGTTAGGGTGATGGTTAGGGTTAGGGTAAGTGTAAGGGTTAGTGTTAGGATTAGGGTTAGAGTTAGTTTTAGGGTGGGGGTGACGTTAAGGGTAAATGTGAGGGTTAGGCTGAGCATGAGGGTTAAGGTAAGGGTGAGGGTTAGGGTTAGGGTGAGGGTTAGGGTTATGTTTAGCGTGAGGGTGAGGGTTAAATTGAGGATTAGTTTTATTGTTCATGTGAAGTTTAGGGTGAGGATGAGGGTTAGGTTTAGGGTGAGGTCTAGGGATAGGGTCAGGTTTAGGGTTAGTGTTAGGGTGAGGTTTAGGATTACATTGATGCTTAGGGTTAGTGTGAGGTTTAGTGTTAGGGTTAGGGTTAGTGGTAAGGTGAGGGTAAGTGTTAGGGTGAGGGTTAGGGTTAGGGTGAGGGTTATGTTTAGTGTGAGGGTTAGGGTTAGGGTTAGGGTTTTTGTTAGCATTAGGGTTAGGGTTAAGTTTATGGTGAGGGTGAGTGTGAGGTTTAGGGTTAGGTCTAGGATGAGGTTTAGGATAGGGTTGGGGTTAGGGTTAGGTTCAGGGTGAGGTTTAATGTTAGAGTTAGGGTTAGGGTGAGGCTGAGGGTGAGGGTTAGTATTAATGTTAGGGTTATAATTAAGTTGAGGGTTAGGTTGAGGGTGAGGGTTAGGGTTTGGGTTAGGAGTACATTAGGGTTATTGTTAGGGTAAGTGTGAGTGTTAGAGTTAAGGTTAGGGATATGCTTAGGGTTAGGCTGAGGTTGAGGGTGAGGGTTAGGTTTAGGGTTAGGCTGAGGGTGAGTGTGAGGGTTAGGTTTAGGGTTAGGCTTAGGATTAGGCTGAGGGTGAGTGTGTGGGTTAGGGTTAGGGCTAGTGTTATGGTGAGGTTTAGGGTTTGGGTTAGGGTTAGATTTAGGGTGAGGGTGAGGGTGAGGTTTAGGGTTAGATTTAGGGTTATGGTGAGCTTTAGGTTGAGGGTTATGGTAATGGTTAGGGTTTGGGTTATTGTTAGGGTGAGAGTTAGAGGGAGGGTTAGGGTTAGGGTTAGGGTTAGGGACAGGAGTAGGGTTGGAGTGAGGGTGAGTGTGTGTGTTAGGTTTAGGTTTAGGGTTAGGCTTAGGGTTAGGCTGAGAGTGAGCTTGAGGGTGAGGGTTAGGGTTAGGGGGAGGGTTAGGATGAGGTTTAGGGTTAGGGTTAGGGTTAGGGTAAGGGCTAGGCTGAGTTTGAGGGTGAGGTTTAAGGTTAGGGTTAGGGTTAGGGTAAGGGTGAGGTTTAGGGTTAGAGTTAGGTTCAGGGTGAGGCTGAGCGTGAAGGTTAGGGTTAGGGTTAGTGTTAGGTTTAGGGTTAGGTTTAGGGTGAGGTTTAGGGTTAGGGTGAGGTTTAGGGTTAGGTTTAGTATTAGGATTAGGGTTAGGGTTAGGGTGAGGTGAGTGTGAGGGTTAGGTTTAGGTTTAGGGTTAGGCTTAGGTTTAGGCTGAGGGTGAGTGTGAGGGTTAGGGTGAGTGTTAGGTTTAGGGACATGGGGAGGGTTAGGATGAGGGTTAGGGTTAGGATTAGGGTTAGGGTGAGGGCAAGGGAGAGGTTGAGGTTTAGGTTTAGTGTTAGGGTGAGGTTTAGGGTTAGGGTTAGGGTTAGGTTGAGTGTGAGGTATAGGGTTACAGTTAGGGTTAAGGTGAGGGTGAGGATGAGGGTTAGGGTTAGGTTTTGGGTTATGGTGAGGGTGAGTGAGTGTGTTAGGGTGAGGTTTAGGTTTAGGCAAAGGGTTAGGCTAATGGTGAGGTTGAAGTTGAGGGTTAGGGTTAGTGTGAGGTTTAGGGTAAGGGTTAGGGGGAGGGTTAGGATGAAGATTAGGGTTAGGACTAGGGTTAGTTTGAGAGTGAGGGTGAGGGTTAGGGTTAGTGTTAGGGTGAGGGTTAGGATGTGGGTTAGGATTAGTGTTTGGGTGAGGCCTAAGGTGAGGGTGAGGTTTAGGTTTAGGATTAGGGTTAGGTTTAGGGTTAGGTTTAGGGTGAGGGTGAGTTTTAGGTTTAGAGTTAGGGTAAGGGTGAGGCTGAGGTTGAGTGTTAGGTTTAGGGTTAGTGTTAGATTTAGTGTTAGGGTGAGGGTTAGGGTGAGGTTGAGGATTAGGGTTAGGGTTAGGATTAGGATTAGAGTCAGGGTTAGGGTGAGTGTGAGGGTTAGGGTTAGGGTTAGGTTTAGCATTAGGGTTAGGCCAAGGATGAGGGTGAGTTTGGGGGTTAGGGTTAGGGTGAGGGTTAGGGTTAATGTTAGGGTGAGAGTTAGGGTTCGGTTAAGTTTAGGGTTAGGGTGAGGGTTAAGGTTAGGTTTAGGGTGAGCTTTAGGGTTAGGGTTAGGTTGAGGGTTAGCGTTAGGGTAAAGATGAGGGTTAGGGTTATTGTTAGTGTCAGGGTTAGGATGAGGATTAGGGTTATGATAAGGGTTAGGGTGAGGGCTAGGGTGAGGGTGAGGATTAGGGTTAGTGTTAGGGTAAGGTTTAGTTTTAGAGTTAGGGTTAGGGTGAGGGTTAGGATGAGGGATAGGGTTATGGTGAGGGTGAGGGTTAGGGTTGGGATTAGGGTTCGGGTGAGGTTGAGTTTTAGAATTTGGGTTAGGGTTCGGGTTAGGTTTAGGGTTAGGATTAGTGTTATTGTTAGGGTTACGGTTAGAGTTTTGGTGAAGGTGAGGTTTGGGGTGATGGTTAGGGTTAGGGTAGGGTGAGGTTTAGGGTTAGGGTTAGGATTAGGGTTTGGGTGAGTTTGTGGTTAAGTGTTAGATTTAAAGTTAGTGTGAGGCTGAGTTTGAGGGTGAGGGTTAGGGTTAGGGTTAGGTTTAGGGTTATTGTTAGTATTAGGGTTAGGGTTACAGTTATTGTGAGGGTGAGGGTGAGTTTTAGGGTTAGGGCTAGGATGAGGTTTAGGGATAGGGTTAGGGTTAGGGTTAGGGTCAGGGTGAGGTTTAGTGTTAGAGTTAGGGTTAGGGTGAAGCTGAGGGTGAGGGTTAGGGTTCCGATTAATGTTAGGGTTAGACTTAAGGAGAGGGTCAGGTTGAGGTTAGGGTTAGGAGTAGGATTAGGGTTAGTATTAGTTTGAGTGTGAAGGTTAGGGTTAGGGTTAGGGTTAGGGATAGGCTTAGGGTTAGGCTGACTTTGAGGGTGATGGATAGGGTTAGGGTGAGTTTTAGGCCTAAGGTTAGGGTGAGTGTGAGGGTTAGGTTTAGGGTTAGGGTCCGGATTAGGTTGAGGGTGAGGGTGTGGGTAAGGGTTAGAGTGAAGGTTAGGGTTAGGGTGAAGGTGAGGGTTAGGGTGACAGGGTTAGGGTTAGGGTTAGGTTTAGGGTTAGGGTTATGATTAGTGTTAGGGTAAAAGTGATATTCATGGTTAGATTTAGGTTTAGTTGGAGGGTAAATTCGGAGTTTAGGGTTAGGCTTAGTGTTAGGGTGAGTTTTAGAGTTTGGGTTAGGTCTAGAGTCAAGGTTAGGGTGACGGTGACTTTTAGGGTTAGAGTTAGGGTTAGGGTGAGGTTTAGGTTGAGAGTTATGGTAAGTGTTAGTTTTATGGTTAGGGTGAGAGTCAGGGGGAGGTTTAGGTTTAGGGTCAGGGTTAGGGATAGTATTAGTAGTATTAGGGATAGAGTGAGGGTGTGTGTGTTAGGTTTAGGTTTAGGTTTAGGCTAATGGTTAGGCTGAGAATGAGGTTGAGGGTGAGGGTTATTGTTAGGGGGAGGGTTAGGGTTAGGGTTAGGGTGAGAGTTAGGTTTCGGTTAAGTTTAGGGTTAGGGTGAGGGTTAGGGATAGTGTTAGGGTGAGGGTTATGTTTCTTGTTAGGTTGAGGATTAAGGTTAGGGTAAGGATGAGGGTTAGGGTTAGGGTTAGTGTGAGGGTTAGGATGAGGTTTAGGGTTATAAATAGGGTTAGGATGAGGGCTAGGGTGAGGGTAAGGATTAGGGTTAGTGTTAGGGTAAGGCTTAGGTTTAGGGTTAGGGTTAGGGTGAGTTTTAGGTTGAGGGTTATGGTAAGGGTTAGTTTTAGGGTTAGGGTGAGAGTTAGGGGAAGGTTTAGTGTTAGGGTTAGGGTTAGGGATAGTATTAGGATTAGAGTGATGGTGAGTGTGTGTGTTAGGTTTAGGTTTAGGTTTAGGCTAATGGTTCGGCTGAGGGTGAGGTTGAGGGTGAGGGTTAGGGTTAGGGGTAGGGTTAGGATGAGGGTTAGGGTTAGGATTAGAGTTAGTTAAGGGCTAGGGTGAGTGTGAGGGTTAGGGTGATGATGATGGTAAGGGTAAAGGTAAGGTTTAGGCTGAGGGTTAGGGTTAAGATAAGGGTGAGGGTTAGGGTTAGGTTTAGGGTTAGGGTAAGGGATAGGGTTAGGGTTAGGGTGAGGGTTAGATTGAGGATTAGAGTTAGGGTTAGTGTGAGGTTTAGGTTGAGGATGAGGGTTAGGGATAGGGTGAGGGTGAGGGTTAGATTAGGGTTAGAGTGAGGGCTAGGGTGAGGGTGAGGATTAGGGTTAGGGTTAGGGATAGGGTGAGGTTTAGGATTAGGGTGAGGGTTTGGGTTAGTGTGAGTGTTAGTGTTAAGGTTAGGGTTAGTGTTGGGGTGAGGGTAAGCGTTACGTTGTGGGTTAGGGTTAGTGTGAGGTTTATGGTTAGGGTGAGGGTGAGGGTTAGGGTTAGGGTGAGGTTTAGTGTTAGGGTTAGGGGTAGAGTTAGGGTTCGGGAGAGGGTGAGGTTTCGGGGTACATTTAGGGTTATCGTGAGGGTTAGGGTTAGTGTGCGGGTTAGCGTGGGGGTGATTGTAAGGGTAAAGGTGAGCTTTAGGCTGAGGGTGAGGTTTATGGTAAGGGTGAGTGTTAGGGTTATGGTGAGGGTTAGTTTTAGCGGTAGGGTGAAGTTGAGGGTTAGATTGAGGATTAGTGTTAGGGTTAGTGTGAGGTTTATGGTGAAGATGAGGGTTAGGGTTAGGGTGAAGGCTAAGGTGAGGGTGAGGGTTAGGGTTAGTGTTAGGGTGAGGTTTAGGGTTAGGGTGATGTTTAGGGTTAGTGTGAGGGTTAGTATTAAGGTTAGTGTTAGGGTGAGGGTAAGTTTTAGTGTGAGGGTTAGGTTTAGGGCGAGTGTTATGGTTAGGTTGAGGGTGAGGGTTAGGATAAGTGCAAGGGTGAGGGCTAGGCTTAGGGTTAGGATGAGGGTTAGGGTTAGGTATGGGGTTAGTTTTAGGATTAGGGTTAGGTTGAGGGTGAATATGAGGGTTAGGATTAGGGTTCGGGTTAGGCTTAGAGTTAGGATGAGGGTTAGGGTTAGGGTTTGGGTTAGGGTGAGGGTGAGGCTGAGGTTTAGGGTTAGGTTTATGGTTAGTTTTAGTGTTAGGGTCAGTGTTATGGTTACAGTGAGGGTTGGGTTTAGGGTTAAGTTTAGACTTAGAGTTAGGGTGAGGGTTAGGATAAGGATTAGGTTTGTGATTAGGGTTAGGGTGAGGGCTAGGGTGAAGGTGAGGTTTAGTGTTAGTGTTAGGGTAAGGTTTAGGGTTAGTGTTAGGGTTAGTGTGATGGTTAGGATGAGGGTGAGGGTTACGGTGAGGGTGAGGGTTAGGGTTAGGGTTAGGGTGAGGGTTAGGGTTAGGGTTAGGGTTAGGGTGAGGTTGAGTTTTATCATTAGGGTTAGGGTAAGGTTTAGGGTTAGGATTATTCTTATTGTTGGTCTTAGAGTTAGAGTTATGGTGAGGGTGAGGGAGAGGGTGAGTGTTAGGGTTAGGGTGAGGTTTAGGGTTAGGGTTATCATTAGCGTTAGGGTGAGGGTGAGGTTTATGGTTAGATTTAGGTTCAGTTGAAGTGTTAGGTCGAGGGTTAGGATTAGGTTAAGTGCTAGGGTTAAGGTTAGGTTGAGGGTTAGGTTGAGTTTTAGGGTTAGGGTTAGGGTTAGGGTTAGGATTAGGGTTAGGGTTAGGGTGAGTGTGAGGTTTAGGGTTAGGGTTAGGCTTAGGCTTAGTGTTAGGCTAAGGGTGAGTTTGGGGGCGAGGATTAGGGTTAGGGTGAGGGTTAGTGTTAGGGTTAGGGTGAGGGTGAGGGTTAGATTGAGGATTAGTGTTAGGGTTAGTGTGAAGTTTCGGGTGAGGATGAGGGTTAGGGTTACGGCGCGGTCTAGGGATAGGGTGAGGTTTAGGGTTAGTGTTAGGGTGAGGTTTAGGGTAAAGGTGATGGTAAGGGTTAGTGTGAGGTTTAGTGTCAGCGTTAGGGTTAGTGTTCGGGTCAGGGTAAGTGTTAGGGTGAGGGTTAGGGTTAGGGTGAGGGTTATGTTTAGGGTGAGGTTCGGGTTGGGGTTAGGGTTATTGTTAGCGTTAGGGTTAGGGTTAAGTTTATGGTGAGGGTGAGGGTGAGGGTTCGTGTTAGGGCTAGGATGAGGTTTAGGCATAGTGTTAGGGTTAAGGTTAGGTTCAGGGTGAGGTTTAGTGTTAGAGTTAGTGTTAGGGTGAGGCTGAGGGTGAGGGTTAGGGTTAGGATTAATATTAGGGTTAAGCTTAAGATGAGGGTTAGGTTGAGGGTGAGGGTTAGGGTTAGGGTTATGAGTAGGATTAGGTTGGTGTTAGGGTGAGTGTGAGGGTTAGGTTTAGGGTTAGGGATAGGCTTAGGGTTAGGCTGTGTTTGAAGGTTAGGGTTACGGTTAGGGTGAGGTTTAGGTTTAGGGTTAGGGTGAGTGTGAGCGTTAGGGTTAGGGTTAGGCTTAGGATTCGGCTGAGGGTGAGGGTATGGGTTAGGGTTAGGGTTAGGGTTTGGGTTAGGGTTTGGGATAGGGTTAGATTTAGGGTTAGGGTGAGGGTGAGGTTTAGGGTTAGATTTAGGGTTAGGGTGTGGTTTAGGTTGAGGGTTAGTTTAAGGGTTAGTGTTAGGGTTAGGGTTAGGGTGAGAGTTAGGGGGAGGGTTAGGATTAGGGTTAGGGTTAAGGATAGGATTAGGGTTAGAGTCTGGGTGAGTTTGTGTGTTAGGTTTAGGTTTAGGTTTAGGCTTAGTGTTAGGCTGAGTGTGAAGTTGAGGTTAAGGGTTTGGGTTAGGGTTAGGGTTAGGATGAGTGTTAGGTATAGGATTAGGGTAAGAGTAAGTTCTAGGGTGAGTGTGAAGGTGAGCTTTAACGTTAGGGTTATGGTTAAGGTTATTGTGAGGGTGAGGTTTAGTGTTAGAGTTAGGGTTAGGGTGAGGCTGAGGGTGAGGTTTAGGGTTAGGGTTAGTGTTAGGTTTAGGGTTAGGTTTAGGGTGAGGGTTAGGGTGAGGGTGAGGGTTAGGGTTTGTATTAGGATTAGGGTAAGGGTTTGGGTGAGTGTGAGGGTTAGGGTTAGGTTTAGGGTTAGGCTTAGGGTTAGGCTGAGGTTGAGGGTGGGGGTGAGGATTAGGGTTAGGGTGATGGCTTGGGTTAGTGTTAGTGTTATTCTTAGGGTTAGGGTTTGAATTACTGTGAGGGTGATGGTTCGGGTGAGGGTTAGGGTTAGGGTTAGGGTTTAGGTTAGGTTGAGGGTTCGGTTTAGGTTTAGTGTAAGGGTTAGGGTTAGGGTGAGAGTTAGGGGGAGGGTTAGTATTAGGGTTAGGTTTAGGGATAGGATTAGGTTTAGGTTGAGGGTGAGTGTGTGTGTTAGGGTTAGGTTTATTGTTAGGCTTAGGTTTAGGCTGAGGACTCAGTTTAGGGGGAGGGTTTGAATGAAGTATAGGGTTAGGATTAGGGTTAGGGTAAGGGCTAGGGTGAGGGTTAGGTTTAGGTTTAGGGTTAGGGTGAGGTTTAGGTTAGGGTTAGGGTGAGGGTGAGGGTGAGGTTTAGGGTTAGATTTAAGGTAAGGGTGAAGCAGAGGGTGAGTGTTAGGGTTACAGTTAGTGTTAGGTTTAGGGTTGGGGTAAGGATGAGGGTTAGGGTGAGGGTGAGGGTTAGGGTTAGGATTAGCATAAGGATTAGGGTTAGGGTTAGGGTGAGTATGAGGGTTAGGGTTAGAGTTAGGGTTAGGCTTAGGTTTAGGCTGAGGGTGAGGGTGAGGATTAGGGTTTGGGTGAGGTTGAGGGTTAGGTTTAGGGTTATGGGGAGGTTTAGGATGAGGGTTAGGTTTACGAGTAGGGTTAGGGTGAGGGCTAGGGTGAGAGTGTTGTTTAGAGTTAGGGTTAGGGTGAGGTTTAGGGTTAGGGTTAGGGTGAGGGTGAGTTGTGAGGTTTAGGGTTAGAGTTAGGGTTAAGGTGAGGCTGAGGGTGAGGATTAGGGTTAGGGTTAAGATTAGGATTAGGGTAAGGGTTAGGGTGAGTAGGAGGGTTAAGGTTAGGGTTAGACTTAGGCTTAGAGTTACACTGAGTGTGAGGGTGAGGGTGAGGTTAGGGTTAGGATTAGGGTTAGGGTAAGGGTGAGTGTGTGTGTTAAGGTTAGGTTTATGGTTAGAATTAGGTATAGGCTGAGGGTGAGGTTGAGGGTGAGGGTTAGGGTGTGGGTGAGTTTAGGGTAAGGGTTAGGAGGAGGTTTAGGAAGAGGGTTAGGGTTAGGATTAGGGTTAGGGCAAGGGCTAAGTTGAGGGTGAGGTTTAGGATTAGAATTAGGGTGAGGTTTAGGGTTAGGTTTAGGGTGAGAGCTAGGGTTCGGGTTAAGTTTAGGGTTAGGGTGAGTGGTAGGGTGAGGGTTATGGTTAATGTTATGGTGAGGGTTAGGAGGAGGGTTATGATTAGTGTTAGTGTGAGGGCTAGGGTGATGGTGAGGTTTAGCGTTAGATTTAGGTTTAGGGTGAGAGTTAGGCTTCGGGTTAAGTTTAGGGTTAGGGTGAGGGTTAGGGTTAGGCTTAGGCTTAGGCTTAGGCTTAGGCCGAGCATGAGTGTGAGGGTTAGGGTTAGGGTTAGGATAAGGTTTAGGGTTAGGATTAGGGTTAGGGTGAGGGCTAGGATGAGGGTTATGGTGAGTGGTAGGGTTAAGGATAGGGTTAGGTTTAGGATTAGGGTTAGGGTGATGGTGAGGGTGAAGGTTAGGGTTAGGTTTAGGCTTAGAGTTAGGGTGAGGTTTTGGGTTAAGGTTTGGGTTAATGTGAGGGTGAGGCTGAAGTTTAGGGTTAGGTTTAGGGTCAAGTTTAGCGTTAGGGTTAGGGTTAGGGTTAGGGTTAGGTTTATTACAGTGTGGGTTAGGTTTAGGGTTAGGCTTAGGGTTAAGCTGAGGGTGAGGGTGAGTGTGAGGATTAGAGTTAGGGTTAGGGTTAGGGTTAGGGTTTCAGTTATTGTTAATGTTATGGTTAGGGTTAAGTTTGCATTGAGGGTGAGGGTGAGGGTTAAGGTTAGGATTAGGGTGGGGTTTAGGGTTAGGTTTAGGGTTATAGGGAGGTTTAGGACGTGGGTTTGTGTTTGGATGAGGGTTAGGATGAGGGCTAGGGTGAGATTTAGGTTTAGGGTTAGGGTTAGGGTGAGGTTTAGGGTTAGGGTTAGGATTAGGGTGAGTGTGAGGTATAGGTTTAGATTTAGGTTTAATACGAGGCTGCGGGTGAGGCTTACGGTTAGGGTTAGGATTAATATTAGGGTAAGGGTTAGTTTTAGGGTGAGGGTTAGGGTTAGGCTTAGGGATAAGGTTAGGGTGAGGGTGAGGTTTAGGGTTAGATTTAGTGTTAGGGTGAAGCTGAGGATGAGGGTTAGGGTTACAGCTAGTATTAGCTTTATGGTTAGGGTAAGGGTGAGGTTTAGGGTGAGGGTGAGGGTGAGGGTGAGGGTTAGGGATAGGGTTAGGGGGAGGGTTAAGATGAGGGATAGGGTTAGGATTAGAGTTAGAGTGAGAGCTAGGGTGAGGGTAAGGTTTCGGGTTAGGGTTAGGGTGAGGTTTAGGGTTATGGTTACTTTTAGGGTTAGGGTGAGGTTTAGGTTTAGGTTTAGAGTTAGGGTTAAGGTGAGGCTGAGGTTGAGGGGTGGGGTTAGGGTTAGGATTAGGATTAGTGTAAGGGTTAGGGTGAGTGTGAGGGTTAAGGTTAGGTTAGGCTTAAGGTTACACAGAGGGTGAGGGTGAGCGTGAGGGTTAGGGTTAGTGTTAGGGTTATGGTGAGGGTGAATGTGTGGGTTAGAGTTAGTTTTAGGGTTAAGCTTAGGGTTAGGCATAGGGTGAGTTTGATGGTGAGGTTTAGGGTTAGGATGAGGCTTAGGGTAAGGGTCAGGGGGAGGGTTTGGATGAGGGATAGGGTTAGTATTAGGGTTAGGGTGAGGGCTAGGGTGAGGGTGAGGTTTAGGTTTAGGGTCAGGGTGAGGTTTAGTGTTAGAGTTAGGTTTAGGGTGAGGCTGAGGGTGAGGGTTATGTTTAGGATTAATGTTAGGCTTAGGCTTAAGGTGAGGGTTAGGATTAGGGTTAGGAGTAGGATTAGGGTTAGGGTGAGGGTGAGGGTTAGTGTTA
Organism: Dipodomys merriami; assembly: GCF_024711535.1. Taxonomy (NCBI): domain Eukaryota; kingdom Metazoa; phylum Chordata; class Mammalia; order Rodentia; family Heteromyidae; genus Dipodomys; species Dipodomys merriami. The sequence continues at coordinate 55,373 of NW_027206607.1, read as the reverse complement.
GGGTTAGGAAAAGGGATAGGCTTAGGGTTAGGCTGAGGTTGAGGGTGAGGGTTAGGTTTAGGGTGATGTTTTGGGTTAGGGTAAAGGTGAGTTTGGTGGTTAGGGTTAGGGTTAGGCTTAGGATTAGGCTGAGGGTGAGGGTGTGGGTTAGCGTTAGGGTGAGGTTTAGGGATATGGGGAGGGTTAGGATGAGGGTTAGGGTTAGGGTGAGGTTTAGGGTGAGGGTGAGTGTGTGTGTTAGGGTTAGTTTTATGGTTAGGCTTAGGGTTAGGCTGAGGGTGAGGTTGAGGGTGAGGGTTAGGGTTAGGGTGAGGGTTAGGGTAAGGGTTAGGGGGAGAGTTAAGAAGAGGGTAAGGATTAGGGTTAGGGTTGGGTATGCTAGGGTGAGGATGAGGTTTAGTGTTAGGGTTAGGTTGAGGGTAACGTTTAGGGTAAGGGTAAGAGTTAGGGTTCTGGTTTTGTTTAGGGGTAGGTTGTGGATTAGTGTAAGGGTTAGTGTGAGGGTGAGGGTTAATGTTAGTGTCAGATTAAGGTTTAGGGTTAGGGTTAGGGTTAGGGTGAGGGTAAGGTTGCGGGTTAGGGTTACAGTGAGGGTGAGGATTAGGGTTAGGGCTAATTATAGATTTAGGATTAGGGTTAGCTTGAGGGTGAGTGTCAGGATTAGGGTTAGGGTTCAGGTTAGGTTTATTGTTAGAATTAATGTTATTGCTAGTGTTATGGTTAGAGTTATGGTAAGGGTGATGGTGAGGGTTAGGGTTAGGGTTAGTGTGAGGTTTAGGGTTAGGATTAGGATTAGGGTTAGTGTGAGGGTGAGTATTAGGGTAAGATTTATGGTTATTTGGAGGGTTAGGTCGAGAATTAGGTTTAGGGTAAGTTTTAGGGTTAAGGTTAGGGTGAGGGTTAGGTTGAGGTTTAGGGTTAGGGTTAGGGTTAGGGTTAGGATTATGGTGAGGGTTAGGGTTAGTGTTGGGGTCATGGTTATGATGAGAGTTAGGTTTATGGTTGTGGTGAGGGTTAAGGTTAGGGTGAGGGTTAGGGATAGTGTTAGATTAAGGTTTAGATTTAGGGTTAGGGTTGGGTGAGGGTAAGGTTGAGGGTTAGGGTTACAGTAAGGGTGAGGATTAGGGTTAGGGTGAAGTTTAGGGTTAGGATTAGGGTTATCGTGAGGGTGAATGTTAGGATTAGGGTTAGGGTTAGGGTTAGGGTTATTGTTAGAATTAATTTTATTGTTAGAGTTAGGGTTAGAGTTATGGTGAGGGTGAGGGTGAGGGTTAGGGTTAGGGTTAGGGTGAGGTTTAGGGTTAGGGTTAGGATTAGGGTTAGTGTGAGGGTGAGGATTAGGGAAAGATTTAGGGTTATTTGGAGGGTTAGGTCGAGGGTTAGGGTTCATGTTTCTTTTAGGGTTAAGGATATGGTGAGGTTTAGGTTGAGGTTTAGGGTTATGGTTAGGGTTAGGGTTATGATTAGAGTGAGGGTGAGTGTGAGCGTTAGGGTTAGGGTTAGTCTTAGGCTTAGGTTTAGGCTGAGGGTGGGGGTGGGGGTGAGGATTAGGTTTAGGGTGATGGATAGGGATTGGGTTAGGGTGAGGGTTAGGATGAGGGTTAGGATTAGGATTAGTTTTAGGGTGAGGGTTAGGGTGAGGGTGAGTGTTAGGGTTAGGGTGATGGTTAGTTTTACGGATAGTGTGAGGGTTAGGATGAGGTTTAGGGTTACGGTGAGGGTTAGGGTGGGGATTGTGGTAAGGGTAAAGTTGAGGTTTAGGCTGACGCTGAGGGTTAAGATAAGGGTGAGTGTTAGGGTTAGGTTTAGGTTTAGGGTAAGGGTTAGGGTTAGGTTTAGAGTGAGGGTTAGATTGAGGATTAGTGTTAGGGTTAGTGTGAGGTTTAGGGTGAGGATGAGGGTTAGGGTTAGTGTTAAGGTGAGAGTAAGTGTTAGGGTGAGGGATAGGGTTCGAGTGAAGTTTTTGTTTAGGGTGAGGCTGAGGGTTAGTGTTAGGGTTATTGTTAGGGTTAAGGTTAGGTTTACCGTTACGGGGAGGGTTAGGGTTGGGGTTAGGGTGAGGTTTAGGCTTAGAGTTAGGGTGAGGGTTAGGATGAGGATTAGGGTTAGGGTTAGGGTGAGGTTTAGGGTTAGGGTTAGGATTAGGGTTAGGGTGAGTTTCAGGTTTATGGTTAGATTTAGGTTTAGTTGGAGGGTTAGGTTGAGGTTTAGGGTTAGTTTTAGTGTTAGGGTGAGTTTTATGTTTTGGGTTAGGGTTAGAGTTAGGGTTAGGGTGAGGGTGAGGTTTAGGGTTAGAGTTAGTGTTAGGGTGAGGTTTAGGTTGAGGTTTATGGTAAGGGTTAGGTTTAGGGTTACGATTAGGGTGAGAGTTAGGGGGAGGGTTAGGGTTAGGGTTAGGGATAGCATTAAGGTGAGAGTGAGGGTGAGTGTGTGTGTTAGGTTTATTTTTCTGGTTAGGCTTAGGGTTATGCTGAGGGTGAGGTTGAGGGTGAGAGTTAGGGTTAGGGGGAGGGTTAGGATGAGGGTTAGGGTTAGGATTAGGGTTAGGGTAAGGGCTAGGGTGAGTGTGAGGGTGAGGTTTAAGGTTATGGTTATTGTTAGGGTTAGGTAGAGGGTGAGGTTTAGGGTTCGATTTAGGGTTAGGGTGAGGCTGAAGGTGAGGGTTAGGGTTAGGGTTAGGATTAGGATTAGGGTAAGGGTTAGGGTGACTGTGAGGGTTATAATTAGGCTTAGGGTTAGGCTGAGGGTGAGGGTGAGGGTGAGGGTTAGGGTTAGGTGGAGGGTTAGGGATAGGGTTAGGGTGAGAGTTAAGGTTCGGTTATGTTTAGGGTTAGGGTGAGGTTTAGGGTTATGGCGAGCGTGAGGTTTAGGGTTAGGTTGAGTTTTAGGGTTAACGTTAGCGTTAGGGTGAGGGTTAAGGTTAGGATTACGGTGAGGGCTAGGTTGAGGGTGATTGTTAGGGTTAGTGTTAGATTAAGGTTTAGGGTTAGGGTTAGGGTTAAGTTGAAGGTTAGGTTGAGGGTTAGGGTTACAGTGAGGGTGAGGATTAGGGTTAGGATGAGGGTTAGGATTAGGATTAAGGTTAGGGTGAGGGTGAGTGTTAGGATTACGGTTAGGGTTAAGGTTAGGTTTAGAGTTAGGATTAGTGTTATTGTTAGGGTTAGGGTTAGAGTTATGGTGAGGGTGAGGTTAAGGGTGAGGGTTAGGGTTTGGGTTAGGTTGAGGTTGAGGGTTAGGGTTAGGAAGATTGTTAGGGTGAGGTTCAGGTTGAGGTTTAGGGTTAGATTTAGGGTTAGTTGGAGGATTAGGTCAAGGGTTAGAGTTAGGGTTATTTTTAGGGTTAAGGTTAGGGTGAGGGTTATGTTGAGGTTTAGGGTTATGGTTAGGGTTAGGGTTAGGAGTAGGGTGAAGTTGAGGGTGAGTGTGAGCGTTCAGCTTAGGCTTAGGGTTAGGCTGAGGGCGAGAGTGGGGGTGAAGATAAGGTTTAGGGTGATGATTAGGGATAGGGCTAGGGTGAGTTTTAGGATGAGGGTTAGCATTAGGATTAGGGTTAGGGTGAGGATTAGGGTGAGGGTGAGGGTTAGATTAAGGTTTAGGCTTAGGCTTAGGTTTAGGCTGAGTGTGAGGCTGAGGGTGAGGGTTAGAGTTAGTGTGATGGTTAGGTTTACAGTTACGGTGAGGGTTAGGATGAGGTTTAGGATTACGGTGACGGTTAGGGTGAGGATGATGTTAAGGGCAAAGGTGAGGTTTAGGCTGAGGGTGAGGGTTAAGGTAAGGGTGAGTGTTAGGGTTAGGTTTAGGTTTAGGGTAAGTGTTAGTGTGAGGTTTAGGGTTAGGGTGAGGGTTAGATTTAGGATTAGGGTTAGGGTTACTGTGAGGTTTAGGGTGAGGATGAGGGTTAGGGTTAGGGTGAAGGTGAGGGTTAGAATTAGGGTTAGGGTGAGGGCTAGGGTGAGGGTTAGGATTAGGGATAGGGTTAGGGTTAGGGAGAGGTTTAGGATTAGGGTGAGGGTTAGGGTTAGTGTGAGGGTTAGTGTTAGGTTTAGGGTTAGTGTTAGGGTGAGGGTAAGTGTTAGCGTGAGGGTTAGGGTTAGGCTGAGGGTTATGGTTAGGATGAGGGTGAGGTTTAGGGTTAGGGTTAGGCTGAGGTTTAGTGTTAGGGTTAGGGTTAGAGTTAGGGTTAGGGAGAGGGTGAGGTTTAGGGTTACATTAAGGGTTAGTGTGAGGCTTAGGGTTAAGGTCCGTGTTAGCGTGGGGGTGAAGGTAAGGGTAAAGGTGAGGGTTAGGCTGAGGGTGAGGTTTACGGTAAGGGTGAGGGTTAGGGTTAGGGTGAGGGTTAGTGTTAGTGTTAGGGTGAGGTGGAGTGTTAGATTGAGTATTATTGTTAGGGTTAGTGTGAGGTTTATGGTGAGGATGAGTTTTAGGGTTAGGATGAAGTCTAGGGTGAGAGTGAGGGTTAGGGTTAGTGTTAGGGTGAGGTTTGGGGTTAGGGTGATGTTTAGGGTTAGTGTGAGGGTTACTGTTATGGTTAGGGTTAGTGTTAGTGTGAGGGTAAATGTTAGGGTGAGGGTTAGGGTTATGATGAGGGTTATGGTTAGTGTGAGGGTTAGAGTTAGGATAAGTGTAAGGGTGAGGGCTAGGCTGAGGGTTAGGGTGAGGGTTAGGGTTAGGGATAGGGTTAGGTTTAGGATTAGGGTTAGGGTGAGGGTGAATGTGAGGGATAGGATTAGGTTAGGTTTAAGCTTGGCTTTAGGATGAGGGTTAGGGTTAGGGTTTGGTTTAGGGTGAGGGTGAGGCTGAGGGTTAGGGTTAGGTTTATGTTTAGGTTTAGTATTAGGTTTAGGGTAAGTGTTAGGGTTAGTGTTAGGGTTACAGTGAGGGTTGGGGTTAGGTTTAGGGTTTGGTTTAGGCTTAGAGATAGGGTGAGGGTTAGGATAAGGATTAGGTTTACGATTAGGGTTAGGGTGAGGGCTAGGGTGAATGTGAGGGTGACGGTTAGTGAGATGGTAATGTTTAGGGTTAGGGTTAGGGTTAGGGTGAGCGTTAGGATGAGGGTGAATGTTATGATGAGGGTGCGGATTAGGCTTAGGGTGAGGCTTAGGTTTAGGATTAGGGTTAGGGTGAGGTTGAGAGTTAGCATTAGGGTTAGGGTTAGTGTTAGGTTTAGGTTTAGGGTTTGGATTACTGTTATTGTTACGGTTAGGATTAGAGTTATGGTTAGGGTGAGGGTGAGAGTGAGTGTTAGGGTTAGGGTGAGGTTTAGGGTTAGGGGTAGGATAAGGGTTAGGGTGAGGGTGAGGTTTATGGTTAGATTTAGGTTTAGTTGGAGGGTTAGGTCGAGGGTTAGGGTTAGCTTAATTGTTAGGGTTAAGGTTAGGTTGAGGGTTAGGTTGACGTTTAGGGTTAGGGTAAGGTTTAGGGTTAGGATTATGGTTAGGGTGAGGGTGAGTGTGAAGTTTAGGGTTAGGGTTAGGCTTAGGCTTAGGTTTAGGCTGAGGGTAAGTGTGGGGGTGAGAATTAGGATTAGGGTGATGGTTAGGGTTAGGGTTAGTGTGAGGTTTAATGTTAGGGTTAGTGTTAGTGTTAGGGTGAGGGTAAGTGTTAGGGTGAGGGTTCTGGTTAGGGTGATGGTTATGTTTAGGGTGAGGTTTAGGGTTAGGGTTAGGGTTATTGTAATTGTTAGGGTTAGGGTTAAGGTTATGGTGAGGGTGAGGGTGAGGTTTAGGGTTAGGGCTAGGATGAGGTTTAGGGATAGGGTTAGGGTTAGTAACCCTAGTGTTAGATTTAGGGTTCGGGTGAGGCAGAGGGTGAGGGTTAGGCTTAGGATTAATGTTAGGGTTAGGCTTAAGGTGAGGGTTAAGTTGAGGATGAGGGTTATGGTTAGGGTTAAGAGTAGAATTAGGGTTAGTGTTAGGGTGAGAGTGAGGGTTAGGGTTAGGATTAGGGATAGGCTTAGGCTTAGGCTGAGGTTGAGGGTGAGGGTTAGGGTTAGGGTGAGGTTTAGGGTTAGGGTTAGGTTGAGTGTGAGTGTTGGGGTTTGGGATAGGCTTAGGATTAGTCTGAGGGTGAGGATGTGGGTTAGGTTTAGGGTTAGTGTTAAGGTGAGATTTAGGGTTTGGGTTAGTGTTAGAGTTAGGTTTAGGGTGAGGGTGAGGTTTAGTGTTAGTTTGGGTTAGGGTGAGGTTTAGGTTTAGGGTTAGGGTAAGGGTTAGTGTTAGGGTTAGGGTTAGGTTGAGAGTTAGGGGGAGTTTTAAGTTTAGGGTTAGGGTTAGGGATAGGATTAGGGTTAGAGTGAGGGTGAGTGTGTGTCTTAGGTTTAGGTTTAGGGTTTGGCTTAGGGTTAGGCTGAGGGTGAGTTTGACAGTGAGGGTTAGGGTTAGGGGGAGGGTTAGGATGAGGGTTAGGGTTAGGATATGGGTAAGGGTAAGGGCTAAGGTGAGTGTGAGGGTGAGGTTTAAGGTTAGGGTTAGAGTTAGGGTTAGGGTTAGGGTGAGGGAGAGGTTTAGGTTTAGAGTTAGGATTAGGGTGAGGCTGAGTGTGAGGGTTAGTGTTAGCATTAGTGTTAGGTTTAGGGTTAGGTTTAGGGGGAGGATTAGTGTGAGGGTGAGGGTTAAGATTAGGATTAGGGTTAGGGTTAGGGTGAGTGTGAGGGTTAGGGTTAGGTTTAGGGTTAGGGTTAGGGTTAAGCTGAGGATGAGGGCGAGGGTGAGGTTTAGGGTTAGGGTGAGGGTTAGGGTTAGGGTTATGGGGAGGGTTAGGATGAGGGTTAGGGTTAGGTTTAGGGTTAGGGTGAGAGCTGGGGTGAGGTTGAGTTTTAGGGTTAGGGTTAGGGTGAGGTTTAGGGTTAGGGATAGGGTTAGGGTCAGGGTGAGTGTGAAGTACAGGGTTAGATTTAAGGTTAAGGTGCTGTTGAGGATGAGACTTAGGATTAGTGTTAGGTGGAGGGTGAGTGTGAGGTTTAGGTTTAGGGTTAGGCTTAGGCTTAGGATTAGGCTGAGGGTGAGGGTGGGGTGAGGATTAGGGTTAGGGTGAGGTTAGGGTTAGGGTTAGGAGTAGGATTAGGATTAGTGTTAGGGTGAATGTGAGGGTTAAGGTTAGGGTGAGGTTTAGGGTTAGGATTAGGGTGAGTGTGAGGGTTAGGGTTAGGGTTAGGCTTAAAATTAGGCTGAGGGTGAAGGTGTGGGTTAGGGTTAAGGTTAGTGTTATGGTGAAGTTTAGGGTTTGGGTTAGGTTTAGAGTTTGGGTTAGGGTGAGGGTGAGGTTTAGGGTTAGTGTTAGGGTTAGGGTGAGGCTGAGAATGAGGGTTAGTGTTATGTTTAGGGTTAAGTTTAGGGGGAGGGTTAAGCTGAGGGTGAGGGTGAAGATTAGGATTAGGGTTAAGGTTAGAGTGAGTGTGATGGTTAGGGTTAGGTTTAGGGTTTGGCTTAGGTTTAGGCTGAGGGTGAGGTTGAGGGTGAGGTTTAGGGTTAGGGTGAGGTTTAGGGTTAGGGTTATGGGGAGGGTTGGGATGAGTTTTAGGGTTAGGATTTGGGTTACGGTGAGGGCTAGGGTGAGGTTGAGGTTTAGGGTTAGTGTTAGGGTGAGGTTTCGGGTTAGGTTTAGGGTTAGGGTGAGTGTGAGGTACAGGGTTAGAGTGAAAGTTAAGCTGAGGCTGAGGGTGAGGCTTAGGTTTAGGGTTAGGATTAGGATTAGGTTAAGGGTTAGGGTGAGTGTGAGTGTTTGGGTTAGGTTTAGGCTTAGGGTTACACTGAGGATGAGGGTTAGGATGAGGGTTAGTGTTAGGATGAGAATTAGAGTGAGGGTTAGGATTAGTGTGAGGGTTTGTTTTAGGGTTAGGGTTAGTATTTGGATTGGTGTTAGGGTGAGGGTGAGGTTTATGGTTAGATTTAGGTTTAGCTAGAGGGTTACGTCGAGGGTTAGGGTTAGGGTTAATGTTAGGTTTAAGGTTAGGGTCAGGGTTAGGTTGAGGTTTTGGGTTTAGGTTAGGTTTAGGGTTAGGGTTAGGATTAGGCTGAGGGTGAGTGTGAGGTTTAGGGATGGGTTAGGCTTAGGCTCAGGATTAGGCTGAGGGTGAGGGTGGGGGTGCGGATTAGGGTTAGGGTGATGGTTATGGTTAGGGTTATGGTGAGGGTAGTGTTAGGGTTAGGGTTAGAGTTAGGGTTAGGGTGAGGGTGAGGTTTAGGGGTAGAGTTATGGTTTGGGTGAGGGTTAGCGTTAGAGTGAGGGTTAGGGTGAGGGTGACGGTAAGGGTAAAGTTGAGGGTTAGGCTGAGGGTGAGGGTTACAGTAAGGGTAAGGGTTAGGGTTAGGGTGAGGGTTAGGGTGAGGGTGAGAGTTAGATTGAGTATTAGTGTTAGGGTTAGTGTGAAGTTAGGGTGAGGATGAGGGTTAGGGTTAGGGTGAGTTCTAGGGAGAGGTTGAGGTTTAGGGTTAGGGTTAGGGTGAGGTTTAGGTATAGTTTGATGTTTAGGGTTAGTGTTAGGGTTAGGGTTAGTGTTAAGGTGAGGGTCAATGTTAGGGTGAGGGTTAGGATTAGGGTAAATGTTAGGGTGAGGGTTAGGGTTAGGGCGAGGGTTATTGTTAGGGTGAGGGTTTGGGTTAGGTTTAGGATTATTGTTAGCATTAGGGTTAGGGTTCCGGTTATTGTGAGAGTGAGGGTGAGGGTTAGGTTTAGGGCTAGGATGAGGTTTAGGGATAGGGTTAGGTTGAGTGTGAGGGTTAGGGTTAGGGTTAGGCTTACGATTAGGCTGAGGGTGAGGGTTAGGGTTAGGTTGAGGGTTAGGGTTATTGGGAGGGTTAGGATGAGAGTTAGGGTTAGGATTAGGTTTAGGGTGAGGGTGAGTGTGTGTGTTAGCATTAGGTTTAGGTTTAGGGTTAGGGTTAGGCTGAGGGTGAGGTTGAGAGTGTGGGCTAGGGTGAGGGTGAAGTTTAGGGTTAGGGTTAGGGTGAGGGTTGTGGTTAGGGTAAGGGTGAGAGTTAGGGTAAGGGTGAGAGTTAGGGTTTGGTTTAAGTTTAGGGTTAGGTTGAGTGTTAGGGTAAGGGTTATGGTGAGGGTGATGGTTAGGGTGAGATTGAGGGTTAGGGTTCGGATTAGGGTTAGGGTGAGGGTGAGTTTGAGTTTAAGGTTTAGTGTTTGGGTGAGGGATAGGTTCAGGGTTAGGGTAAGGATTAGGGTGAGGGTGAGGGCTAGGGTGAGGGTGAGGTTTAGGGTTAGGTTTAGGGTTAGGCTTAGGCTTAGGGTTAGGCTGAGGGTGAGGGTGGGGGTGAGGATTATATTTAGGTTTGATCATTATGGTTAGGGTTAAGGTGAGGGTTAGGATGAGGGTTAGGATTAGGATTAGGGTTAGGTTGAGGGCTAGGGTGAGGGTGAGGGTTAGGTTTAGGATGATGGTTAGGTTTATGCTTAGGGCGAGGGTTAGGATGAGGTATAGGGTTAGGGTGAGGATGAAGGTAAGGGTAAAGGTGAGGTTTAGGCTGACGGTGAGGGTTAAGATAAGGGTGAGGGTTAGGGTTAGTTTTAGGGTGAGGGTTAAGGTTAGGGTACGTGTTATGTTTAGGGTGAGGGTTAGGGTTAGGGTTAGGGTTATTGTTAGGTTTAGGGTTAGGGTTACGTTTAAAGTGAGGGTAAGGGTTCGGTTTAGGGTTACAATGAGGTTTAGTGTTAGGGTTAGGGTTAGAGTTAGGGTTAGGGTGAGGGTGAGGTTTAGGGGTACATTTAGGGTTAGGCTGAGGGTTAGGGTTAGGGAGAGGTTGAGTGTTGGCTTTAGGGTTAGGGTTCGGGTTAGGTTTAGGGTTAGGATTAGTGTTATTGTTAGGGGTAGAGTTAGGGTTAGTGTGAGGGTTAGGTTTAGAGTGAGGTTTATGGTGAGGATGAGGGTTAGGTTTAGGGTGAAGGATAGGGTGAGGGTGAGGGTTAGGGTTAGACTTAGGGTGAGTGTTAGTGTTAGGGTGATGTTTAGGGTTAGTGTGAGGGTTAGTGTTACGGTTAGGGTTAGTGTTAGGGTGAGGGTAAGTCTTAGGGAGAGGGTTAGGGTTAGGGTGAGGGTTATGGTTAGGGTGAGGATTAGGGTTAGGATAAGTGTGAGGGTGAGGGCTAGGCTGAGGGTTAGGGTGAGGGTTAGGGTTAGGGATAGGGTTAGGTTTAGGATTAGGGTTATGGTGAGGGTGAGTGTGAGGGTTAGTATTAGGGTTAGGGTTAGGTTTAGAGTTAGTATGACGGTTAGGGTTAGGGTTTGGGTTAGGGTGTCGGTGAGGCTGAGGATTAGGGTTAGGTTTAGGGTTAGGTTTACGGTTAGGTTTAGGGTTAGTGTTAGTGGTAGGGTTAGTGTTAGGGTTAGAGTGAGTTTTGGGGTTAGGGTTAGGGTTAGAGTTAGGCTAAGAGTTAGGGTGAGGGTTAGGATGAGGATTAAGTTTACGAGTTGGTTTAGGGTCAGGGCTAGGGTGAAGGTGAGGATTAGGGTTAGTTTTATGGTAATGTTTAGGGTTAGGGTTAGGGTGAGGGTAAGGATGAAGGTAAGGGTTTCGGAGAGGGTGAGGGTAAGGTTTAGGGTGAGGGTTAGGGTTAGGATTGGGGTGAGGTGAGGGTGAGTGTTAGGGTTAGTGTGAGGTTTAGGTTTAGGCCCAGGATTAGTGTTATGGTGAGTGTTAGGTTTATGGTTAGACTTAGGTTTATTTGGAGGGTTAGGTGGAGGGTTAGGTTTAGGGTAAGTGTTAGGGTTAAGGTTAGGTTGAGGGTTAGGTTGAGGTTTAGGATTAGGGTTAGGGTTAGGGTTAGGGTGAGGGTGAGTGTGAGGTGTAGGGTTAGGGTTAGGCTTAGGCTTAGGGTTAGGCTGAGGGTGAGGGTGGTGGTGAGGATTAGGGTTAGGGTGATGTTTAGTGTTAGGGTTAGGGTGAGGGTTAGTGTTAGGGTTAGTGTTAGAGTTAGGGTTAGGGTGAGTGTGAGGTTTCGGGGTAGAGTTAGGGTTAGGGTGAGTGTTAGAGTTAGAGTGAGGGTTAGGGTGGGATTGACGATAAGTGTAAAGTTCAGGGTTAGGCTGAGGTTGAGGGTAATGGTAAGGGTGAGGGTTAGGGTGAGGGTGAGGTTTAGGGTTAGTGTTAGATTTAGGGTTAGGTTGAAGGTGAGGGTTAGGCTTAGGGTTAGGCTTAGGTTTAGGGTAAGGGTTAGGGTTAGTGTGAGCGTTAGGGTTAGGGTTAGGCTTAGGTAAGGCTGAGGGTTAGGGTGAGGATGAGGGTTAGGGTTAGGGTTAGATTTAGGGTTAGGTTGAAGGTGAGGGTTAGGCTTAGGGTTAGGCTTAGGTTTAGGGTAAGGGTTAGGGTTAGTGTGAGCATTAGGGTTAGGGTTAGGCTTAGGGTAAGCCTGAGGGTGAGGGTGAGGTTGAGGGTTAGGGTTAGGGTGAGGGTTAGGGTTAGGGTGAGGGTGAGAGTTAGGGATAGGTTGAGGGTGATGGTTAGATTGAGGATTAGTGTTTGGGTTAGTGTGCAGTTTAGGGTGAGAATTAGGGTTAGGGTTAGGGCGAGGTCTAGGGAGAGGGTGAGGTTTAGGGTTAGTGTTAGGGTGAGGTTTAGGGTTAGGGTGATGGTTAGGGTTAGTGTGAGGTTTAGTGTTAAGGTTAGGGTTAGTTTTAGGTTAGGTTAAGCGTTATGGTGAGGGTTAGGGTTAGGGTGAGGGTTATGTTTAGGGTGAGGTTTAGGGTTAGGGTTAGGGTTATTTTAGCTTTAGGGTTAGGGTTAAGGTTATGGTGAGGGTGAGGGTTAGGGTTAGGGCTAGGATGAGGTTTAGGGATAGGGTTAGGGTTAGGGTTAGGGTCAGGGTGAGGTTTAGTGTTAGAGTTAGATTTAGGGTGAGGCTGAGGGTGAGGGTTAGGGTTAGGATTAATGTTAGGGTTCGGCTTAAGGTGAGGGTTAGGTTGAGGGTGAGGCTTGTGGTTAGGGTTAGGAGTAGGATTAGTGTAAGGCTGAGGTTGAGGGGGAGGGTGAGGGTTAGGTTGAGGTTTAGGGTTAGGTTTAGGGTGACTGTGAGGGATAGGGTTAGGGTTAGGCTTGAATTAGAATGAGGGTGAGAGTGTGTGTTAGTGTTAGGGTTAGTGTTAGGGTGAGGTTTAGGGTTTGGGTTAGCGTTAGAGTTAGGGTTAGAATGAGGGTGAGGTTTAGGGTTAGAGTTAGGGTTAGGGTGAGGTTTAGGTTGAGGGTTAGGGTAAGGGTTAGTTTTAGTGTTAGGTTTAGGGTGATAGTTAGGGGGAGGGTTAGGGTTAGGGTTAGGGTTAGGGACAGGATCAGGGTTAGAGTGAGAGTGAGTGTGTGTGTTAGGTTTAGGTTTAGGGTTAGGCTTAGGGTTAGGCTGAGGTTCAGGGTGAGTTTGAGGGTTAGGGTTAGGGTGAGGGTTAGGGTTAGGGTTATGGGGAGGGTTAGGATGAGGGTTAGGTTTAGGATTAGGTTTAGGGTTAGGGCTAGGCTGAGGTTGAGATTTAGGGTTAGTGTTAGGGTGAGGTTTAGGGTTAGGGTTAGGGTTATGGTTATGGTGAGTATGAGGTATAGAGTTAGAGTTAGGGTAAAGGTGAGGCTGAGGGTGAGGCTTAGGGTTAGGTTTAGGATTAGGATTAAGGTAATGGTTAGGTTGAGTGTGATGGTTAGGGTTAGGGTTAGACTTAGGTTTATACTGAGGGTGAGGGTGAGGGTGAATGTTAGGGTTAGGATTAGGGTTAGGTTGAGGGTGAGTGAGTGTGTTAGGTTTAGTTTTAGGTTTAGACTTAGGTTTAGGCTGAGGTTGAGGGTGAGTTTGAGGGTTAGGGTTAGGTTGAGGGTTAGGGTTAGGGTTATAGGGAGGGTTAGGACGAGGTTTAGGGTTAGGGTTAGGGTTAGGGTTAAGGTGAGTGTGAAATATAGGGTTAGAGTTAGGGTAAAGTTGAGGCTGAGGGTGAGGCTTAGGGTTAGGGTTAGGATTAGGATTTGGGTTAGGGTTAGGTTTGTGTTATGTTTAGGGTTAGGGTTAGGCTTAGGTTTACACTGACGGTGAGGGTGAGGGGGAAGGTTAGGGTTAGGATTAGGGTTAGGGTGAAGTTGAGTGTGTGTGTTAGGTTTAGTTTTAGGTTTAGGCTAATGTTTAGGCCAAGGGTGAGGTTGAGTTTGAGGGTTAGGGTTAGGGTGAGGTTTAGTGTAAGGGTTAGGGGGAGGGTTAGGATGAGGGTTAGTATTAGGGTTAGGGTGAGAGTGAGGCTGAGGGTTAGGGTTAGTGTTAGGGTTAGGGTTAGGGTGAGAGTTACGGGGAGTGTAAGGGTTAGGGTTAGGGTTAGGATTAGGGTCAGGGTGAGGGTGCGTTTGTGTGTTAGGGTTAGGTTTAGGGTTAGGCTTAGGGTTAGGGTGAGAATGAGGCTGAGGGTTAGGGTTAGTGTTAGTGTTAGGGTTAGGGTGAGAGTTACGGGGAGTGTAAGGGTTAGGGTTAGGGTTAGGATTAGGGTCAGGTTGAGGGAGCGTTTGTGTGTTAGGGTTAGGTTTAGGGTTAGGCTTAGGGTTAGGCTGAGGGTGAGGTTGAGGTTGAGGGTTATGGTTATGGTGAGGGTTACTTTTACTGTTAGGGTGAGGGTTAGGATGAGGTTTAGGGTTAGGGTGAGGGTTAAGGTGAGGATGACGGTAAGGGTAAAGGTGAGGTTTAGGCTGAGGTTGAGGGTTAAGATAAGGGTGAGGGTTAGGGTTAGTTTTAGGGTTAGGGTGAGGGTAGATTGAGGATTAGGGTTAGCGTTAGTGTGAGGTTTAGGGTGAGGGTGAGGGTTAGAGTTAGGTTTAAGATTAGGGTGAGGTTGAGGGTTAGGGTTAGGGTTATTGTTAGGGTTAGGTTTAGGGTGAGAGTTACTGGTAGGGTTAGGGTTAGGGTTAGAGTTAGGATTAGTGTCAAGGTGATTGTGCGTGTATGTGTTAGGGTTAGGTTTATGGTTAGGCTTTGGTTTAGGCTGAGGGTGTGTTTGAGGGTGAGGGTTAGGGTTACGGTGAGGGTTAGAGTAAGGGTTAGGGGGAGGGTTAGGATGAGTGTTAGGGTTAGGATTAGGGTTAGGGTGAGAGCTAGGGTGAGGGTAAGGTTTAGGTTTAGGGTTAGGGTGAGGGTTATGGTTAGGGTGAGGGTTAAGATTAGGGTTAGAGTTATTGTTAGGGTTCGGTTTAAGGTTACGGTTATGGTGCGGGTTGAGGGTGAGGGTTAGGGTTAGGGTTAGGGTGAGGTTTAGATTGAGGGTGAGGTTTAGAGTTAGCGTTAGGGTTAGGGTGAGGGTTAGGTGGAGGGTTAGGGTTAGGGTTAGTGTTAGTGTTAGGGTTAGGGTGAGAGTTAGGGGGAGGTTTAGGGTTAGGGTTAGGGTGAGGATTAGGATTAGTGTTAGGGTGAGGGTGAAGTTTAGGGTAAGGGATAAGTTTAGGCTTAGGTTTAGGTTTAGGTTTGGGATAAGTGTCTGTGTTAGGGTTAGGTTTAGGGTTAGGCTTAGGGTTAGGCTGAGGGTGAGGTTGAGGGTGAGTGTTAGGGTTAGGGTGAGGGTTAGGTTTAGGGTTAGGAGGATGGTTAGGATGAGGGTTAGGTTTAGGCTTATGGTTAGGGTGAGTGCTAGGGTGAGGATGAAGTTTAGGGTTAGGGTTAGGGTGAGGGTTAGTGTTAGGTTTAGGGTGAGAATTAGGATTCGGGTTAAGTTTAGGGTTACGGTGAGTGTCAGGAAAAGAGTTACTGTGAGGGTGAGGGTTAGGATTAGGTTGAGGCTTAGGGTTAGGATGAGGGTTAGGGTGAGGGTGATGATGAGGGTTAGGATTAGATTTAGAGTGAGGGTTAGGATGAGGGTTATTGTTTGGATTAGGGTTAGAGTGAGGGCTAGGATGAGGGTGACGATTATGGTAAGGTTTAGGCTTAGGCTTAGGGTTAGGCTGAGGGTGAGGTTGAGGTTGAGGGTTAGCGTTAGGGTGATGGTTAGTTTTATGGCTAGGGTGAGGGTTACGATGAGGTTTAGGGTTAGGGGGAGGTTTAGGGGGAGGATGATAGTAAGGGTAAAGGTGAGGTTTAGGCTGAGGGTGAGGATTAAGATAATGGTGAGTGTTAGGGTTAGATTTAGGGTTAGGGTTAGGGTTAGGATTAGGGTCAGGGTGAATGTTAAATTGAGGTTTAGGGTTAGGGTTAGTGTGAGGTTTAGGGTTAGGATGAGGATTAGGGTTAGGGTTAGGGTTAGGGTTAGAGTTAGGGTGAGCATGAGGTTTTGGGGTGGAATTAGGCTTATGGTGAGGATTAGGGTGAGGGTTATGTTTAGGGTAAGGGTTAGCATGGGGGTGAAGGTAAGGGTAAACTTGAGATTTAGGCTGAGGGTGAGGGTTACAGTGGGGTGAGGGTTAGGGTTAGAGTGATGGTTAGGGTTTGGGGAAGGGTGTGGGTGAGGGTTAGCTTGAGGATTAGTGTTAGAGTTAGTGTGAGGTTTAGGATGAGGATGAGGATTAGGGTTATTGTGAGGGCTAGGATGAAGGTGAGGGTTAGGTTTAGGTTTAGGGTGAGGTTTAGAATCAGGGTGATTGTTAGGGTTAGTGTGAGGGTTAGTGTTAGAGTTAGTGTTAGTGTTAGGGTGAGGGTAAGTGTTAGGGTGAGGGTTAGGGTTAGGGTTTGGGTTAGGTTGAGGGTTAGGGTTAGGATTAGGGTTATTGGTAGGGTTAGGGTTTGGGTTACGGTTACAGTGAGGGTGAGGGTGAGGTTTAGGATTAGTGTTAGGATGAGGTTTAGGTTTAGGGTAAGGGTTAGAGTTAGGGTTAGTGTGAGAGTGAGGTTTAAGCTTAGAGTTAGGGTTAGCGTTATGTTGAATGTTTGGGTTAGATTTAGGCTTAGGCTTAGGCTTAGGCCAAGCATGAGGTTAAGGGTTAGGTTTAGGGTTAGGGTGAGGGTTAGGGTTAGGGTTAGGGTGAGTGTTAGGATGAGGTTTAGGGTTAGGATTAGTGTTAGGGTGAGGGTTAGGGTGAGGGTTAAGTTTAGGGATATGGTTAGGTTTAGGTTTAGGGTTAGGTTGAGGGTGAGTGTGCGGGTCAGGGTTATGGTTAGGCTTAGGGTTAGGGTGAGGGTTAGGGTTAGGGTTTTGGTTAGGGTTAGGGTTAGGTTGAGGGTGAGTGTGAGGGTCAGGGTTATGGTTAGGGTTAGGGTTAGGTAAGGGTTAGGGTTAGGGTTTTGGTTAGGGTGAGGGTGAGGCTGAGGATTAGGGTTAGGTTTAGGGTTAGGTTTAGGGTTACAGTTAGGGTTAGGGTTAGGTTTAGGCTTAGGGTTAGGCTTAGGATTCGGCTGAGGGTGAGGGTGGGGTTGAGGATTAGTGTTAGGTTTAGGATTAAGGTTATTGTTAGTTTTATGGTTAGGGTTAAGTTGGAGCTGAGGGTGATTCTGAAGGTGAGGGTTATGGTTATGTTTATGGTTAGGGTTAGGGTTAGTGTTAGATTTAGGGTTAGGTTTAGAGTTATGGTGAGATTGAGGGTGAGGGTGAGGGTGAGATTTAGGTTGATGTTTAGTGTTAGGGATATGGGGAGGGTGAGTTTTAGGTTGAGGTTTAGTGTTAGGGTTACGGGGAGGGTGAGGTTTAGGTTGAGGTTTAGGGATAGGGTTAGATTTAGTATTAGGGGTAGGGTGAGGGTGAGTGTGACAGTTAGGGTGAGGTTGAGGCTTAGGCTTAGGGTTAGGCTGAGGGTGAGGGTGGAGGTGAGGATTAGGGTTAGGGTGATGGTTTGGGTTAGGGTGAGTTTTACTGTTAAGGTTAGGGTTAGAGTTACATTGAGGGTGAGGGTGCGGGTGAGGGGTAGGGTTAGGGTTAGGGTATGGTTTAGGGTTAGGGTTAGGGTTAGTGTGAGGGTGAGGTTTAGGGTTAGATATAGGGTTAGGAGGAGGGTTAGGGATAGGGTTAGTGTTAGAGTTAGGCTGAGGGTGAGGGTGAGTTTGAGGTTTAGAGTTAGGGTTATGGTTGGGGTTAGTGTGAGGGTTAGTTTTAGGGTTAGGGTTAGTGTTAGGGTGAGGGTAAGTTTTAGGGTGAGTGTTTGGGTTAGGATGAGGGTTATGGTTAGGGGGAGGGTTAGGATTAGTGTTAGGGTTATTGTTAGGGTTAGGTTTAGGGTTTTGGTTACGGTGAGGTGAGGGTGACTTTTAGGGTTAGGTTTAGGGTAAGGTTTAGTGTTTGGGTTAGGGTTAGAGTGATGGTTAGGATGATGGTGAGGTTTACAGTTAGTGTTAGAGTTAGGGTGAGGTTTAGGGTTAGGGTTAGTGTTAGGGTTAGGGTTAGGGTGAGAGTTAGGGGTAGGGTTAGGGCTAGGGTTAGGGATAAGTTTAGGGTTAGGTTTAGGGTTTCGGTTACGGTGAGGGTCAGTTTTAGGATTAGGGTTAGGGTCAGTGTGAGGTTTAGGGTTATAATTAGGGTTAGGGTGAGGCTGAGCCTGAGGGTTCGGGTTAGGTTTAGGGTTAGGATTAGGATTATGGTTCTGGTTAGGGTGAGTGTGAGGCTTATGGTTATGGTTAGGGTTAGCCTTAGGTTTAGGCTGAGGGTTTGCGTGAGGTTGAGGGTTAGGGTTATTCTGAGGTGTAGGGTTACGGTTAGGGTGAGGTTTAGTGTTAGGGTTAGGGTTAGAGTTATGGTTAGGGTGAGGGTGAGGTTTAGGGGTAGAGTTAGTTTTAGGGTGAGGGTTAGGGTGAGTGTGAGGGTTATGGTGAGGGTTAGGGTACGGGTGACGGTAAGGGCAAACATGAGGGTTAGGCTGAGGGTGAGGGTTACGGTAAGGTTGATGGTTAGGGTTAGGGTGAGTGTTAGGGTTAGGGTTAGGGTGAGAGTTAGGGTTTGAGTTAAGTTTAGGGTTAGAGTGAGGGTTAGGGTAATGGTTAAGGTGAGGGTGAGGTTTAGGCTTAGGTTGAGGGCTAGGTTGAGGGTGAGTGTTAGGGTTAGGGTTAGGCTGAGCGCTAGGGTGAGGGTTAGGGTGAGGGTTAGGGTCAGGGATTGGATTAGGTTTAGGATTAGGGTTAGTTTGAGGGTGAGTGTGAGGGTTAGGGTTAGGGTTAGGCTTAGAGTTAGGGTGAGTGTTAGGTTTAGGGTTTGGGTTAGGTTGAGGCTGAGGCTGAGGATTAGGTTTAGGTTTAAGGTTAGGTTTAGGCTTAGTGTTAGGCTGAGGCTGAGGGTGGGGGTTAGGATTAGATTTAGAGTTAGGTTAGGCTTAGGGTTAGGGTAATTTTTAGTGTTATAGTTAGGGTTATGTTTGCAGTGAGGGTGAGGCTGAATGTGAGGGTTATGGTTAGAGTTAGGGTTAGGGTTAGGGTTAGTGTTATTGTTAGGGTTAGGGTTAGAGTTACGGTGAGTTTGAGGGTGAGGGTGAGGTTAGGATTAGGGTGAGGTTTAGGCTGAGGGTTTTGGTTAGGGTTAGGGTGAGGGTGATATTTAGGGTTAGAGTTAGGGTTAGGGGGAGGGTTAGGGTGAGGTTTAGTGTTAGGGTTAGTGTTAGGGTTAGGGTGAGGTTGAGGGTTAGTTTGAGGTTTAGGGACAGGGTTAGGTTTAGGATTAGGGTTAGGGTGAAGGGGAGTGTGAGGGTTTGGGTGAGGGTTTGGCTTAGGCTTATGGTTAGGCTTTGGGTGAGGGTGGGGGTGAGGATTAGGGTTAGGGTGACTGTTCGGGTTATTGTTAGGGGGAGGGTTCAGGTGAGGGTTAGGGTTAGGTTTAGTGTTAGGGTTAGGGTAAGGATGAGGGTTAGGGTTTGGGATAGGGTTAGGGTTAGGGTAGGGGTGAGGTTTAGGGTTTAGGTTAGGGTTAGGGTTAGAGTTACGGTGAGGTTGAGGGTGCAGATGAGTGTGAGGTTTAGGGTTAGGTTTAGGGTTAGGCTTACGTTTAGGCATAGGGTTAGGCTAAGGGTGAGGTTGAGGTTTAGGGTTAGGGTGACTGTTAGAGTTAGGGTTATGTGGAGGGATAGGATGAGGGTTAATGTTTGGATTAGGGTTAGGGTGATGGCTAGTGTGAGGGTGAGGTTTAGGGTTAGGTTAGGGTGAGGTTTAGGGTTAGGGTTAGGGTTAGGATTAAGGTGAGGTTAAGGTTTAGGGTTAGAGTTAGGGTTAAGGTGAGGCTGAGGGTGAGGGTTAGGGTTAGGATTAGGATTAGGGTAAGTGTTAGGGTGAGTGTGAGTGTTAGGGTTAGGGTTAGGTTTAGGCTTAGGGATACACTGAGGGTGAGGGTGAGGGTGAGGTTTAGGTTTAGGATGAGAGTTAGGGTTCAGGTTAAGTTTAGTGTTAGGTTGAGGGTTAGGGTTAGGTTTACGTTGAGTGTGAGGGTTAGAGTTAGGTTGAGGGTTAGGGTTAGGATGAGGTTTAGGGTTAGGGTTAGGGTGAGGGTTAGGATGAGGATTAGGATTAGAGTTAGGGTGAGGGTTAGGATGAGGGTAAGGGTTAAACTAAGGGTGAGGGTTAGGGTTAGGGTCAGGGTTAGGGTTATGTTTAGGGTTAGGGTGATGGTTATGATCAAGGTTAGGGTGAGGGTTAGGATTAGGATTAGGGTTAGGATTAGGGTTAGGGTGAGGGCCAGTGTGAGGGTTAGTGTTAGGGTGAGGTTTAGGGTTAGGGTTACGTTTAGGTTGAAGGTTAGGATGAGGGTTAGGTTTACTGTAAGGGTGAGGGTTAGGGTTAGGGTGAGGTTAGGGTTAGGTTTAGGGTTAGGGTGAGGGTGAGGGTTAGGATTAGTGTTAGGGTTAGGGTTATTTTTAGGGTTACAGTTACGGTGAGGGTGAGGGTGAGGGTTAGGGTTAGGGTTAGGTTGAGGTTTTTTGTGTTAGGATTAGGGTTAGAGTTAGGGTTAGGGTGAGGGTAGGGTTAGTGTTACTGTGAGGGTTAGTTTTTGGGTTAGGGTATGGGTTAAGGTGAGTGCTGTGGTTAGGGTGAGGGTTAGGATAAGGGTTAGGGTTATTGTTAGGGTTAGGTTTTGGGTTAAGGTAACGTTGAGAGTAAGGGTGAGCATTAGGCTTTAGGGTTAGGGTCAGGTTTAGGTTTTGGGTTAGGGTTAGAGTTAGGGTTAGGGTGAGGGTGAGGTTTAGAGTTAGAGTTAGGGTTAGGGTGAGAGTTAGGTTGAGTGTGAGGTTTAGGTTTAGGGTTTTGGGAAGGTTTAGTGTGAGGGTTAGGGTTAGGGTTTGGGTAAGATTGAGGTTTAGGTTTAGAGTTAGGTTAAGGGTGAGGCTGAGGTTGAGGGTTAGGGTTAGTGTTAGAGTTAGGTTTAGGGTGAGGGTTAGGATTAGGGTGAGGGTGAGGGTGAGGGTTAGGCTTAGGTTTAGGATTCGGATTAGGGTAAGGGTTAGGTTCAGTGTGATTGTTAGGGTTAGGGTTAGGCTTAGGCTTAGGGTTAAGCTGAGAGTGAGGGTGAGGGTGAGGGTGAGGGTTAGGTTTAGGGTGAAAGTTAGGGTTAGGGTTAGGGTGAGAGTTAGGGTTCGATTATGGTTAGGGTTAGGGTGAGGGTTAGGGTTAGGATTAGGGTTAGAGTGAGGCCTAGGGTGAGGGTGATGGTTAGGGTTAGTGTTAGGGTAAGGTTTAGGTTTAGGGTTAGGATTTGTGTTAGGGTTAGGATGAGGGTTAGGGTTACTGTGAGGGTGAGGGTTAGGGTTTGGTTGAGGGTTAGGGTTAAGATTATGTTTAGGGTGAGGGTGAGTGTTAGGTTTAGGGTTAGGTTTAGGGTTAGCTTTAGGGTTAGGATTAGTGTTATTTTTAGGGTTAGGGTTAGAGTTATGGTGAGGGTGAGCGTGAGGATGAGGGTGAGGTTTAGGGTTAGAGTGATTTTTAGGGCTGGGGTTAGGATTAGGGTTAGGATGAGGGGGCGGTTTAGGGTTAGATTTAGGGTTGGTTGTAGGGTTAGGTCGAGTGTTAATGTTAAGGTTAGTGTTAGGGTTAAGTTTAGGGTGAGGGTTCGGTTAAGGATTAGTGTGAGGGTTAGTGTGAGGTTTAGGGTTTAGGATGAGGTTTAGCGTTAGGGTTAGTATTAGGATTAATGTTAGTGTTAGGCTTAAGTTGAGGGTTAGGGTGAGGGTGAGGTTTAGGGTTAGTGTTAGGATTAGGATTAGGGTTAGGGTTAGGGTGAGGGATAGGATGAGGGTTAGGGTTAAGGATAGGCTTAGGCTTAGGTTTAGGCTGAGGGTGATGGTGAGGTTGAGGGTTAGGGTTAGGGTGACGATAGGGTCAGGGTTAGGGTGAGAGTTAGAGCTCGGGTTATGTTTAGGGTTAGTGTAAGGGTTAGGGTAATGGTTACAGTGAGAGTGAGGGTTAGGGTTAGGTTGAGGGTTAGGGTTATGGTTAGTGTGAGGGTGAGGGTGAGAGTTAGGTTTAGGGTTAGTCTGAGGGTTAGGATGAGTATTAGGTTTAGGATTAGGTTTAGGGTGAGGGCTAGGTTGAAGGTGAGGTTTAGGGTTAAGGTTATGGGGAGGGTTAGGATGAGGGTTAGTGTTAGGATTAGGGTTAAGGTAATGGCTAGTGTGTGGGTGAGGTTTAGGGTTAGGTTAGGGTGAGGTTTAGGGTTAGGTTTAGGGTTAGGGTTAGGGTGAGGTTGAGGTTTAGGGTTAGAGTTAGGGTTAAGGTGAGGCTGAGGGTGAGGGTTAGGGTTAGGGTTAGGATTAGCATTAGGGTAAGGGTTAGGTTGAGTGTGAGTGTTAGGGTTAGGGTTACGGTTAGGCTTAGGGTTACACTGAGGGTGAGGGTGAGGGTTAGGGTTATGGTGAGAGTTAGGGTTCAGGTTAAGTTTAGGGTTAAGTTGAGGGTTAGGGTTAGGTTTACATTGAGTGTGAGGGTTAGACTTAGCTTGAGGGTTAGGGTTAGGGTTAGGCTTAGGGTGAGGTTTAGGGTTAGGGTTAGGATGAGGGTTAGGATGAGGATTAGGGTTAGGATTAGGGTTAGGTTGAGGGCTAGGTTGAGGGTGAGGGTGAGGGTTAGTGTTAGGGTGAGGTTTAGGTTTATGGTTAGATATAGAATGAGGGTTAGGGTGAGGGTAAGGGTTACGGTAAGGGTGAGGGTTAGTGTTAGGGTGAGGTTTAGGGTTAGGTTTAAGGTTAGGATGAGGGTGAGTGTTAGGATTAGGGTTAGGGTTAGGGTTATTGTTAGGGTTATGGTTATGGTGAGGGTGAGGGTGAGAATGAGGGTTAGGGTTACGTTGAGGTTTTTAATGTTAGCGTTAGGATTAGAGTTAGGGTTAGGGTGAGGTTAGTGATAGGGTTAGTGTGAGGGTTAGTTTTGGGGTTAGGTTATGTGTTACGGTGAGGGTTGTGGTTAGGGTGAGGGTTAGCATGAGGGTTAGGGTTACAGTAAGTGTGAGGGTTAGGTTAGGGTGAGGGTTAAGTTTCGGTTTAGTGTTAGGGTGACAGTGAGGGTTAGTTTTAGGTTTAGGGTTAGGGTTATTGTTAGGGTTACGGTTATGGTGAGGTTGAGGGTGAGGATTAGGGTTAGGGTTAGGTTGAGGTTTTTAGTGTTAGGGTTAAGGTTAGAGTTATGGTTAGGGTGAGGTTAGGGTTAGGGTTAGTGTGAGGGTTAGTGTTTGGGTTAGGGTATGGGTTACGGTGAGGGTTGTGGTTAGGGTGAGGGTTAGGATTAGGGTTATGGTTATTGTTAGGGTTAGGTTTAGGGTTACGGTTATAGTGAAGGTAAGGGTGAGGGTTAGGGTTTAGGGTTAAAGTGAGGTTTAGGGTTTGGGTAAGGGTTAGAGTTAGGGTTAGGGTGAGGGTGAGGTTTAGGGTTTTAGTTAGGGTTAGGGTGATGGTTAGGTTGAGGGTTAGGATTACGGTTAGTGTTAGGGTTAGGGTTAGGGTTAGGGTGAGGGTTAGGTTGAGGGTGAGGGTTAGATTTAGGGTTATGGGGAGTGTTAGGATGAGGGTTAGGGTTAGGATTAGGGTTAGGGTGAGGGCTAGGTTGAGGGTGAGGTTTACGGTTACGGTTAGGGTGAGGTTTAGGTTTAGGGTTAGTGTTAGTGTTAGTGTTAGGGTTAGGGTTAGGCTTATGGTGAGGGTTAGGGTTAGGGTTAGGTTTAGGCTGAGGGTGCATGTGGGGTTGAGGATTAGGGTTAGGGTTAGGTTTAGTGTTATAGTTAGTTTTATTGTTAGGGTTAGGTTAGTGTTACGGTGAGGTTGAGGTTGAGGGTTTGGGTTAGGGTTAGGGTGAGGTTTAGAGTAAAGGTTAGGGTTAGGTTTATGGTGAGGTTGAGCTTTAGCGTTAGAGTTAGGGTGAGCGGGAGGGTTAGGGTGAGGTTTAGGTTTAGGGTTAGTGTTAGTTTTAGGGTGAGGGTGAGGGTTAGGTTGAGGTTTAGGGATAGGGATAGGTTTAGGATTAGGGTTAGGGTGAGCATGAGTGTGAGGGTTAGGGTAAAGGTTAGGCTTAGGCTTAGGGATATGCTGAGGGTGAGGGTGGGGTGAGGATTAGGGTTAGGGTGATGTTTAGGGATGGGGTAGTGTTATTTTTAGGGTTAGCATTAGTGTTAGGGTGAGGGTGAGGGTGTGGGTGAGGTTTAGGGTTATGGTTAGGGTGGGGTTTAGGGTTAGGGTTAGGGTTAGGATGAGGGTGAGGGTGAGGTTTAGGGTTAGATATAAGGTTAGGGTGACGGTTAGGGTGCGGGTTAGGGTTAGGTTTAGTGTAAGGGTTAGGGTGAGGATGAGGGTTAGGGTTAGGGTTAGGTATAGGGTAAGGGTGTGGTTTAGGGTTAGGGTTAGGGTTTGGGTTAGAGTAACGGTGAGGGTTAGGGTGCAGAATGAGTGTGAGGGTTGTGGTTAGGTTTAGGGTTATGCTTAGTGTTAGGCTTAGGTTTGGGCCAAGGGTGAGCTTGAGCTTTAGGGTTATTGTTTGGGTTAGGGTTAGGGTTATGGAGTGGGTTAGGATGAGGGTTAATGTTAGGATTAGGGTTAGGGTAATGGCTAGGGTGCGGGTGATGTTTAGGGTTAAGTTAAGGTGAGGTTTATGGTTAGGGTTAGGGTTATGGTTAGGGTGAGTGTGAGGGTTATGGTTAGGGTTAGCGTTAGGCTTAGGGTTACATTGAGTGTAAGCGTGAGGGTGAGGATTAGGGTGGGAGTTAGGGTTCAGGATAAGTTTCGAGTTAGGATGAGGGTTAGGGTTAGGTTTACGTTGAGTGTGAGGGTTAGAGTTAGGTTGAGGGTTAGGGGTAGGTTTAGGGTTAGGGTGAGATTTAGGGTTAGGGTGAGGGTGAGTGTTCAGATGAGGGTTAGGTTTACGTTAAGGGTGAGGGTTAGGGTTAGGGTGAGTGTTAGGTTTAGGTTTAGGTTTAGGGTGAGAGTGAGGGTTAGGATTAGGGTTAGGGTTAGGGTTTTTTTTAGGGTTACGGTTATGTTGAAGGTGAGGGTGAGGGTGAGGGTTAGGGTTAGGTTGAGGTTTTTGTGTTAGGGTTAGGGTTAGAGTTAAGAATAGGGTGAGGTTAGGGTTAGGGTTACTGTGAGGGTTAGTGTTTGGGTTAGGGTATGGGTTATGGTGAGGTTTTTGGTTAGGGTGAGGGTTAGGATTAGGGTTAGGGTTATTGTTAGGGTTAGGTTTTGGGTTAAGGTAACGTTGAGAGTAAGGGTGAGCGTTATTGTTTAGGATTAGGGTCAGGTTTAGGTTTTGGGTTAGGGTTAGAGTTAGGGTTAGGGTGAGCGTGAGGTTTAGAGTTAGGGTTAGGGTGAGGGTTATGTGGAGGGTTAGGGTTAGGGTGAAGTTTAGGGTGAGGGTTAGAATGAGGCTGAGGTTTAGGATTAGGGTTATGGGGAGGGTTAGGATGAGGGTTAGTGTTAGGATTAGGGTTAGAGTGAGTGTTAGGTTGAGAGTGAGGTTTAGTGTTAGGGTTAGGGTCAAGTTTAGGGTTAGGGTTAGAGTTAGGGTGAGGGTGAGGTTTAGGTTTAGAGTTAGGGTAAGGGTGGGGACGAGTTTTAGGGTTAGGGTTAGGGTTAGTGTTTGAGTTAAAGTTAGGGTGAGGGTTAGGATTAGGGTGAGTTTGAGCATGAAGGTTAGGCTTAGGCTTAGTGTTTGGATTCGGATTAGGGTAAGGGTTAGGTTGAGTGTGATGTTTAGGGTTAGGGTTAGGCTTAGGCTTAGGGTTAGACTGAGAGTGAGGGTGAGGGTGAGGGTTAGGGTTACGGTGAAGGTTAGGGTTAGTGTTAGGGTGAGAGTTAAGGTTTTATTATGTTTAGGGTCAGGGTGAGGGTTAGGGTTTGGATTAGTGTTAGAGTGAGGGCTAGGGTGAGGTTGAGGGTTAGGGTTAGCGTTAGGGTAAGGTTTATCGTTAGGGTTAGGGTTTGGGTTAGGGTTAGGATGAGGGTTAGGGTTATGGTGAGAGTGAGGTTTAGGGTTAGGTTGAGGGTTAAGGTTAAGATTATGGTTAGGTAGAGGGTGAGTGTTAGGATTAGGGTTAGGGTAAGGGTTAGGTTTAGGGTTAGGATTTGTGTTATTGTTAAGGTTAGGGTTAGAGTTATGGTGAGGGTGAGGGTGAGGGTGAGGTTTAGGGTTAGGGGGAGGTTTAGTTTAAGTTTAGGATTAGGGTTAGTGTGAGGGGGAGGTTTAGGTTTACATTTAGGGTTAGTTGAAGGGTTAGGTCGAGCGTTAATATTAGGGTTAGTGTTAGGGTTAATGTTAGGTTGAGGGTTAGGTTGAGGATTAGTGTGAGGGTTAGTGTGATTTTTAGGGTTTAGGCTGAGGTTTAGGGTTAGGGTTAGGGTTAGGATTAATGTTAGGATTAGGCTTAAGTTGAGGGTTAGGTGAGGGTGAAGTTTAGGGTTAGGGTTAGCATTAGGATTAGGGTTAGGGTTAGGGTGAGCGATACGATGAGGGTTAGGGTTAGGGATTGAGTTAGGCTTAGTGTTAGGCTGAGGGTGAGGGTGAGGGTTAGGGCGAGGATTAGGTTCAGGGTTAGGTTGAGAGTTAGGTTTCGGGTTAAGTTTTGGGTTAGGGTTAGGGTTAGGGTAACGGTTATAGTGAGGGTGAGGGTTAGGGTTAGGTTGAGGTTTAGTGTTAGGTTTAGGGTTAGTGTGAGGGTGACGGTGGGGGTTAGGGTTAGGGTTAGTGTTAGGGTGAGGGTTAGGATAAGGGTTAGGGTTAGGATTAGGGTTAGGGTGATGGCTAGGGTGAGGATGAGGTTTAGGGTTAGGGTTAGGGTGAGGTTTAGGGTTAGGTTTTGGGTTAGGGTAAGGCGTAGGGTGAGGGTTAGATTGATGATTAGGTTTAGGGTTAGGGTTTGTGTGAGGTATAGGGTGAGGATGAGGGTTAGGGTTAGGGTGAGACTGAGGGTTAGAATTAGGTTTAGGGTGAAGGCTAGGGTCAGGGTGAGGGTTAGAGTTAGGTTTAGCATTAGGGTGAGGTTTAGGATTAGGGTGAGGGTTAGGGTTAGTGGGAGATTTAGTGTTAGGGTTAGGGTTAGTGTTAGGTTGAGAGTAAGTGTTAGGGTGAGGGTTAATGTTAGGGTGAGGGCTATGGTTAGGGTGAGGGTTAGTATTAGGGTTAGGGTTACTGTTATGGTTAGGGTTAGGGTTACCGTTAGTGTGAGGGTGAGGGTTAGGGTTAGGGTTAGGGTGAGGTTTAGTGTTAGGGTTAGGGTTAGGGTTAGGGTTAGGGTGAGGGTGAGGTTTAGGGTTAGAGTTAGGGTAAGGGTGAGGCTGAGGTTGAGGGTTAAGTTTAGGGTTAGTGTTATAGTTAGGGTTTGGGTGAGGGTTGGGGTGAGGGTGAGAGTGAGGGTGAGGGTTAGGCTTAGGGTTAGGATTAGGTTTAGTGTAATGGTTCGGGTGAGTGTGAGGGTTAGGGTTAGGGTTACCCTTAGGCTTAGGGTTAGTCTGAGAGTGAGGGTGAGTGTGAGGGTTAGGGTTAAGGTGAGGGTTAGGTTTAGGGTTAGGTTGAGATTTAGGGTTCGGTTATGTTTATGGTTAGGGTGAGGTTTAGGGTTAGGATTAGGGTTAGGGTGAGGGCTAGGGTGATGGTGAGGATTAGAGTTAGTGTTAGGGTAAGGTTTAGGGTTAGGGTTAGGGTTTCGGTTAGGGTTAAGTTGAGGGTTAGGGTAACAGTGAGGCTGAGGGTTAGGGTTAGGTTTAGGATTTGGGTTAGGGTGAGGGTGAGTTTTAGGGTTAGGTTTAGGGTTAGGGGGAGGGTTAGGTCGAGGGTTAGTGTTAGGTTCAGTGTTAGGTTTAAGGTTTTGGTGAGGGTTAGGTTGAGGTTTAGGTTAGGCTTAGGCTTAGGGTTAGGCCGAGGGTGAGGTTGGGGGTGAGGATTAGGGTTAGGGTGATGGTTAGGATTAGGGTTAGGGTAAGGGTTAGGATGAGGAAAAGGTTTAGGATTAGGTTTACGGTGAGGGCTATGGTGAGGGTGAGGGTTAGAGTAAGGGTTAGGCTTAGGCTTAGGTTTAGGTTGAGCGTGAGTGTGAGGGTTCGGGTTAGGATTAGGGTGAGGTTTAGTGTTAGGGTCACGGTTAGAGTTAGGGATAGGGTGAAAGTGAGGTTTAGGGTTAGAGTTAGGGTAAGGTTGAGGCTGAGGTTGAGGGTTAGGTTTAGGGTTAGTCTTAGAATTAGGGTTGGGGTGAGTGTTAGAGTGAGGGTGAGGGAGTGGGTGAGGTTTAGGCTTAGGTTTGGGATTAGGATTAGTGTAAGGGTTTGGGTGAGTGTGAGGGTTGCGTTAGGGTTAGGCTTAGGCTTAGGGTTAGGCTGAGAGTGAGGGTGAGGGTGAAGGTTAGGGTTAGGGTGAGAGTTAGGGTTAGGGTTAGGGTGAGAGTTAGGGTTCGGGTTAAGTTTAGGGTTACTGTGAGGGTTAGGGTAACGGTTACAGTGAGGGTGAGGGTTAGGGTTAGGTGGAGTGTTAGGGTTAGGTTTAGGGTTAGGGTGAGTGTGAGGATGAGTGTTATGGTTAGTGTTAGGGTGAGGGTTAGGATGAGGGTTAGGTTTAGCATTAGGTTTAGGGTGAGGGCTAGGGTGAGGGTGAGGTTTAGGGTTTGGATTAGATTGAGGTTTAGGGTTAGGTTTAGGGTTGGGGTTAGGATGAGGGTGAGGTTTAGGTTTAGAGGTAGGGTTAGGTTGAGGCTGAGGGTGAGGGTTAGGCTTAGGGTTAGTGTTAGAGTTAGAGTTACGGTGAGGGTTAGTGTGAGGGTGATGGTTAGGATTACGTTTAGGGTGAGGGTTAGGATGAGGTTTAGGGTTAGGGTGAGGGTTAGGGGGAGGATGTTGGTAAGGGTAAAGTTGAGGTTTAGGCTGAGGGTGAGGGTTAAGATAAGGGTGAGGGTTAGGGTTAGGTTTAGGGTTAGGTTTAGGGTTAGGGTGAGGGTTAGATTGAGGATTAGGGTTAGGGTTAGGGTTAGTGTGAGGTTTAGGGTGAGGATGAGGGTTAGGGTTAGGGTGAGGGTGAGAGTTAGTGTTAGGTCAGTGTTACTGTAAGGTTTAAGGTGTGGGTAAGGGTTAGCCTTAGTGTTAGGATTAGGTTTAGGGTAAGGGTTAGGGTGAGTGTGAGGTTAGGTTTAGGTTTAGGCTTAGGATTTAGGTTAGGCTGAGGGTGAGGGTGAGTGTGAGTGTTAGTGTTAGGGTGAGAGTTTGGGGTAGGGTTAGGGTGAGAGTTAGGGTTCAGGTTATGTTTAAAGTTATGATGAGGGTAGGGTTAGGGTTACGGTGAGCGTGAGGTTAGGGTTAGGTTGAGGGTTAGGGTTAGGCTTAAGATTAGGGTGAAGGTTAGGGTTAGGGTTAGGGTGAGGGTTAGGATGAGGATTAGGGTCAGAATTAGGGTTAGGATGAGGGCTAGGGTGAGGGTGAGGGTTAGGCTTAGTGTTTGGGTGAGATTTAGGTTTAGGGTTAGGGTTAGGGTGAGGGTTAGGATAAGGGTTAGGTTTAGAGTGAGGGTGAGGGTTAGGGTGAGCGTTAGGGTTAGGATTAGGGTTAAGTGATGGTGGGTTTAGGATTAGATTTAGGGTTGGGGGAGGGTTAGGTCGAGGATTAGGGTTAGGATTAGTGTTAGGCTTAAGGTTAGGGTGAGGGTTAGGTTGATGTTTAGCGTTAGGGTTAAGTTTAGGATTAGGATTAGATTTATGGTGATGGTATGTGAGAATTAGGGTTTCGGGTTAGACTTAGGGTTAGGGTTATGCTGAGGGTGAGGTTGGGGGTGAGGATTAGGGTTAGGTGATGGTTAGGGTTAGGGTTAGGGGAGGGTTAGTACGAGGGATCGGGTTAGGATTAGGGTTAGCGTGAGGGCTAGGGTGAGGATGAGGGTTAGAATGAGCGTTAGGCTTAGGCTTAGGGTTAGGCTGAGCATGAGGTTGACGGTGAGGGTTAGGGTTAGGGTGATGGTTAGGTTTAAGTTTAAGTTGAGGGTTAGGATGAGGTTTAGGGTTAGGGTGACGGTTAGGGTGAGGATGATGGTACGGGTAAAGGTGAGTTTTAGGCTGAGGTTGAGAGTTAAGATAAGGGTGAGAGTGAGGGTCAGAATTAGGGTTAGGGTGAGGGCTAGGGTGAGGGTGAGGGTTAGAGTTAAGGTTAGGGTTATTGTTAGGGTTAGGTTACGGTTACTGTGATGGTGAGGGATAGGGTTAGGGTTAGGGTGAGTTTTAGTGTTAGGGTTAGTGTTAGAGTTAGGGTAATGTTGAGGGTTACGTTTAGGGTTAGTGCTAGAGTTAGGGTTACGGTGAGGGTTAGGGTGAGGGTGAGCTTTAGAATAAGGGTTAGGATTAGTATTAGTGTAAGGGTTCGGATGTGTGTGAAGCTTAGGGTTAGGGTTAGGCTTAGGCTTAGGGTTAGGCTGAGGGTGAGTGCCGCGGACCGGGTTCTGTCGGGGCGACGGAGGACACCTAAGGGAGGAACCTGGAATAGGTGGGGAGATGGCAAACAGACAACTCACACACAAGAGGAGTGGATGCTGAGTGCTGAGTGCGATTTAATGCAGAGGATAGCAACCTTTTATAACAGAAGTCTCATGAGAAAGGGCAAAAGGTTACACAGTCTTGCTGCATGGCTTCTTTCTTGGGTGGTCACCAGCTGGGCACCTGATAGGCATTTGTCTTCGGCTTATCTCTAAGGAATACAATGGGTTTGGGTTTCGATGTTTGTCACCAATTAACCATTACCTATTTTTATAGAGGCCTTAACTTTCCCATAAGATCTTTCCTGTCTCTTCTTTAATAGTAAACTTTAAGGAGACCTAGCAATTCTCTTAGTAAATAGCAGGAAATTCTCTCTCCTAAATAATTATCTCAGCAATTGCCATACATTCTTTCTGTTTTAGCTGAGCCTATAGCTTCTTGTAAATCCCTTACAAATAATTCCTTCTGCTGAAGTGACTTTGTGAAACCCCCAATACTTTTATATTTACTTATAACTTGTCTCCTAGCCTCCATAAGAGGGGTTTCAGGTTAGCACTTAACTCTGGTGAGTTAGTCATATTTTTAAGACACTCATCAGATATTGGAGTCGTCAACACTCTTAAGAGAGAGCTTTGAATAAGGGAACATTGACAATGAGCAAGTACAAAAAGCAGTAGAAGCAGTAAAAGATTAACAGGCACTCTTATGAGGGAAGAAAGACAGAAACACATCTTTTCCCAGGGGTTTGCCAGCCTTTTTCCAGGAGTAGGCCTCTTAGAAGCCCTATTCTCCGAGGTAGACTTCGGTGAAGTCCCAAAACTTGGAGATAGGTTTCTGTAAAGCCCCATTCTCTGAGGTAGACTTTGGTGAAGTCCCAAAACTCAGAGATAGGTCTCTGAAGCCCCTATCATGGTCTGATAGATGGTTTCCCATGCTAAGCAGACTCTACTGGGGTCGGCGTGGCAGGTGAGGATGAGGGTGAGGGTTAGGGTTAGGGTGACGGTTAGGGTGAGATTTAAGTTTCGGTTAAGTATGGTGTTAGGGTGAGGGTGAGGGTTAGGATTAGGGTGAGGGTGAGGGCTAGGGTGAGTGTGAGGTTTAGTGTTAGGGTTAGGGTGAGGTTTAGGGTTAGGGATAGGGTTAGGTTTAGGATGAGGCTGAGGTTTAGTGTTAGAGTTAGGGTTAGGGTGAGGCTGAGGATGAGGGTTAGGGTTAGGGATAATCTTAGAGTTAGGGTTATGGTGAGGGTTAGGGTGAGGGTGAGGGTAAGGCTTAGTGTTAGGATTAGATATAGGGAACGGGTTAGGGTGAGTGTGAGGGTTAGAGTTAGGTTTAGGGTTAGGCTTAGGTTTAGGCTTACTGTGAGGGTGAGGGTGATCGTTAGGGTTAGGGTGAGAGGGATAGGGTTAGGGTGAGATTTAGGGCTCGGGTAAGTTTAGGGTTAGGGTGAGGGTTAGGGTTAGGGTTACAGTGCGGGTTAGGGTTAGGGTTAGGGTGAGGGTTAGGATGAGGATTAGGGTTAGTATTAGGGTTACGGTGAGGGCTAGTGTGAGGGTGAGAGTTAGGGTTAGGGTTAGGGTGAGGTTTAGGGTTATGGTTAGGGTGAGGTTTAGGATGAGGGTTAGGGTTATGGTGAGGGTGAGAATTAGGGTTAGGGTGAGGGTTAGATTTAGGTTTAGGGTTAAAGTGAGGGTGAGGGTTATTGTTAGGGTTAGGGGTAGGGTTATGGTTATGGTGAGGGTGAGGGTTAGGGTTAAGTTTAGGGTGAGGTTTAGTGTTAGGGTTGGGGTTAGAGTTAGGCTTAGGGTGAGTGTGAGGTTTAGGTTTAGAGTTAGGGTAAGGGTGAGGCTGAGGTTGAGGGTTGCGTTTAGGTTTAGTGTTAGAATTAGGGTTAGGGTGAGGATTAGGGTGAGGGTGAGGGTGAGGGTGAGGGTTAGGCTTAGGGTTAGGATTAGGATTAGGGTAAGGGTTAGGGTGAGTCTTAGGGTTAGGTTTAGGGTTAGGCTTAGGCTTAGGGTTAGGCTGAGAATGAGGGTGAGTTTGAAGTTAAGGGTTAAGTTGAGGGTGATGGTTAGGGTTAGGGTGAGAGTTAGGGTTCGGTTAAGTTTAGGGTTACAGTGAGGGTTTGGGTTAGAATTAGAGTTAGGGTGAGGGCTATGGTGAGGGTGAGGGTTAGGGTTAGTTTTACGGAAGGTTTAGGGTTAGGGTTAGGGTTTGGGTTAGGGTTAGGATGAGGGTTATGTTTAAGATTATGGTTAGGGTGAGGGTGAATGTTATAATTAGGGTTAGGGTTAGGGTTACGTTTAGGGTTAGGATTAGTGTTATTAGGGTTAGGGTTAGAGTTATGGTGAGGGTGAGGGTGAGTGTGAGGGTGTGGGTTAGGGTTAGGGTTAGGATTAGGTTTAGGGTTAGGGTTAGGATTAGAGTTAGGGTGAGCGTGAGTTTTAGGGTTAGATTTAGGGTTAGTTGGAGGGTTAGGTCGAGCGTTAATGTTAGGTTTAGTGTTAGGGTTAAGGTTAAGTTGAGGTTTAGGTTGATGTTCAGGATTAGGGTTAGGATTAGGGTTAGGATTAGGGTGAGGGTGAGGGTGAGTGTGAGGCTTAGGTTTAGGGTTAGGCTTAGGCTTAGGGTTAGGCTGAGGGTGAGGGTGGAGGTGAGGATTAGGGTTAGGTTGATGGTTAGGGTTAGGGTTAGGGTGAGGTTTAGGATGGGGGTTAGGGTTAGGATTAGGTTTAGGGTGAAGGCTAGGGTGAGTGTGTGGGTTAGAGTAAGGGTTAGGCTAGGCTTAGGGTTAGGCTGAGCATGAGGTTGAGGGTGAGGTTGAGGGTTAGGGATAGGGTGAGTTTTAGTGTTAGGGTTATGGTTAGGGTTAGGATTAGGGTGAGGGTGAGGTTTAGGAGTAGGTTTAGGGTCAGGGTGAGGGGTAGGGTTAGGGTGAGTGTTAGGGTAGGGTTGAGTGTAAAGGTAAAGGTGAGGGTTATGCTGAGGGTGAGGGTTATGGTAAGGGTGAGAGTTAGGTTTAGGGTGAGGGTTAGGGTTAGGTTTAGGGTGAGAGTGAGGGTTAGATTGAGGATTAGTGTTAGGGTTAGTGTGAGTTTTAGGGTGAGGATGA